>NC_091829.1:134084943-134387193 GCF_038994185.2 Dermacentor albipictus | reverse complement strand
ATGCATCTTTTGGTAGACGCGGACGTTCTTTCCTGCAAAACCACAAGATATGCATGCAAATGGTGCTTTTGGCAGAACTCGCACGTGGATTTCTACCAAACGACGTGAAAAGCATTCCGATGCTGCTTTTTTTAGCACGCGCGCACGGATTTGTGCCAAAACGCGTTTTAAGCATGCACGTGCATATTTTGGTAGGCGCGGACGTTGATTTCTGCAAAACCACACGATATGCATGCAAATGGTGCTTTTGGCAGAAGGCGCACGTGGATTTCTACCAAACGACGTGAAAAGCATGCCGAAGCTGCTGTTTTTAGCACCCGCCCAAGGATTTGTGCCAAAAACCTTGTTAAACGTGCACACGCATCTGTTGGTAGACGCGGACGTTGTTTTCTGCACAACCACAAGATATGCATGCAAATGGTGCTTTTGGCAGAACGCGCGCGTGTATTTCTACCAAACGACGTGAAAAGCATGCCGAAGCTGCTCTTTTTAGCACCCGCACATGGATTTGTGCCAAAACGCATTTTGAGCATGCACATGCATCTTTTGGTAGACGCGGACGTTCTTTCCTGCAAAACCACAAGATATGCATGCAAATGGTGCTTTTGGCAGAACTCGGACGTGGATTTCTACCAAACGACGTGAAAAGCATTCCGATGCTGCTTTTTTTAGCACGCGCGCACGGATTTGTGCCAAAACGCGTTTTAAGCATGCACGTGCATATTTTGGTAGGCGCGGACGTTGATTTCTGCAAAACCACAAGATATGCATGCAAATGGTGCTTTTGGCAGAAGGCGCACGTGGATTTCTACCAAACGACGTGAAAAGCATGCCGAAGCTGCTGTTTTTAGCACCCGCCCAAGGATTTGTGCCAAAACCCTTGTTAAACGTGCACACGCATCTGTTGGTAGACGCGGACGTTGTTTTCTGCAAAACCACAAGATATGCATGCAAATGGTGCTTTTGGCAGAACGCGCGCGTGTATTTCTACCAAACGACGTGAAAAGCATGCCGAAGCTGCTCTCTTTAGCACCCGCACATGGATTTGTGCCAAAACGCATTTTGAGCATGCACATGCATCTTTTGGTAGACGCGGACGTTCTTTCCTGCAAAACCACAAGATATGCATGCAAATGGTGCTTTTGGCAGAACTCGCTCGTGGATTTCTACCAAACGACGTGAAAAGCATGCCGATGCTGCTCTTTTTAGCACCCGCACACGGATTTGTGCCAAAACGCGTTTTAAGCATGCACATGCATCTTTTGGTAGGCGCGGACGTTGTTTTCTGCAAAACCACACGATATGCATGCAAATGGTGCTTTTGGCAGAACGCGCACGTGGATTTCTACCAAACGACGTGAAAAGCATGTCGAAGCTGCTCTTTTTAGCACCCGCACATTGATTTGTGCCAAACCCATTTTAAGCATGCACATGCATCTTTTGGTAGACGCGGACGTTGTTTTCTGCAAAACCACAAGATATGCATGCAAATGGTGCTTTTGGCAGAACGCGCGCGTGTATTTCTACCAAACGACGTGAAAAGCATGCCGATGCTGCTTATTTAGCACCCGCACATGAATTTATGCCAAAAAGCATTTTAAGCATGCACATGCATCTTTTCGTAGACGCGGACGTTGTTTTCGGCAAAACCACACGATATGCATGCAAATGGTGCTTTTGGCAGAACGCGCACGTGGATTTCTACCAAACGACGTGAAAAGCATGCCGATGCTGCTCTTTTTAGCACCCGCCCAAGGATTTGTGCCAAAACGCTTGTTAAACGTGCACACGCATCTGTTGCTAGACGCGGACGTTGTTTTCTGTAAAACCACAAGTTATGCATGCAAATGGTGCTTTTGGCAGAAGGCGCGCGTGTATTTCTACCAAACGACGTGAAAAGCATGCCGATGCTGCTCTTTTTATCACCCGCACATGGATTTGTGCCAAAACGTGTTTTAAGCATGCACATGCATCTTTTGGTAGGCGCGGACGTTGTTTTCTGCAAAACCACACGATATGCATGCAAATGGTGCTTTTGGCAGAAGGCGCACGTGGATTTCTACCAAACGACGTGAAAAGCATGCCGAAGCTGCTCTTTTTAGCACCCGCACATGGATTTGTGCCAAAACGCATTTTAAGCATGCACATGCATCTTTTGGTAGACGCGGACGTTCTTTCCTGCAAAACCACAAGGAATGCATGCAAATGGTGCTTTTGGCAGAACTCGCTCGTGGATTTCTACCAAACGACGTGAAAAGCATGCCGATGGTGCTCTTTTTAGCACCCGCACATGGATTTGTGCCAAAACGCATTTTAAGCATGCAAATGCATCTTTTGGTAGAATCGGACGTTGTTTTCTGCAAAACCACACGATGTGCATGCAAATGGTGCTTTTGGCAGAACGCACACGTCGATTTCTACCAAACGACGCTAAAACATGCCGATGCTGCTCTTTTTAGCACCCGCACATGTATTTGTGCCAAAACGCTTGTTAAGCATGCACATGCATATTTTGGTAGACGCGGACGTTGTTTCCTGCAAAACCACAAAATATGCATGCAAATGGTGCTTTTGGCAGAACTCGCTCGTGGATTTCTACCAAACGACGTGAAAAGCATGCCGATGCTGCTCTTTTTAGCACCCGCACATGGATTTGTGCGAAAACGCCTTTTAAGCATGCACATGCATCTTTTGGTAGACGCGGACGTTGTTTTCTGCAAAACCACAAGATATGCATGCAAATGGTGCTTTTGGCAGAACGCGCACGTGGATTTCTACCAAACGACGTGAAAAGCATGCCGATGCTTCTCTTTTTAGTACGCGCGCATGGATTTGTGCTAAAACGCGTTTTAAGCATGCACATGCATATTTTGGTAGAGGCCGACGTTGTTTCCTGCAAAACCACAAGATATGCACGCAAATGGTGCTTTTGGCAGAACTCTCACGTGGATTTCTACCAAACGACGTGAAAAGCATGCCGATGCTGCTCTTTTTAGCACCCGCACATGAATTTGTGCCAAAACGCGTTTTAAGCATGCACATACATATTTTGGTAGACGCGGACGTTGTTTCCTGCAAAACCACACGATATCCATGCAAATGGTGCTTTTGGTAGAACGCTCACGTCGATTTCTACCAACCGACGTGAAAACATGCCGATGCTGCTCTTTTTAGCACCCGCACATGGATTTGTGCCAAAACGCTTGTTAAGCATGCACATGCATCTTTTGGTAGACGCGGACGTTGTTTCCTGCAAAACCACAAGATATGCATGCAAATGGTGCTTTTGGCAGAACTTTCACGTGGATTTCTACCAAACGACGTGAAAAGCATGCCGATGCTGCTCTTTTTAGCACCCGCACATGAATTTGTGCCAAAACGCGTTTTAAGCATGCACATGCATCTTTTGGTAGACGCGGACGTTGTTTAATGCAAAACCACAAGATATGCATGCAAATGGTGCTTTTGGCAGAACGCGCACGTGAATTTCTACCAAACGACGTGAAAAGCATGCCGATGCTGCTCTTTTTAACACCCGCACATGGATTTGTGCCAAAACGCTTGTTAAGCATGCACATGCATCTTTTGGTAGACGCGGACATTGTTTTCTGCAAAACCACAAGATATGCATGCAAATGGTGCTGTTGGCAGAACGCGCACGTGGATTTCCACCAAACGACGTGCTAAGCATGGCGATGCTGCGGTTTTTAGCACCCGCACAAGGATTTGTGCCAAAACGCTTGTTAAACATGCACAAGCATCTGTTTGTAGACGCGGACGTTGTTTTCTGCAAAACCACAAGATATGCATGCAAATGGTGCTTTTGGCAGAACGCGCGCGTGTATTTCTACCAAACGACGTGAAAAGCATGCCGATGCTGCTCTTTTTAGCACCCGCACATGGATTTGTGCCAAAACGCGTTTTAAGCATGCACATGCATCTTTTGGTAGGCGCGGACGTTGTTTTCTGCAAAACCACATGATATGCATGCAAATGCTGCTTTTGGCAAAACGCGCACGTGGATTTCTACCAAACGACGTGAAAGGCATGCCGAAGCTGCTGTTTTTAGCACCCGCCCAAGGATTTGTGCCAAAACGCTTGTTAAACATGCACACGCATCTGTTTGTAGACGCGGAGGTTGTTTTCTACAAAACCACAAGATCTGCATGCAAATGGTGCTTTTGGCAGAACGCGCGCGTGTATTTCTAGCAAACGACGTGAAAAGCATGCCGATGCTGTTCTTTTTAGCACCCGCACATGGATTTGTGCCAAAACGCGTTTTAAGCATGCACACGCATCTTTTGGTAGGCGCGGACGTTGTTTTCTGCAAAACCACACGATATGCATGCAAATGGTGCTTTTGGCAGAACGCGCACGTGGATTTCTACCAAACGACGTGAAAAGCATGCCGAAGCTGCTCTTTTTAGCACCCGCACATTGATTTGTGCCAAACCCATTTTAAGCATGCACATGCATCTTTTGGTAGACGCGGACGTTGTTTTCTGCAAAACCACAAGATATGCATGCAAATGGTGCTTTTGGCAGAACGCGCGCGTGTATTTCTACCAAACGACGTGAAAAGCATGCCGATGCTGCTTATTTAGCACCCGCACATGAATTTATGCCAAAACGCATTTTAAGCATGCACATGCATCTTTTCGTAGACGCGGACGTTGTTTTCGGCAAAACCACACGATATGCATGCAAATGGTGCTTTTGGCAGAACGCGCACGTGGATTTCTACCAAACGACGTGAAAAGCATGCCGATGCTGCTCTTTTTAGCACCCGCACAGGAATTTGTGCCAAAACGCATTTTAAGCATGCACACGCATCTTTTGGTAGACGCGGACGTTGTTTTCTGCAAAACCACACGATATGCATGCAAATGGTGCTTTTGGCAGAACGCGCACGAGGAATTCTACCAAACCAACGTGGAAAGCATGCCGATGCTGCTCATGGATTTGTGCCACGACGACGCTCGACGCCATGCTGCTGCACATAACTGACGAATAGAATCTTGACATCGCTACCTATCTCCAGCGCGCCGAAGAAGCCCGACAGCTTGCCCACCTACGAATCAAAAACCAGTAGAGGACCGACAGCCGACACTACAACCTCCGACGACGCTTCCTCGAGTACCAGCCCGGTGACCGTATTCGGGTATGGACCCCGATACGCCGACGAGAACTGAGTGAGAAACTATTGCGACGCTATTTCAGACCCTACAAGGTCATCCGACGTATTGGCGCACTGGACTATGAGGGTTGCAATGTGGGCTCTTTGGTAATGCATCTTCAAAGGGAGTAAGGTAGCGCGATTCAAAGACGGGACAAGAGAACACACAAAGGGGCATACACAGCGCTAACTTCGAACACTGTTTATTGTCGAAAATCAAACCAGGTCGTACGTACACACTTAGATAACATGATTCACAGCCACGTGAACAGATTAACAATCACAGTGATACATTTTGTGATGTGTTAGGCCATGCGCAAAAATTTCAGTTCTTTTTCAGAGAGAGCCAATGATGTTTTGCTGATACATGTATCCCCTAGGGCATCAATCTGCTCGGCTTCTATTATAAGTCTAGTGAGTTCACACTTGATTCTACCGGTAATGGTTGTTGATTCGAAAAGAGGGGAGTACTTATGTTGCTTACAATGAAGGGAGAGAAACCCATCTGATACAAGTTTGTCGACTTTATATTTGTGCATGTGTTGGTGGGCTGAGCATGTGTTGGTGGGCTAGTAATCATTTTTGTAATCATTTATATTTGTGTTCGCGCAGTCTATCATTTATGCATCTGCCCGACTGTCCGGCGTAATACTTCCCACACGATAAGTGTATACGATATATAATTGAACTCTTACATTCTCTGAACTTCTTCCTGTGTTTAACTTGGCAGCTAGGGACACTTTCTTTCTTTTGTGGTCTTGTTTTCCTGCACAGGCTGATTAGTTTGTTGGGTGCAGAAAAACCACATCAGTGTTTCCTCGGCGGGCAATTTTCTTTAGGTTGTGCGACAACCGGTGGATATAAGGTATCACTGTTGGTCTTTTTTTCTCTTGGTTCCTATCTCTTTCCGCTCATTCAGCAGTCCCTGATTGCTGCACTTGCCGAAGTATTCCCTCTGCAACTGATGTCAGTACATGATTGGGATAAGCTGCTTCATGTAGCCGCATGGCTTGTTGTGTGAAGGCTTCGTCAGTGCAATAATGGCATGATTTAGTAAGTGCGTTAGTGAAACGCATTTTGCAATTCCTCTTTTTACCAGTTTGGAATGGGCTGAATGATATGACATCAACGGTTTATTTGTCCGGGGACTGTAACACCAGCAAGTTAGTTCATCACCGAAGGTAAATTTAATATCCAGAAATTTGATATTTTGTTCTATAGGCATTTCGAACGTAACTTCTAGAGGACAAAGGCACTCGCGTATAACATTACTAATAGCTGAACACTTTGTGTCAAAGTTGTCCTGCTGAACATTCACAAACACCAAAAAATCATCAACAAATCGAAATATTTTAACAACTTTAGTATCATTGATGCGTGAGCACAGGTCTCTGTCTAGCTTGGCTAAGTACAGGTTCCTTAAAACAGGCGCTAAGCAGGATCCTATACAGACCCCTTGTTTTTGAAGGTATGCAATGTCATTTCTTTCCACAAATGTTGACTTCATGTACAAGTCTAAAAGTTCTAAAAAATATTCAACGGTTGTGCCCGCCTTCGTGCTAAATCTTACTGCCCCAAATTCATCTATACATGATTGAACACAACTTAACAATGCATTCTGCGGCAAAGAATAATACAGGTCCTTTAGTCCGGCGTTACAGTTGGCCTCTACAAAGGCTAACACTTCCTCGGAATTTCTCGTGATGAACGGATCCTTAATCTCGAGTAGGTTAAGCTTGTCTAATAATTAGACTGCAATAGATTTCTGCCATGTGCCTTTCTCCCTTACTATTACTCTGAACGGGACACCTTTTTGTGAGTTTTCGCGCTAAAAAACACATCTAGACTGTCATTCTTGCTTTTTCCTATGATTTCAATACTTTATCTAGGTTCATGTCCCGGCACATCGCTACAGCTCTGCTCTTGACTTTCGCCAGTAAAATTTCCTTGTTTTATTGAACACGGCTGCGGGTGCTTCATTAGCTTTTTCATTGTAGCTACCATGAGACAATAATACAAAGCCTCCTTCTTTGTCAGCAGGTAGGACAGACAGTGCATTTTTAACTAAGTACGTAACAACGTGTTTCACTGGTAACTTGGAACTTTGAAGCTTACATTTGTTCAGGATGTCCACGCCATCAGAGTTCATCCTCACGCCTTCGTCTTCTGGCGCACGTCTGGAGATCTGCCGCACGAGAAAAAGTAGCTACGGGTTCATGCTCCTAGCTTCCATGGCGAACTTAGGACCTCGTTCTAGGACTTGACGCACCTTTTCTGGCAGGGCAACTTCTTCGGGAATGTGGACCATGCTACTTGTGTGGTTCGATGGAACGTGCCGCTCCTTAGAGGCTTCTACCCGGAGCTGCCTCAGTTGATGTTGCCAAAGGTATTCCGTGAATTGTTTTGTCAGGGCAGAGTACTTGCGAACTTGATTATTCGCCACACTAGGTTCGTAGGTGCAGCGCACTTGTGCTCCGAGGTGGGCCCTCAGAAGTCGCGCTTGCCGCAGCCATTCTGCACGCATAATCTTCAGCATCCTCGTCCCGTGCCCTGCTGAAGGAGTGCATTTTCCGAAGAGGGTTCTGACGTCTTCAGGGAGAAATTTCTCGCGCATACAATACCCCAGAGACAGGGCTTTGCACACCACTTTCGCTATGAGTGCAACTGTTTCTTCTGGTTAACGAAGCACATGCATAAAAGAGCCCGATGTACTAGAAATAAAGTTCACAAGGGTTGCAATGTGGGCGTGTTGGTAATGCATCTTCAAAGGGAGTATGGTAGCGTGATTCAAAGACGGGACAAGAGAAGACACAAAGGGACACACGGAGCGCTAACTTCCAACACTGTTTATTGTCGAAAACCAGGTCGTACTTATACACTCAGATAATATGAGTCACAGCCACGTGAACAGATTAACAATCACAGCGATACATTTTGCGATATGTTAGGCCATGCGCAAAAAATGTCAGTTCTTTTTCAGAGAGAGCCAATGATGGTTTGCTGATACATGTATTTCCTAGGGCATCAATCTGCTCGGCTTCTATTATAAGTCTAGTGAGTTCGCACTTATTTCTACCGGTAATGGTTGTTGATTCGAAAAGAGGGGAGCACTTATGTTGCTTACAATGAAGGGAGACAAACCCATCTGATACAAGTTTGTGGATTTTATGTTTGTGTTCGCGCAGTCTATCATTTATGCATCTGCTCGACTGTCCGACGTAATACTTCCCACACGATAAGGGTATACGATATATAATTGAAGTCTTACATTCTCTGAACTTCATCCTGTGTTAAACATGGCAGCTAGGGGCACTTTCTTTCTTTTCTGGTCTTGTTTTCCTGCACAGGCTGATTAGTTTGTTGGGTGCAGAAAAAACCACATCAGTGTTTCCTCGGCGGGCAATTTTCTTTAGGTTGTGCGACAACCGGTGGATACAAGGTATCACTGTTGGTCATTTTTTCTCTTGGTTCCTATCTCTTTCCGCTCGTTCAGCAGTCCCTGATTGCTGCACTTGCCGAAGTATTCCTTCCGCAACTGATGTCAGTACATGAGTGGGATAACCTGCTTCATGTAGCCGCATGGCTTGTTGTGTGAAGGCTTCGTTGGTGCAATGATGGCATGATTTAGTAAGTGCGTTAGTGAAACACATTTTCGCAATTCCTCTTTTTACCAGTTTGGAATGGGCTAAAAGCGTATAAGTACGACCTGGTTTTCGACAATAAACAGTGTTGGGAAGTTAGCGCTTTGTGTGTCCCTTTGTGTCTTCTCTTATCCCGTCTTTGAATCGCGCTACCATACTCCCTTTGAAGGACTATGAGGTCGTGCCAGAAGGCATTTCGCATTCACAGTGACGTCGCGCACGACCTGAAGTGTTCCACGTGGTGCGCCTTAAACCTTTTTTATGTACGCTTAGTTTGTTGTTTTCGTTGCTACGAGTGCTTTTCTTGATTGCTTTTGTTTGTTTGCAGCATCGGGTCGATGCTTTTTTTAAAAGGGGGTATTGAGACGTGTACTTGTCTTCATCGGGCAACACGTTTCGCCGTCTAACAAATGCTATCGCACAGCGCAGGATGCGTTTGCCTGTGTTGGAAGTTCCTGAAATGTTATCGCTGGTTCCATCCACTGTCTGTGACCGAACCTTGTGTAATCTGATTGCATGTGTGCGCCACGCGAAGAATGTAGAACTATGCGCAAGGCGCACGGGTCCCAGCGATTAGTCTGGAACAATGGACGATTGATGTATAAAAGCTGACGTGCTTGACCCCTTGAACAAATTTCGACGACCGCCAATCTTGTTCGCCGCTACCGTTGCTCTTAGAGTGTAGCCTTTTTTTGAGGGCACAAGTTCGCCCAATAAAATGCTGGTTTCGTTAATCACAGTTTTGCTGCCTACTTAACCGTCACTACCACGTGACAATATATAGCTGAGAATTTTTCAAATGCGCGACAACAAATAACTTCACAATGTTTCTCTTTTGACTTCTTTGAGTACAAGCCGTTTTCTTTATTTCTCACTAATTGTGAAATGTCAAACTGTTATTGTAATCTTTAGCATCTTCATTACCTTTATCTCAGTCGATCTTATATTTTTGTCCCAATGGATAGGTATTTGTGCCTGTCATGTAGACATTTCATGTCTGTGTGTTTACATTATACACCTAGCTATTATATTATTATTACAGTACCATTATTTTATGCCTATTATACCATTAGCATAAATTAATATCCGAACATCAAGTAACCGATCAGAACGCCTGCTATGCATATTTAGATGGAAATGCAATGTGCAATCGTGCTGTAAGCAGTTTCTAAGCGTGAAAAAGTACGAAGTGTGTGTTTAGGAGCCGCCATTACATATGCAGGTGAATCTAGAAATACGGAAGAGCGCATGGGATTAGTTACGGAATAGTTCGCACCTGATTTAATGCTGATAGTGTTTACTCAATAATTAACACTACCTGCATTATGCATTATTGCAAAAAGCTGAGCAGAAAACGCTCTGGGCAGGCTGTCCAAATATCGCTAAACAAGGACGCGCACTTGTTTCCTATAATTCATAAATAGATAGTCCAGAAATTTATATTCATCATTGGCAGCCGTAGTTTCTTCGGAGATATAGTTTTTAGGATTGGAAGTGGGGCCTACTACACGATCTTGCAAAATTTTAAGTATTCAATTGGTGCTTCTTCCTTCTTGTTGCAATTCTTTGTCGCGTGTGGCATGCAAGCTCTGTGTGGTGCCATGACAATGATACCCCCCTGTGACCATGTTAAATCATCAGCTCCATGCCCTGTTGGCCGGGCCCTCAACTTTGGCGGGTGTGTCGTGTTGTCTTCTCATATCGGTGGTGTTGGATGGATGTTATGGATGGATGTTATGAGCATCCCCTTTGAAAGAGGGCGGTGAGTTGTGCCACCAAGCTCATGATAATGTACTGTCTAATGTCCTAATTAGGTTACACAAGAAAAAAAACACCATGAACTCCTACGACCAAATTTTCTGATCCCCTATTGTGATCTTTACTTTTGTATGCCTCCGTATTTTGTCGTTTCCCTACTTTTCTTCTACCATTCTTCCAGTCACCTCTTACTAATCCCTCCTGCGGATATGCTTACTTTTCTAATGCTCTCGCTGAGCCCAAGAGCTTCAAGGATGCCAGTTGTGCCTAAATGAACCACTGGGCAGACGTCTTCACATTCTCATAAAACTTGCTCCATAGTTTCCTTAGCTTTGCTGCAGCAAGCACATGCTTCTTCTGTCTTATATCTCGCTCTATAAGAGCGTGTTGTCAAGCATGCCGATCTCGCTTCGAAAAGTTATGAGCTTCTCTTTGAGTAATCATAAATAGTTTTTTTCCTGACTTCGTTTTTCCTCCTAAGTAGTTACTCATGCGAGGTTTTTTTTTTCCCTTGCCGCCACCCATGAGATTATTTCAGCCTCTCTGACTTTCCGCTTGACATTCTTTGTCGCGATGTTGCCCACCCTACACGCCACTTGCTGGTAAGCTTCCTAGTTCTTTTCCTAGAGTGTGAATGAATGTTTTTCTGTCATCAACTGCATCAACTCAGCAATGCCATCTCGCAGAATTTTTTGGAAATTAATGGAAAACTGCGGAGGCGGAGCTTCCACACATGTGTGGAAACTCCCACACTACTTCGCGTAGTGCGGTAGTATGACAGTGCCTTTGGCGAATTTAGATACTTGGAGTACAGAGTACTTGGCTAGGAAGCAGAAAAATTAGTCAGGTTTTGCACTCAGTGGTGTTTGTCTTTTTCATGTTGCCAATGAGGTGTCTACGTTTCCTCTTCCCCAACTAAAAGTGAAGCATATGAATATGCGGGCCTTCTGTTCAAAAGCACTCTTATACTTGCATGCTTTGCCTCCTTAGGTGTCCCTTCGTTACGGAGATTTACATTTCGCATACGTAAAACTAGAGGCCGCTAACCACAGCACTTACAAAATAACCCCAAATGAGAACAAAAGAATGCGATTTGGGCGTAGCGCTTTGCGTACGCAAACTACCACAGTAAGATATTGTCGGTTCGCGGAGGGACAACAAAACAATGTTCCAGCATCGTTGCTAATGCTGGGCACATGTCGAGTACCATCATCAGCGTTTTCCGAAATTCTGTCACTACGTGTTGTTCTTTTGGAGAGTTCTCACTTGCAGCCATTACTTGAAGTCCCCAAGGCTGGTGGTTCGGGCGAGATGGTATTCCATGACGTCTTCTTCGATTAGTTCAACTCAGAATGAGTGGAGGAAGCTAGGCACACAAGAAAAAAAAACATGCAAGAAAAAACATAAGACCAAGAAGCACCCCTTTTGGCTTATGTTTTTTCTAACGAGTTCTTTTTTATCTGATTTGTTGCCTACACTCATTCTGGGATACGCTAATTCAAGAAGACACCATTACTTGAAGGCCGGGTTGAAGACCTTAAGGCGGTGCGCCGAGGCCTCTGGAGTGGCTGACGTGGACATGGGGCTGTTGTTTGGAGAGCTGTTCGTGCTGCTCAAGGTTTCGCGAGACCAGGTCCGCACCGACGAGCACGGCGGGGAGGACACGTTGGCAACCGCGTTGCTCAGGCCCACCTTGGTCAGCAACCGCCAACGCACCTGCGAAATCACCCGTTGTTGATCACGCTGCTATTTGGCACAATAGTGGGCGCTTGTTCAATCGCAAGCTGGAGCGAGAGAAATCCTTGAAGCCATGGCGAACAGAAAGGTAACGATCCAGTTAGTATGCCTGCCTCCTCTCTATCAAACCTGAAAATTGGTTACATTCAGAAATTGGCGTAGTGAAGGCTGTGGGAGTTCCTTCGGTCTACTGGGGCGCAGTCGTTGCTTTGCCTAAGGGTCCGGACTCATTCGCCATTGCGAAGAAAACCCCTCTCAAATGCCTGCCCCTCGACCGCACGCCGTTTTCCCCGGGTGCCACGGCCGCGTCCCGCGACGTCATGCTACGCGGCCCTCCGATTGGGTCGTGGGGCGTGACGTCGGGAAGAAGCCCCGACTGGGGATGATCGCCGTGCGCGGGGGAGTCCTGCTGCAGCAGGGACGAGCGCCGGTCACGAGAGGCAAGCAGCAAGGTACATGAGCGACCAGCTATTTGTGTCCCCAACGCCCCGGCCTGGGGACGTTCACGTGCTTTGTCAGCTTGCGTAAGTGTGGCTTGCTGAGTGGCTCTGCGTTCCGCCCTTGCGGTAGTCGCAGGTGCTCAGTACGTCAAATTTTGCGTGTCCGAACCGCCGCAGACCATTGTCGATGACGGGAACTGCCAGGTGGCGTTTGCGAACGCATTTCGGCCCGTGTGCGCAACCCATTGTTCGACGCGGCGTGTAACGCACCTTCCTCGCCATCGGGAACCGCGGGCGCCGAGTGTACTCCGTGTGCTTGGGTGCAGTCTGGTACATGTTGGCTATTTGTGATCAATAAACGCCTTAACTGTCCTGGACGCCTTGTGTTCCTGGGAGAGCACCCATGCGTACGGCCAAGCCGGCCAGGCCTTTCGGCTCGGTGCTCGAACCTGCGGTGGGTCTATCGCCGTGCGCCGTCGTGCTGCGTCGTGAGGCTCCACTTCTCTGGGGCCACTTGGCGACGCCGTGCGTGGAGACGTACAGTGAGCGGCAAAATGTCACCGACAATCGTCTGTGACGGTTCGGACACGCAAAATGTGACGCACTGAGCACCTGCGACTACCGCAAGGGCGGAACGCAGAGCCACTCAGCAAGCCACACATACGCAAGCTGACAAAGCACGAGAACGTCCCCAGGCCAGGGCGTTGCGGACACAAATAGCTGGTCGCTCACGTACCTTGCAGCTTGCCTCTCTTGACCGGCGCTCATCCCTGCCGCAGCACGACTCCCCCGCGCACGGCGATCGTCCCCAGTAGGGGCTTCTTCTCTGCGTCACGCTCCACGACCCAATCGGAAGGCCGCGTAGCATGACGTTGTGGGACGCGGCCGCGGCACCCGCGGAAAACGGCGCGTGGTCGAGGGGCAGGCATTTGGGAGGGGTTTTCCTCACAATAGCGAAAAAGTCCGAAGCCTTAGGTACAGCAACGACTGCGCCCCAGTAGACCAAAGGAACTTCCACATCGCCCAATAACTCTTTCTCTTTCAAAAATGAGAGTTCAAAATAGCGTTTCGTGTGTTTTCCCCTTTCTTAAATGTGCTTACTGTCAGCACCAAGAAAAGTTCACCAAGAAGTTAAATGCTAAAAGAATTGCTCTTCAAAATAGCTGTAATAGCAGTGATCATTTTTTTCTTATTGATGTGTTTGTGCTTATATTTCAAATATACATGTGGCCGCAGATTTCTTTGAATGCTAGTGAATGGCTGACCTCCTTTATAGGAGGCCACTTTTCTTAGCTTTCAAAGAGAATAGCATTGCCTACATAGAATGGTTTGTCTTATCTGAGGGAGGAACGAGAAGTGATTGCAGCGAGCAGCTTCAGCTTCGAGCTCTCTGCATTTCCCATGTTATTTTCAGTGATCTGTGCAATCAGTGACAAGAAAACTGGGGGACATCGTCCTCTGCAATGGGGGACCCAAACCCCGCCCAGCAATTGGGTCCTGAACGGCCAGTTCGTTATGCCGGTGACGTGAGTGACCGCTTCGACCCCAGCATGGTCCCGATTGAGTCATCTGATGGCTCCTCTACTGATTATATGGGCTCGGACAGTTATTTTACCGCGGTGTCAAGCCAACGTCCGAAGAGAAAGATACGAAGAACTTCACCGACCAGTCGCCAGGTGACGAAAAAGGCAAGTGGCAAACAGTCATACAATATTGCATGCGTACCAACCACGACAACAGACAACCTCAACACACTGAACAGGCGGAGCCTGTCGGAATATTTTGAACAAACTGCCCATGGTCAAGTAGAAGAAATACTTATCAACGCCCGAAAGAACATCCTCTCAGTGGAAGTCATATACTGACAATACTGGAGACACTGAAAAACGTCACTCAGTTGGGAAACATCCCTGTTCGCGCATTCCCCACATGCGGCAAGGAAGCGACGACAGGCGTCATCTACGATGTGGACATTGATATTACAGACACTGACCTGGCAAAACTACTATCATCGTCGGCTCCTGTGGTTAGTTTTCACCGTTTTGGACGATCCCGATGTGGAAAATTAGAGTTCCAGTCGGAAACTTTGCCAACACACGTCAAGGTTGGATATGTGAGGTATCCGGTACGTCCTTACGTGCCGAGGCTTTTAAAATGCCCCAATGGTATAAAACTTGGGCATGTCAGTACAGCTTGCAAGGGTGCAGTAACATGCAAACGATGTGGTGGACCTCACGGAGACAGCAATTGCAACGTTGCTGCGAAGTGTCCAAATTGTTCTGGTGCTCACGACGCAACGTCAAAAGAGTGCCCAAAGATCAGGAAGGAAATAAGGATTCTGGAGAAGCTGGGTAGAGATCATTCCACATACAGAGAAGCGGCAAGGGCTATCCGCCACCGCAAACGGCGTTCATGACACCGACATCAACGGGACCGCAGCCCTCCTCGCGTAGGAGGAACGACAGCTCAAGTGCAGCATCCACCCACTCCTCGTCTCACGAATGAAGAAGCACGTGCCTCAAAGCCTTTGTATTGTCACGTGGTAGTGACGGTGAAGAAAGAAGCAGTACGGTGGAATACAAAACTAGCTTTTATTGGGCGAACCTGTGCCCACAAAACAGCCTACACTTATAGCACAACGATAGCGTCGAACACGGTCGGCGATCGTCGGAAAATTTGATCAGCGGGTCAAGTGCGTCGGCTTTTATAGAGCAGTCGTCGAATGTTCCAGACAAATCGTTCGGACCCGCGTGCCTTCCACAAAGCTCTACACCATTCGCGTCACGCGATGAAATCAGATAATACAAGGTTCGGCGACAACAAACAGCGGATAGAAGCATCGATAACTTTCCAGAAACTTCGGATACATGCAGGTGCGTCCCGCGCTGTGCGATAACATTTGTTCGGCGGCGAAACGTGGTTGCCAGATAAACATAAGTACACGTGTAAATACCCCCCTCCTAAAGAGCATCGACCCGATGCTACATATGAACGAACTAAAAACAAGCAAAGAAAACAACAAAAATAAGGAATTCCGCCAGCGTCCGTAAAAGGTTTTAAGGCGCAGCACGTGGACCACTTCAGATCGTGCGCGACGCCGCTGTGAATGCGAAATGCCGTTGGCACGACCTCATAGTCCAGAGCGCCAACACGTCGGATGACCTTGTAGGGTCCGAAATAGCGTCGGAGTAGTATCTCACTGAGTCCTCGTCGGCGTATCGGGGTCCAGACCCAAACACGGTCGCCAGGTTGGTACTCGACGAAGCGTCGTCGGAGGTTGTAGTGTCGGCTGTCGGTCCTCTGCTGGCTCTTGATTCGCAGGTGGGCGAGCTGTCGGGCTTCTTCGGCGTGCTGGAGATAGCTAGCAACGTCTACATTCTCTTCGCCAGTTACGTGCGGCCCCATGACGTCAAGAGTCGTTGTCGGGTTCCGGCCGTAAACCGGCGGCGTGATCTGTGTTGTTTCTTGCACCGCCGTGTTGTACGCAAAGGTTACGTACGGCAGGACCGCGTCCCACGACTTGTGTTCGACGTCGACGTACAGGCTCGTCCACTCGTAGGGTGAACATGGCTCACCGTGGCCGCGCTCCGCGGGGCGCCAGTGCGTCCGGCGCGGCGGCGCATCCAAGCGAAGCGGCGCAGGCGCACACGGACCTCGGGGAGGCGCTTCGCGTCGTCTGCTACAGCACTGGAGCGCGCCGCTCTGGCTTTGCTGTAAAGCACGCTTCGCTAAACCCAGGTGACTGAGCGAGCGAGGCGGCGTGGCGGGAAGGCGCACTTCACTTACTGGAGCATTTTCCAGCTAGTTCAGTCTACAGCTTGTGAACAGCCTGCATAATCAATATACATTAACATAAACAAGCTTATGACCACATAAATCACTTAGCATGTTTTTTATAAGTGATGACGGTAAAAATGCAGTCACTTTTTCGCGCTCTTTATTAGGCTGGGGCATACAGGCGACGCTTTGATAGTCGTGTCAGAGACGTCACCCAGCCAGAGGCTGTTCTTAATTTCCCGAGCGATAAAGGTCGGGTTTGCAGCAGCCGCCGCAACAATGGTCATGTATTCAGCTTCAGTGGTCACTGTTTGCCGGGCTTTAAGGGGAGCATCCGCAATTCTTCCATCCTTTTTGTAAGCCTGGACTATTCGATTCACAGTTTTCAGTGGCCTTTTTGTTATCTAGGATGTAACGCGTGGAGAATAGTTTTGTAGGCACAGATCTACGATGCGTCGTCTTTCTTTTTCCGGTACCCGCGACATGGCCAGTTCCCGAAAGTGCACCGGGGAAATAAAATCCTGCACTGTTACAGCGTTTTTGTCGCCGAAGTGTCCCGGCAACCGACAACCGAACAAAATGCAATTCATAATGCAAGTCGATAGAAATGCGTTTAATGGAAACACCTCTGGTGTCGTTCGATTTGACGACTCATCCCAGAATATTTAACTCGTGAGCGGCCAGTCACTCAATTGAGCAGTTGTTGGCCGCACCACATCACCATATTAAGCTAAAATGGAGTAGCATGACCTAAGCCAAAAAAAGGGGGGGAGGGGGGGGGGGGCTCGGTGGTTGATCCGGCTGACGCCCATGGTAAGTTAAAAAGTAGACTGGCCCGAACATAGCAATCTGGCTTGGGCCGGGCTTGGCTTTTACAAATGTCGAGCCCGTTGGCCGACCACCGGCATGCTGTCGGCAGACGACACCGGACCGGCCTGATGACCGCCGGTTTAATTATCGTGGCCACGTTCGTCCAACACACGGACCAGCCACTTCCCCATGACGGCAACAGCATCGCTTGTTCAAGGCAAGGGTTCCTGTGCCGTATCCATATTTCAGTTTTACCCACTCAGCCTCGCCACCCCCCTAACCCCTAAAAAAAGAGAAATAAATTCCTCCTTTTCTCCAAATTTATCCGATGCCCCCCTATATGGCGTAACGCAGAGGCCATGTGCCGCTTCGGGACGCATACCGCAAAATTATATGCTAGTGAGAATATACATATGACCGATTCCGAGGAAGTACTCAAATGAAATACAAGCGAGTAACGCAGGCACGTACCCAGGGGGGGGGGGGGGCGGGGGGGCCCGGGCCACCCCCGAAATCAAGTGACATACCCCCCCTCCCCACCCACGCCACCACTCCTCACACATTCCTAAAGCGCCGCCAGGTTAATGTTGAGACTTGGCAGCTGTTCATCGGTCAGCCTTATGCTGCCTTTTTCACTCCTTTTAGATGGCGGTAGTTATCCGCATCTCTTGTAATGTGAAGGACAGTTTTCTCATAGATTCCGCACCCGCGCGATTAACTCGAAATGCGTTCAGTTGTCACCATCTATTCAACCGTCACGCGCGTAGCTGTTGCTTTTGTTAGTTCAACCTTCTTTGTTTAGGCTAATCCTGGGACCAGGAGAGGGATGCGGCTGCTACTCAGCTGGTCTGTACTCTCATGGAACGAGTTGCAGCCGGAGAAAACACCAATTGCGTTTAACTTTTCCCTTTTCTTCATTATTTCCTTGAGTTACGGCTCGCTGCGACGCAGGCAGATGCCCGGAACCATATACACGTGATATGGGTTAGATAAGGTGGGAAATAAAATGATGTGAAAGAGCGTCCATCATGAAACCCTGCAATAACCCTTAAACCTATAAGCAAGATGTCTGTCGCCCGTTA
This sequence comes from Dermacentor albipictus, assembly GCF_038994185.2. Lineage (NCBI taxonomy): Eukaryota > Metazoa > Arthropoda > Arachnida > Ixodida > Ixodidae > Dermacentor > Dermacentor albipictus. The sequence goes on along the minus strand of NC_091829.1, from coordinate 134,368,772 downwards.
CCTCGTCTGTTTTACCTTAATTGTATAGCACTTTTCGTGCAAAATTGGAAATTGGAAACAAAAATCGCAAGGAGTTGAGAAATTAAGCTATCTACTAAGGGAGAGAGCCAACACAACAACCCAACTGCAAGCAAAAGCGAATAATAAAAAATGTTAACCGTTGTTTATGAGAATATTTATGGATAAACATCTATTTATTTAAAAAGGAAGTAGAGAAAACGCCGCCGGAAGTGGAGAATAATTACTTGCTTTGAATGACGCTTCCACAGTTATGGGTCGAACCGCCTCACGTTGCCACTTCTCTGCTGTGCTTATGTGGGTGTTTTTCTAACCTTTCTCGGTGAGCGCAGTATTTCTAGAATCGCAGAGTCCTGCGCTCTACGCGGTTGTATGGGACTGGCGGCCGTACAGCGTTACGCAATTTGCGGAACTGTCGAAACTGGTCCACAAGGCGAAAATAACTGATATTCGAAACTATAACATGTGAAAGACTGAAGAAGCCGTAAAAAAATTGAACGCAGCCTGAAATCAGTAAAAGAGAAACCTTGTATAGGACAGACCATGATGTATGCACTAAAAGATAAGAGGGATAATATCAGAATCAATCTCGAAGATACAGTAAAAGCAGCGGAAAAATTCTTAGCTTTCCTGTATACAGTACCCAGAGGGGTCACGATACCTCACTTAGAAACAGTAATGAACAGGATACAGAAACTCTACTATAACTAGCGATGAGGTCAGAAGGGTGCTGCAAGACATGAAACGATGAAAAGTGGGAGGAGAAGGTGGAATAACAGTCCATTTTATCAAAGATGGAGGAGAATGGCGGCTCTTTAAACAAAGTGTATATCGACTGCAAGGGCCCCAGAAAACTGGAAGAATGCAGACGTTATACTAATCCACAAAAAAGGAGACGTTAAAGAATTGAAAAATTATAGGACCACTAGCTTGCTCCCAGTATTATATAAGATACTTACCAAAATAATATCCAATAGAATAAGGGCAACACTGGATTTTGTGAACCAAGGGAACAGGCTGGCTTCAGAAAGAGATACCTTACAATGGATCACATCCATGTCATCAATCAGGTTATCGCGAAATCTGCAGAGTACAATAAGCCTCTCTATGTGGCCCATATAGATCACGAATATGCATTTGATTTAGTAGAGATACTAACAGTCTAGAGGCACTACGTAATCAAGGACTACGGAACGCTACGTAAAAAGCTTGAAAAATATTGCTGCATGCGTGTGGTATTTGTTTGTTTGAACGAGGTGCGTCGGCGCCATCCCTCCAGAAAAGAGGTGGAAGAACGAACTGGGCTCGCGCTGTGAATCTAACCGGTCAGCGCTGCAACCGTTGTTGTAAATATAATCTGTAAATAGTTTCTCGTCTTACTGGCTCGTCCTTCGCGTAAGAATATATACAGAGGTTCTACAGCTACCTTAATTCTACACAAGAAAAGCAGGGAGTAACCTATAGGGAAATGGGTCAGACAGGGAGACACAATTTCTCCAAAGCTATTCATTGCGTGCTTAGAAGAATTCAAGCTTTTAAAGTGGGAACGCTTAGGAGTAAAGATCGACGGCAAATATCTCAGCAACCTTCGGTTTGCCGATGACATTGTTCTATTCAACAACAATGCAGACGAGTTACAACAAATGATTGGAGACCTTAACAGAGAGAGTGTAAGAGTGGGGTTGAATATTATTATGCAGAAGATGACGATAATGATAAATGGCCGGGCAAAGGAACAAGAGATCAGGATCGCCAGTCGGCCACTAGAGACTGTGAAGGAGTACGTTTACCTAGGTCAATTAATCACAGGGAACCCTGATTATGAGAAGGAAATTCACAGAAGAATAAAAATAGGTTGTATCGCATACGGCAGACATTGCCAGCTCCTGACTGGAAGCTTGCCATTATTATTGAAAAGTAAGGTGTGCAATCAGTGCATTTTTCCAGTGCTGACATATTGGACAGAGACTTGAGAATGAGTTACGGACCGCGCAAAGAGTGATCGAATGAAGATTGCTAGGCATAACGTTAAGAGAGAGAAAGAGAGCGGTTTGGATCAGAGAGCGAATGGGTATAGACTATATTCTAATTGACATCAAGAGGAAAAACTTTAGCTGGGCAGGTCGTGTAATGCGTCGGTTAGATAACCCTTGGAGCATTAGGGTTACAGAATGGGTACCAAGAGAAGGAAAACGCAATCGAGGACGACAAACACTAAGTGGAGCGATGCAATTAGGAAATTCGCGGGCGCTAGTTGGAAGCGGTTGGCGCAGGACAAGGTAAATGGAGATCGCAGGGAGAGGCCTTCGTCCTGCAGTGGACATAAAACTTGATGATGATGATGATGATGATGATGATTGAGGTGGTGCCCCCCCCAGAAAAAGAATCCTGGGTACGTGCCTGGAGTAACGACTTAATTACCCGGCAAGACGTAATTTAAGCTAGAAAACAGACATGTAGATTATAGATTTTCCACTTCAATTACGCGGTCGGGCTAGGCCTGACTGTCCCAACGTGGGAACGGCCCGCGGCGCGCTGAGTCGCGTACCACAGGACCTTATTAAGGTTTTGCATCCATTCATCCATCCACTCAATTACCTATTCAAAATGGACAGAAAGGGCATTCGCATGTGGTGTGCATCGACTCCAAGGAGAAAAAAAAACAAACAACCAAATAAACGACGGCGCCACATGTTTCACTCCACCTAATCAATGTAATCAAATAACTGACCGACGATTCCTCTAAATAAGAATGCGACTTCTCACGTCAGGTAGCCGTCAAAGGACCGGCACCGCTTCGGCGATTTTAACCAATATGTGACAACAAAAATATGATGTAGAAAGATGAAAAGGGGGAGTAAAACTGCCGCCAAATCAGTTGCTATGCAGCGGAGAGCCCTTTCCAACTTCGCCTAAAGCGCTCCATGCACCCCTACCAGTGACATTAACGCGTCAATAAGAAGGTCGCGAAGTAGCGGATGTCACTTCTTAGTTGCTGTCGAAGTAATATTATTGCCCTCCTTAATGGGAAAATCGATGGCAAAAATGACGATGCATGATTGAACAATCGTTCTCTAACTTTCTGAGGAATTTATTACGGGTTTCGGTCGCTTTATTAGGTCAATTAAGCACATTCGTTCTAGCATCAAGACATGCGCGAAATGGCGCGCTAGGCTCATCACATGATGACTCCAACCAAGAAGAGCGCGCCTAATAGGTTCTCGGTATGCTACACCAAGTGCTATGAGAGTCAAATAAAATGGCACCAGCCTAATAAAGAGCGCGAAGAAATGACTGTATTTTTGCCCTCATCACTTATTAAAAACAAGCTAAGTGATTTATGTGGTGATCAGCTTGTTTCTGTTAATGTATATTGATTAGGCAGGCTGTTAACAAGCTGTAGACCGAACCAGCTGGAAAATGCTCCAGTAAGTGAAGTGCGCCTTCCCGCCACGCCGCCTCGGTCGCTCAGTCACCAGGGTCTAGCGAAGTGTACTTTGCAGAAAAGCCAGAGCGGCGCGCTCCAGCGCTGTAGCAGACGACGCGAAGCGCCTCCCCGAAGTCCGTGTGCGCCTGCGCCGCTTCGCTTCGATGCGCCGCCGCGCCGGACGCACTGGCGCCCCGCGGAGCGCGGCCACGGTGAGCCGTGTTCACCCTAAGAGTGGACGAGCCTGTACATTGCTAGCATGTCGGCGAGCGTCTTGTTCAGGCGCTCCATGAGACCATTCGTCTGCGGATGGTAGGCAGTTGTCCTCCTGTGGCTTGTCTGGCTGTATTGCAGAATGGCTTGGGTGAGCTCTGCTGTAAAAGCCGTTCCTCTGTCGGCGATGAGTACTTCTGGGGCACCATGTCGCAGCAGGATGTTCTACACGAAAAATTTCGCCACTTCGGCTGCGCTGCCTTTTGGTAGAGCTTTAGTTTCAGCAAAACGGGTGAGAGAGTCCGTCGCCACGACGATCCAGTTATTTCCGGATGTTGATAACGGAAACGGCCCCAACAAATCCATCCCAGTCTGCTGGAATGGACGGCGAGGAGGTTCGATCGGCTGTAGTAATCCTGCTGGCCTTGTCGGTGGTGTCTTGCGTCGTTGAGTCTCGGCATGTCTTGACGTAACGGGCGACGTCGGCGGTCAGACGCGGCCAGTAATACCTTTCCTGTATTCTCGACAGCGTCCGGGAGAATCCGAGGTGCCCAGCGGTTCGATCGTCGTGTAGGGCGTGCAGTATTTCTGGACGCAGTGCTGACGGTACAACAAGAAGGTAGCTGGCGCGGACTGGTGAGAAGTTCTTCTTCACGAGCAGGTTGTTTTGTAGCATGAACGAAGACAACGCGCGCTTAAATGCCCTAGGGACAACGTCGGTGTTCCCCTTACAAAAATGACTTTAGACTTTCTATAGAAAGTCTATAGACTTTTCATAGACGACCTTTCCTTTCTATAGATTTGGACTTTTGTTGATACAAAGTCTATAGACTGTCTATAGACGAAAGTCAATAAAGTTTCTATTTCTTTTTGTCTATTCGCAGTCTGTAGTCGGTCTATAGAAAAAAGTCGATAGGGTGTTTGTTTCATTTTTGCCTATTTCCCCTCTATGGACTACCTATTGACGAAAGTCGATACAGTTTCTATCCATTTTGTCCAATACTTTGTCTAGACACTTACTATAGACGAAAGTCGATAAGGTTTCTATTTCTTTTTGTCTACTCGCCGTCTATAGACGGTCTATGGAAAAAAGTCGATAAGGTGTTTGTTTCTTTTTTGCCTACTTCCCCTCTATGGACTACCTATAGACGAAAGTGGATACAGTCTCTATCTAATTTTGTCCATACTTTGTCTATAGACTTTCTATAAACGAAAGTCGATAGGGCTTTTATTTCTTTTTGTCCACTCGCAGTCTATAGACGGTCTATAGAAAAAAGTCGATGAGGTGTTTAAATTTTGTTTCTTTTTGTCCATTTCCCCTCTATGGACTACTTTTAGACGAAAGTCGATACAGTGTCTATTTATTTTTGTCCATATACCTTGTATATAGACTTTCTATAGACGGAAGTCGATAAGGTTTCTATTTCTTTTTGTCTACTCGCAGTCTATAGATGGTCTATATAAGAAAGTCGATGAGGTGTTTGCCTCTTTTTTTTCCCTACTTCCCCTCTATGGACTACCTGTAGACGAAAGTGGATACAGTCTCTATCTATTTTTGTCCATACTTTGTCTATAGACTTTCTATAGACGAAAGTCGATAGGGTTTCTATTTCTTTTTGTCTACTCGCAGTCTATAGACGTTCTATAGAAAAAAGTCGATAAGGTGTTTGTTTCTTCTTTGTCTACTTCCGCTCTATATGGACTACCTGTAGACGAAAGCCGATACAGTTTCTATTTATTTTTGTCCATACTCACTATATTATGGACAATAGTCGACAAGGTTTCAATTTTTTTCTCTACTCCCGGCGTATTGAATGTCTATAGAAGAAAGTCGATAATATGTAATTTCGAGTTCCCATACCCCCCACCCTCTGCGAACGCAGTGATATGGCACTGGTTCATGCACGACGGCACCGCAACCCCGGCGCGGCGGGCAAACCGTGCAGACTGCTAGTCTGCGTTCGTTGCAGCTGCACCGAACGATGATCGCGGCGGAGCAGGCACCGTCCGAGTCACCAAGGTCTTCCAGGCACCTGAAGGCCCTAAACCTGGCTGCTTCCCGGACGTACACTTCGCGAAGACCAGGTGGTGAAGGTCAGATGGTGATGATGTGGCAAAGGTGGAGAATAAGTCGCGAAAGCCGGCAGACCAGGTGGTGAATTCACGACCTCTGAGTTGTCGTGGTCTTGCATGTCTATAGATTAACAATAGACAAACAATTTAATCTGGGCCCAACCCGTGTACGCTGTAACCAAGCGCAGGTACCGGTGGATAATACGTAGCTGCGTTTGATATAAGCCAATGAAGTTGTATACTGCTGAGATTGCTGTAGAGCCTATTTGTAGACTTTAGTATACACATAGCGTATACCTCCGCATTTGTTGACCACATATGATCTACGTAGTCGCTCTCGGCAATCTCAAGACAGTCTTCACAGTTGTCGCATCACTTTTGCGGCAGTAGAATAAGGAAAGCAAAACGCCGATCCAATTGTTATAATGGATGTTATGAACGCCAGCTTCAGATACAAGTGGATTCCAAACAGGCATCAAGCTAACAGCAAAGAAATAGGTAATGTTTGTAGCTGACAACGCGGACTTTGTGAATGTGCGATGAACCGATGTCGCGCATGTGGTGTTCGCGTTGTGTGTCGTCCGATTCTCGGATACCTTTCACATTGTCTTCATATCCCGGCTGCGTCACTAACATCGGACGGTTTTTTGTTGCCTGATATCCTGCACTATAAACTCATCAAAGTTTCTCATTCACTTAAAATAGGTGCCAAATTCTCTGAGCCCACCCAGTATTTCGCCGGCGGTATGCCTGCGCAGCCTTGCATATGAGTACCTCAGTGCTGTACTGATTGCTTTGACCTATCATCGGAACAGAAAACTAGCACTAACATACGTGCGGGCCTCACATTTGGCGGTACGCTGGAAGATATGCTACAAATATACTGTATTACTCATCGACACTGGCAATAATACGTCTGAAACGTCTAAAGGGCCCTGTAACGGCTTTTACAAACAGCGCATTCATGTTAGCGTTCCAGTCTCACACGATAGTCCACCGCGTTTGTCATACAGCCTGCCAGCGCATATCCTTCGTCCACGAAAAAAATGAATACTGGAAAAGAGAAGCCACCCGTTCCGGCGCGCATGGCGCGCAGAGAGAGAGAAAGAGACAAAGAAAAAATGAAGGAGGAAAATACGCTCACACTCCGAGCACGCACGCCCTCCCGCGCGGAGCTCCTGCGCATGCTCGGAACTCTTGCGCATGCGCGGCGGCGCGCCGTCTAAACGAGTGCGCCAGGCACGTAAACAGCTGTACCGGCATGCGGTGTCTCCCTGAACGTTAGTGTCTATGTATGCGTGTCTTCTTTGTGGCATCACACGTCAACTACACTGAACGGTAAGCTGTAGCAAAGATGTTTTGCGTCAATAGCTCATGATTATGTGAGCGTATTTCGTAGCGCGAACCAGCTGCATGTAGCGCAGGCGACTCGGGTATAGTGTCGGTTTGTGTTGGCATGTTTGATAACGCGCTCTTGTTCCCGCTTCTATTATACGGAATGTTTTACGACGAGTGATCGCTCGGGCTCGTTGATTTTGGCATTATAGTGTAGGTGCGTAAACAAGGAAGTACGCCATGTTTTAACTTGATACTGAGGTACCACTAAGCGGATTGTGTGTGTTGGGCAGCCAGTGTGGTAGATCTCATTTCGTGGCGCTTGATACGACCGCGATGAATGCTGCGCCGCATGTGTAGTGAAATTCTCTTGACACGCTTTACGTATATATCTCGAAATTGTGTTAGCATCAAGAATTTTCTAACAGACAGGCATAGTTGAATAACTGCTCGCGTACTCGGATGAAAGGCCGTGTTTGCGAAGCATGCAGAAGCATTGTGTGCGCTGCCGTTTTCGCATAGTTTAAAAGTAGCAATATTTTTAAGGTTCCTGACAACCAATGTAAATAATTTTGGAAAGTTACAGCAAGCAAAACACGAGACTTGAAGAAATAGCTAGCAGAAATCTCTAGATTCACCCAATCTATTTATATGCAACCACAAACGCTTTTGGAGCATGAAACCTGCGATAAGCTCAGTCCCTCGCAGCTTCGCAACTTAGGCGAAAAAATTGGAGAATAATAAATTAGTCGCTCCGGGAAGCACCTTTACACGTTTCAAACTGAAGGCATTGCGTTTTACGGTAGTTGGAAGATTTGTTTTTTGTCTCTTTTTTTAAAAAGTTCAGCAGCAGAACTTATCTTTCGAGCTATATCAAAAGCGTTAAGCGCCTTCCGATGCTTCGGCGTTATGCAGTTTACGTGCTCTTAATCACAAGGCAGCTGCTGGCGCAGATTCGCATTGTGCCAGTCGTGCATGGTATGAAGCCATTGTCGTGCGTAATAAGTGTTCCGGTTTTCATTACTGTTGCATGTGGTGCCGTCGTCTTGGACAGACTGCATACAATATGCGCTGTACAAAAGAAAAAAGAGCCAGATTCTCAATTTGGTGGTCTTTTCTTAGTAGATAACGCACAGATTATTCAAATAGTTCAGTGGAAATTGCATTTGTTCTACCCTTATCAACGCACCTAAGATATCGTAACATGTTTTGGTTGATAAGTAACCTGATCAGTACGCCCCCATTCATGTGCATTCTACTGAAACTGTGGCAAATGTATTCTTATCGAAGTATGAGAAAAGAGACATTGCAAACTGTTCTAAGCGGAAATAAATTGCAAATCTTAACATGATTGTTCAAAACTGAAGTCAATATGCTGAGCATGTTCGTTCGGCAGGGGCATAGCGCATTAACACCTGAAAAATGTGCACAGTCCAGCCGGCTATCTTTGTTTCAACAAGTATTATTATAGGAATCGTTTGGGATTCTCGCATTTCTTTTATTTTTATAAGTACACTGTGTGTCACATGAACCTGTCTTGAAACGAAACGTACCGTTGCTGGCACCGGCGGTGTCTAACTGCTTATCATACTGTAGTATAACGAAACATCATAATGGTACTGAATAATATTGCCATATAGTCTTTAGTCAGAGGTAAACAAAGTTAACTAGAGGCACAAGTGATGAGAGCAAATTGTATTGAAAACTTCTATTAAACCGTAAAAATAACTCATTTTATAGATTTTCCTCACATTGTTGCATTTGCTTTACGTGTGTCTCTGTGTCTTCCGTACTGTACTCGTGTGGCCATCAATTACGAACTTGCCGAAGCCCTTGTCAGCTTTATTTAACAAGGGATTCAAGTCAGTTGAATCTAATACTGCATGTCAAGTGACTGACGTGTTATTCGTTTTATCTAAATATTATGGACTGGCACTACTTGGCAAGCATTAAACCATATTATTTTTTTTATTCCACTGAAGCTGCAGGCGTCATAGATTGCCAGAAAATTTTCATGAAAACAGCCAGGAAAGGCTTGGAAAAAGATCGGGAAATTTTAATATGGCCACATAGGCATGCTGTCTTGTTACATGTCAAAGTTTCCAGAGAATATCTGCGTTAAATATATTTTTAAAACGTTTCACTTCATAAAAATTGAGGGAAATTGGTTCTACTTATTGAAAAAAGAAAGTCAAGCAGACTGACAAGGCATTTTTTACTCAATATGTTTTTTTTGCGTTAACTAAACGTCCTGAACATCAATAGCCTAGAAAAAATTTTCATCTTTCAAAGCACCTTAAATAATTTACTGTCATAGAATTCATTCGAACTATACGATCAGTTCTATTTCCTAGGAGGTGCATATCTGTCGTGCCATGACACAAAGTGCTCGTGTGGTATTTCGGGTGCTCATGTAGTATACCTAACTTGGAAACCTGTTAGCATGCCCAAGAGGCCTCATTACCTGCAAGAAATTAAGGTACCATATCAATACAATCAACCCATCTGCCATCTGTTGAAGTTATGGCCAATGACCCATTCATTTAAAAGTATGAGAAAGACATTTAAATGTGTACTAAGCAAAATAAATTACAATCTTAGGCATGATACTGGGAATATTCCAGTCACGTCATCTGAAGACATCCCTCTGCACGGGCATACTTAGCTACCAGCCAAAAAAACTGTACAGACAGCCCAACTGGGTAACGTTTCCGCAATAAATATATGGACCATTTGGGATAAGTACATTAATGCATCATATATGAACTTGTCATAAAAGGGAACATACTGTTGCTGACACGAGCAGCAGTTGTGACTGTTTAATTGTTCACCATACCATGCAATAGAACATTGCATAAAGGTACGGATTTGTATTGACAAGCAGCCATTAGTCATAGTTAAACCACATTAAGTATTGACTTAGATGGTTTGAGTAAATATATTAAGCTGCTTAATGAACATACGAAGAGTACACATCTGTTATTTTTGCCTCGTATTGCTGCATCTACTTACTTGCAGCATACACCTGCAGCACCTTTGGGACTAATGACACAAAGGTCCAGGCCAGCCTGGCGACCATGCTTGCCAAGGAGTAGTGTAAATATTTAATCTGTTTCCATAATAGCATAAGACATGAATTTGAGGAATTCATCTATTATATCGAGCAATAAAAGTGGTTAATGCATTGCCGGTGCATTTGTTTTATTTTTTTTTCACTGCATGATTCAGCACTATATAAATTCTTTCTGTTTATGCAACATATATGAAAGTACAGCTGGTTCAGGAGCTTTATTAATCTACTAACGATAATGCATAAGTGCAGATGAAAAGGAACAGGGTTACATGCATAATATCTGCATTCCATGCATTTCCATGCATTTCATATTATAAAATGAAATGAAATACATTCAAAAATTCAAAACGTTTTGCTACCGCATGTAAAGAAAAATGTAAACTAACTTGTAGATAGCCGCTATGGAGTTATGGCCTTACACTCTTTGTAATTGTCTATAAAATGTCTGGTTCTATAAAGTGTCTATAGATTAATGATAATGCATGTTTGTTGACAAGTGTATGCAGAATGTCGTAGAAAAAAAGTGTATTGGATTATAAAGTTCTGTTTTTGTAGACTGAAGTGTATAGAATGCCTATAATATAGCTATATACTATTGTCTGTAGACATTCCATAGACTTCCGTCTACAAAAGTAGAACTGTACACCTATGCACTTGTCCATAGACATTCTGCAGACAACTGTACAAACATGAATTTTAATTAATCCATAGACACTCTATAGACTCAGACTTTTTATAGACTAGTCCATAAAAAGTGTATGGCCATAAGTCCATGGAAGGTCTATAGACATTCTATAGACTCAGACTTTTTATAGACTAGTCTATAAAAAGTGTATGGCTATAAGTCTGTAGACACTCTATAGACAGCCTATAGACTCAGACTTTTTATAGACTAGTCTATAAAAAGTTATGGCCTTAAGTCTATAGACTGTCTATAGACAGTGTATAGACTGTCTATAGACTAGTCTAAAGAAATGTCTATAGAGAGTCTATAAACTCAGACTTTTTATAGACCAGTCTATAAAAAAGTGTATGGCCATAAATCTATAGACTGTCTATAGACTAGTCTAAAGAAATGTCTACAGACAGTCTATAGACTGTCATAGACAAATGTCTATGGACTGTCTATGGACTTTCTATAAAAAATGTTTGTAAGAGTCCCTTCCAAATACTCGACGAGACCTTTTAGCTCCGGGTCGGCTCGTTGCTGTTTAGTGAAGTCTTCCTCGCTCATTATCCCAAGGAAGGCGTCGTAGTCCTCGTCGTCTTGCGGCGGGGGATCGATGGGGACGCGCGATAAGCAGTCGGTGTCGGAGTGTTTTCTTCCGCACTTATATATTACCGTGACGTCATATTCTTGTAGTCTGAGGCTCCACCGCGCCAGCCGTCCTGAAGGGTCCTTTAAGTTAGCTAGCCAACACAATGCGTGATGGTCACTGACGACTTTGAATGGCCTGCCATAGAGGTAAGGGTGGAATTTAGCTGTAGCCCAAATGATGGCGAGGCATTCCTTTTCAGTTGTAGAATAGTTGCTTTCCGCTTTTGACAGCGACCGGCTAGCATACGATATCACCCTTTCAAGTCCTTCTTTCCTCTGGACTAGGACGGCACCGAGGCCTAGGCTACTGGCGTCAGTGTGGATTTCGGTATCGGCATCCTCGTCAAAGTGTGCAAGTACCGGCGGCGACTGCATGCGTCGTGTGAGTTTTTGAAATGCCTTGGCCTGAGGCGTTTCCCACTTGAATGCGACATCACATTTGGTTAGATGTGTTAGCGGATACGCGATGCGTGAAAAGTCCTTGACAAAGCGCCTATAGTAGGCACACATGCCAAGGAATCTGCGCACTGCCTTCTTGTCGGTTGGCTGCGGGAACTTTGCGCTGGCAGCTGTCTTCTGTGGGTCGGGGCGTACTCCTGATTTGCTGATCACGTGGCCTAGGAACAAAAGCTCGTCGTAAGAGAAACGTCACTTCTCCGGATTCAGAGTGAGCCCTGATGACTTGATGGCTTCTAACACTGTCGCAAGCCGCCTAAGGTGATCGTCGAAATTTCCGGCGAAGACAACGACGTCATCCAGGTAAACAAGGCACGTCTGCCACTTCAGTCCGGCTAACGCTGTGTCCATGACGCGCTGAAACGTTGCAGGCGCCGAGCACAGTCCGAATCGATGACCTTGAACTCGTAGAGGCCGTCTGGCGTGATGAAGGCAGTCTTTTCGCGATCTCTCTCGTCGACTTCTATTTGCCGGTAGCCAGACTTGAGGTCCATCGACGAGAAGTATTTAGCGATGCAGAGCCAATCTAATGCTTCGTCTCTCCGTGGATGGGGGTACACATCCTTCTTCGTGATCTTGTTCAGTCGACGATAATCGACGCAGAACCGTAGGGTTCCGTCCTTTTTCTTTACCAGGACTGCAGGAGAGGCCCACGGGCTTTTCGACGGCTGGATGATGTCGTCGCGCAGCATTTCGTTGACTTGTTGCCTAATAGCCTCAAGTTCTCGCATCGAAACTCGGTAAGGGCTCTGGCGAATTGGTCGAGCGCTCTCTTCGGTTATTATGCGATGCTTTGCAACTGGTATTTGTCGAATCCTCGATGACGTCGAAAAGCAGTCTTTGTATCGTCGGAGAAGACTTCTGATCTGTTGCTGCTTACTCATAGGAAGACTTGGATTCACGTCGAAGTCTGGTTCGGGGATAATGCTCATCTCGGTAGATGCGGCTGAATCCGAGAGGACAAAGGCATTCCTGGTTTCCACGATTTCCTCAATGTATGCGATTGTCGTGCCCTTGTTGATGTGCTTGAACTCTTGGCTGAAGTTGGTTAGCATAACTTCCACTTGCCCTCCATGGTGTCGAGCGATCTCCCTTGCGACGCAAATTTCACGGTCGAAGAGTAGATGTTGGTCGCCCTCGATGACGCCTTCTACGTCAGTGGGTGTTTCAGTGCCGACGTAAATAGCAATGCTGGAACGCGGCTGGATGCTCACTTGATCTTCGAGCACACTCAAGTCGTGGTGACTCCGACAGCTCTCCGGCGGTATCGCTTGATCTTGTGACAGCGTTATCGATTTCGACTTCAGGTCGATGACTGCGCCATGTTGATTCAGGAAGTCCATGCTGAGAATGACGTCTCGTGAACACTGTCGGAGGATGACGAAGGTGGCAGGGTAAGTCCGGTCATGAACGGTAATTCTTGCCGTGCAGATTCCAGTCGGCGTAATGAGGTGCCCTCCAGCGGTCCGAATTTGGGGGCCCTCCCATGCAATCTTAACCTTCTTCAACTGGGCGGCGATGGGTCCACTCATTACGGAGTAATCGGCCCCTGTGTCGACTAAGGCAGTGACTGCGTGGCCGTCGAGAAGCACGTCGAGGTCGGTGGTTCTTTGTCTGGCGTTGCCGTTAGGTCGTGGCGTCGGATCACGGCTGCGTCGTGTTGAACTGAAGTTGGAACGTCGCGTCGTCATGTCGTCGTTCGTGGGTGTAGTCTTGCCTTCCTGACTTCGTCGGGACGGCAGCGTGTCGTTGTTATGTCGTCGAGATCGTTTCTTCGTCGTCTTCGTTGGCGGCGGAGGATCTTGGTCAGTTCGACGAACAGCAGCCGCACCTCCATCGGTTGCTGCTTTTAGTTTTCCGGATATGGTCTCGCTGACCGGCCCCGGGCTGGGCCAGTGTATGGTCGTCGCTGCGGCGACAGGTAGCGGCCTGGTGATGGCGAACGCGACGGTCGTCGAGGGCTCCACTGAGTAGCGGCGAGGTAGTCGGCGATGTCACCAGGTCGTTCACCTTCCCTCGGGCGCTGTGCGTTGATGGCGAAGCCTCGCAATCCCAGGTCGCGGTATGGGCATCGGCGGTACACATGGCCGGCTTCGCCGCAGTGGTAGCAGAGCGGGCGGTGGTCGGGGGCGCGCGAAATGTCTGCCTTCCTCGCGTAGGTGCGCTGGGCGACGGGTGGGCGTACTGGCGGTGGTGTCGGTGGACGACGGAATTGCAGCGTTACAGGGCCCTCGCGTTGTCGCGGAGGGGGAGCTTGACGGCGTGCGACGGCGGCGTAAGTCATCGCTTCTGGCTTGGGCTGCGGTAATTGTGGTTGCACCTCAGGATCTCCTAGCGATCGGTGCACCTCTTCTTACACGATGTCGGCGATCGAGGCCACTTGAGGCTGCGACGATGGCAAGACCTTGCGCAGTTCTTCGCGCACAATGGCCCTGATGGTCTCGCACAGATCGTCCGTGGCCAGTGATTGAATTCCGGAGTAGCTTGTTGGCTTGGTGCGTCGGTCGAATTGCCGGTTCCTCAATTCCAGTGTCTTCTCGATGCTCGTCGCCTGCTCGTCGCCTCGTCGCCTCGTCGAAGACCGTCGACGAAGAAACTCGTCGACTGTCTTCGTTGGGCTTCTTACCATACCGGCGAAAAGTTCCTCTTTTACACCACGCATCAGTAGGCATACTTTCTTCTCCTCGGACATTTCTGGGTGGGCATGGCGGAACAGACGGCTCATTTCCTCAGTGAAGATCGCGATCGTCTCATTCGGCAGCTGCGCTCTTGTCTCCAGTAGAGCTTGGGCTCGCTCTTTTCGCACGACGCTTTGAAATGTTTGGAGGAAGCCGCTTCGGAAGCGGTCCCACGTCGCCAAGGTGGCTTCTCGATTCTCGAACCACGTCTTGGCGGCATCCTCCAATGCGAAATAGACATGTCGTAGCTTGTCGTCGCTTGCCCAGTTGTTAAAGGTAGCGACCTTCTCATACGTTTCCAGCCAGGATTGCGGGTCCTCAAATGTGGAACCGCGGAACGTCGGTGGTTCCCTGGGCTGCTGCAGCGCGATAGGGGACACTGGGGCTGCCACTGGGGTTGCCTTGGCCACAATCTTCTTGGTCTTCTCAGGTAGACGTCCGTGCTCCGGGGGCAGCTGTTGAAGAGGGCGGCTTGCTCGGTGGTCCGGGACTACGTTGGTGTTCTGTTTGCGGTCTGGGCTGGGATCACGGCTTGTCGGGGGCGTCCCGTACATCAACGAAAAGCACCTCCACCAGTGGCGTGGCAACAGGGGGGGCCGGGGGGCCGTGGGCTCCGGGTGCAAGGAGCCAGTGGGGGGGAGGGGGGTGTCATATACGTCTGAAGACACCCGGAACTTGTTGATATCCTCGCCTTCCTCGTCTACAACCGGGGTAGGGGGGGGGGGGGGCAGAAGACCTATGGGCCCCGGGTGCCAGACGACCTAGCTACGCCACTGACCTCCACCAGATGTCACGTGGTAGTGACGGTGAAGAAAGAAGCAGTACGGTGGAATACAAAACTAGCTTTTATTGGGCGAACCTGTGCCCACAAAACAGGCTACACTTATAGCACAACGATAGCGGCGAACACGGGCGGCGATCATCGGAAAATCTGATCAGCGGGTCAAGTGCGTCGGCTTTTATACAGCAGTCATCGAATGTTCCAGACTAATCGTTCGGACCCGCGTGCCTTCCACAAAGTTCTACACCATTCGCGTTACGCGATGAAACCAGATAATACAAGGTTCGGCGACAACAAACAGCGGATAGAAGCATCGATAACTTTTCAGAAACTTCGGATACATGCAGGCGCATCCCGCGCTATGCGATAACATCTGTTCGGCGGCGAAACGTAGTCACCCGATAAAGATAAGTACACGTGTCAGTATGCTGCGAATGTACAACGCGGCTTATCATCGGCCCCAAACACATCGGAGACTCAGTGGCCCTCGTTACCATCAAGGCCTGCGGGAACGCCCTTATGTACCGCTCCTACACGCACTGAAGAAAATGAAAAGATGGATGACATCGACATCACGAGTATGTTGAAAAATTTGATGGGCTACATGTGCAGGATTCTTTCCGGCCTAAATACCCCGGCTGGCAAGCCTGCCGCGCAGCAACTTGAAATGTTGGAACCACTGCTAGTGGTTCTTCACTAAGCAAGTACGGCGATGATCTTTGAAGAACGGATGCATGAATCGCTTGTTATGCACTGGAATGCTCGTGGTCTACGGGGTCGTTTGTGAGATTTCTGACAGCGGGCATTTAACTACCAATTTCCAGTTATTGTTATCAGTGAACACTAATATCGATTCTTCTTTCCGTATTTCTGGATATGTCCAGATGTGGTCTCGTAACGGCCAGACCTCGAGCAAAATGTTTGTATACGTCACGATCTGGTGTATTTCAGACATGACCTCCCATCGCATACCACTAATGATTACGTATGCCTTACCATAAAACACAGATGTCGCACGGTTGCAGTGATTGGAGGATACATCCACCCAAGAGCGAGGATACTGTACTGTACACTGTACACGTGTATACCGATAGGTCTGTCACACCATATGCCTCCACTGCAGCCTTCGTCATTTCACATATGGTCATCGCTCGGCGGTGTAAAATAGACCAAAGCTCAACATCAACTGCCGCAGAACTTGACTGGGAGGCACTTCGATTTCTCTCCGTGGAGCCTCCTCAGGCATGGACAATATTCTGCGATTGCAAGCCAGCTCTTCAAATGATTGACTGTGTCCTCAGACGGGGCCCGTATTATTCCATGGCCATGGAAATGACAGAGCGTCTCGACCACGCAACTAGTGATAGCCACAATGTCCCCTTTCAGTGGATACCCTCACACTGTGGCCTGATCGGGAACGAACAGGCAGACGCTGAAGTGAAAACTGCTTTAGATAATGCTTGTGAAGTACGCATTCCGTTCTCACGAACAGACAGAAATGCCCTACTTCGTCGCGTAAATCGCAACTCTACCTTGAAACATTGGACCCAACCAGATCGACGACACAAGCGACTACACAAATAGGACCAAGAAATGAAATTTCGTATGCCTCACAAACTCAAATGAAGCCACACGAGCATGGTGCACCGAATTCGCCTTGGTGTCGCATTCACCAACCGTTATAGACATATGGTAGGTGGCAGTGATACTAGCCCAAACTGCGAATGCTGTAAGGTGCCAGAAACACTGGAACATACATTTTGTGTGTGTGTCCCACGTCCGTGCAAGAACGACCGCAACTTGTCTCTTCCATTGCAAAGATCCATGAGAGACCGCTATCAGACGAGCTTCTTTTAGGTCCTTGGACTAATGCAAACAGCGCAGCTCTGGTTAGAAGAGCCGCTATAGCTTTTCTTCAAGCGACTGGGCTGGATGCACGGCTTTAGAGATGCTACAACTCTGTGAATTTGTATATACGCATCTCTTCCTTGTACCATCAGCATTCATCAGCCCTTTCCCTCCCCATCCCTTTTCCCCAGTGTAGAGTGGCAGGCTAGAGCAAGTTATAGCTCAGGCCGACCTCTCTGCCTTTCTGTAAATAAATTTTTCTCTCTCTTGTCTTATCTAATTGGCTGATAAAAGCAAGGAGCACGAAGAAGTGGAGAGAGCTTCGGTGGGGCCGAGGCTAGTAAAGTGGTAAGTAGGTAAACTGACGCGGAGTGCAGTGCCTGCATCGACGATTGGCCCGCTTCCCGTTACTTAGCTTTAGGTTTCTGGTAGGAAATAACGGTGGCGTGCAGCGTAATGGTAAAAATGTAGCTAAAACGAATCCCCAGCAAAGTTACAAAAGAGAATCGTGTAAGCGCCGAAAGGGCTCTACAACATCGTGCTTCGGCGCAAAAACTTTTTATTATACACAAATTTATTTATTTATTGACTTCTTTTTGCTTATTTCAATACCTTGAAGGCGCTACTGGGCACTACTTAGGGGCGATTTCAGATCAGTACATAAACATCATTTGTAAAATACTTGGAGGATGCTTAACCTTAGCCTTCAAGAGTGGAATGCGATAGCGTTATCGCACCCCGTCGGCACCGCCCACTCATTCGCTCGGAATGCTCTTGAGTCACACAAAGACAAAACGCGCGTGTGAGCAAGCGTAACGAACCAAAAAACTCGGTGTATCGGAAAGAGAAACGATGTGCGCGAGCTAAACGTCGTGATGGGCACGTTCAGCGGGGCCGCGACACACCATAAAGGCAGACGTGATCATGGGACTGACGCCTCGATGGGATCGTCCTCTATCTCGCTTGGGAGCAGGAACAAGATGGAGGGGGTGATATCACAGGGAGAATGCTCCCGTCTTGTGTGGCTGCCCCATGCGCGGTAAACTCGGGTCCTCAGATCGCGAGCAGCCGCGTGACAGCGTTCATTGCCCTGCAATGATGGACGGGCAGACAACGTCGGAAACCACCGATCGACCATTTCCTGATGAAAGAATGAATTCGTGGGCCCAGTCTATTCTGGGAAAGTTGGGAAAGGTGTTTCTTTGGAGCTGTCGAACGTGTGTTCTTGTGAAAGATGGTGGAGGTGATGTCATTGGGAGAATGCTGCCATCTTGTGTAGTTGTCTCATTGCGCGGTAAGCTCCGGTCGTGAATTCGCGAGCAGCCGCGTGATGGCGTTCATTGCCCTGCGATGATGTACGGGCAGACCATGTGGGAAACGGCCAATCGACCTTTGTCTGATGTCAGTAGGAATTCGTGAGCCCAGTCCATTCTTAGGAAGTTGGGAAAACTCTTTCTTTGGAGTTGTAGAAAGTGGCTTCTTGCGAAAGGTGAAGGGGGTGATGTCATCGGCAGAATTCACCTGGCTTGTGTGGTTGTCTCATTGCGCGGTAAGCTCGGAATGCGAATTCGCGAGCAGCCGCGTGAGCGCATCCATTGCCCTGCAATGTTGGATGGGCAAACCACGTCGAAAACCGCAATCGACCATTGGCTGATGAAACAAGAAATTTGTGAGCCCAGCCGTGTCTTAGAAAGTTGGGAAAGGTGTTTCTTAGAAGTTCTCGAAAGTGGGTTCTTGTGAAATATGGTGGAGTTGATGATATTCGGAGAATGCTTCCATCTTGTATGGTTGTCTCATTGCGCTGTAAGGTCCAATCTCGAGTTTGGGAGTAGCCACGTGAGCGCGTTCATTGCCCGGCAATGATGGACAGGCAGACTTCGTGGGAAACTGCCAATCGACCTTTGTCTGATGTCAGAAGCAATTAGTGAGCCGAGTATATTCTTAAAAAGTTAGGAAAAGAGTTTCTTTGGAGTTGTCGAAAGTGTGTCCATGTGAAAGCTGGTGGGGGTGATGTCATTGGCAGAATTCTCCACTCATGTGTGGTTGTCTCATTGCGCGGTAAGCTGCGGTCGTGAGTTCGTGAGCAGCCGCGTGAGGGCGTTTATCGCCCGGCATTGATGGAAGGGTAGACCACGTGGGAAACCGCCAATCAACCATTTTTTGATGACAGAACGAACTCGTGAGCCCAGTGTCTGATGACAGATTGAATTCGAGAGCCCCGTACATTCTTGGAAAGTTGGGAAAGGTGTTTCTTTGAGTTGCCGAAAGTGTGCTCTTGTGAAAGCAGGTGGAGGTGAGGTCATTGGAAGAATTCCCCACTCATGTGTGCTTGTCTCATTGCGCGGTAAGCTCCGGTTGCGAGTTCGCGAGCAGCCACGTGATGGCGTTCATTGTCCGGCACTAAATGACGGGCAGATCACGAGGGAAACTGTCAATCGACCATTGTTTGATGACAGAAGGAATTCGTGAGTTCAGTCCATTTTTGGAAAGTTGGGAAATGTGTTTCCTTGGAGAAGGTGCAGCGGTGGCGTAGAAGTAGAACACCCGCCTCACGTGCAAGAGGTCCGTGGTTCGAATCCCGGTGCCGCGCAATTTTCCACCGGATTTATGAAAAATCCGCGTGTTGATAAAATTGCATTACCAGGCCTGGAGTGTGGCCTCATCCCGGTGACCAGAGCCGGTAACGCACTCCCTCACCAGAGCAGGATTGGCCACCCTGGTGCAGCACTAGGCCACAACCTCCTATATGAACCCAACAATCAAACCCTGGCCCTCAGTACCCAGCAGCTGCGAAGCATTTGACCACGGTGGTGGTCAGATTTACGACGCTGCAGAGGGTGCTATGAATCCTTGGCTCCAGTCAGTGCGCCATTGGAATACCAATCTGGCAACATTTAACGCTAGAATGTGATCTAGTAAGATGAGTCTATCAGTGCTACTGGAGGAATTAGAGGGCAGTAAATGGGGTATAATAGGGCTCAGTGAAGTTAGGAGGCCAAAAGAAGCATATACAGTGCTAAAAACGGGCACGTCCTGGGAAACCGGGGCTTAGCGGAGAGACGAGAACTAGGAGTCGGATTCCTGATTAATAAGAATATAGCTGGTAACATACCGGAATTCTATAGCATTAACGAGAAGGTGGCAGGTATTGCGAAACTTAATAACAGGTACAAAATGAAGGTTGTACAGGTCTGCGCCCCTACATTCAGTCATGATGACCAGGAAGTCGAAAGCTTTTTTGAAGACGGGGAATCGGCGATTGGAAAAGTCAAAACAAAATACACTTTACTGATGGGTGACTTCAATGGCATGCTAGGCCAGAAGCAGGCTGGAGACAAGACAGTGGGAGAAAATGGCATAGGCACTAGGAATACCAGAGGAGAGTTATTAGTAGAGTTTGCGGAACAGAGTAATATGCGGATAGTGAATATCATCTTCCGCAAGCGGGATAGCCGAAAGTGGACGTGGAAGAGCCCGAACGGCAAGACTAGAAATGAAACAGACTTCATACTCTGCGCTAACCCTGGCATCATAGAAAATGTGGACGTCCTCAGCAAGGTGCACTGCAGTGACCATAGGATGGTAAGGACTCGAATTAGCCTAGACCTGAGGAGCGAACGGAACGAATGTCATTCGCCCGCGGAGGTGCTACACTTGAAAAATTAATGTCATTCAGTGGCGATGTCAATGGCGACCATTCCGAAAAAAAGGGGGCGACTAAAGTAGAACAAGGAAGGAGTAAAGTGCTCATAAGCAATGCATTTTTTTAAAAATACATTTTGGAACGTCGCTTCACCGGAAAAAAATATCTTAGTACTGCGTGTAGAAAAAGTTGTTCTATTTCAGACTATGCGGCCAGTATAAGCCAAAACAAGACTTAGCCGCCTGAGTAGCCGATATATTGAAAACAAAATGGCTGACATGGCGACACTGGAGGATGACGCTAAGTTGCAGCAGGTGAAGCGATTAGTTGCTGCGCACTTTGCATTGCGAGCGAGGCGTAATAATAAGAGGAAGCGATTAGACGTTCTAATAGACGCACAATCAAGACAGAGTGATGAAATTGAGCAGCGTATTCAAGTGAACTCGTTCACTGTTGCGGCTGTGATGGCCAGTTGTTCCATTGTTCACCGAGAGCGTTGGACATTTCAAAGAAATGAGCGCTGGTTTGAAGGGACTTTGCCGAACCTTGGTGAAAATCACTTCAAGCAAGCTTTCCGTGTATCGCCACCTACGTTCAGGTATTTGGTGGAATCATGCAGATCCGTCTTGGAGCTCCAAACGACACGATTGAGAAAGCCGATCTCTGTGGAAAAGCGAGTGGCGGTGGGACTGTACAGATTGTGTTCCAGTGCAGAGGACAGAACCATCGCGCACCTTTTTGGCATCGGCAGGTCAACGGTGAACGTGTTGTGCAGAGAATTCTGCAAGGCTGTAATTGATCAGCTTGAAGGGGAATGGCTTCACATGATCCGCCGACAAGAATTGAAACAACACATCAGGGAATTTTTTGCTCTGAGTGGCTTTCCTCAGGGTATTGGCGCTCTTGACGGCTGCCACTTTTGTGTGTTGCCACCGAAGGGGAACGCCGTGGATTACGACAACTATAAAGGATGGTAAGCACTACGCAAAGGTTTTTTTTTACTTTTATAACACCATTTCACGAACACAACTTGGATCTTGTGTCCATAGTTTGGGAAATAATAAACTTCCTATGGGCGTTTTACTGTCCAGAGAAAACTACGTATGAAACTGAAAGATTATATATTTCAGTCTTTCGTTCTTATTTGTTATCAAAGTTTTATAAATTTGACTTGCGAGAGGTTGCTTCATTACATTTCTTGTAGAGCATATTTTTTGTTAGCATGGCACAAAACTATTGCTACTTAGTAGCGTTAGTCTCTTCAGCAGCACTATGGACACAAATGACTTCTACCATTTGGTCAGAAAATTGCAATGCTGAATATACTGAAGTGCATAATCATATTTATGTATTGCTTTCTGTGCAGGTACAGCATCATACTTCTGGCGATGGTGGACCATATGTACCGATTTCGGTACATAAATATTGGAGCTCCAGGCAGATGCCACGACGCCAGCGTGTATGCAAGGTCGAGATTGTCTACGTTGGTTGAGGGCGCATACTTCTCATTGCCCGTAGCTCTGATTGAAGATGTTGATGTGAAACCAATTAGTCTGTGTGACCAGGCATTTCCACTCCCTACTAACCTCCTGAAGCCATTCTCAAATGCCTTGCCCGACACACACGAAGCTGCTTTCAACTACAACCTCTCAAGGACGAGACGCATTGTTGAGAATGCATTTGGAAGGCTGAAAGCTCGTTTTAGGTTTATCATGAAGAGAATGGAATGCACCTTGCCCAATGCAAAGCATGCAATTAGGACATCGTGTATTTTACACAACATTTGTGAAGGTCTGAGAGACACTGTGGAACAGCAGTGGGAAAATGAAGCCACTGCATTTGATGCTCTGTATGAGCAACCATCACATACCACCACGGCATCCACTGCGACAGGTCATGAAGTGAGAGCTGCCCTTGCTCAATATTTCTGGAAACGGGCACAACAAAACACAATGAACTGAAACCTCACAGTAGAAAGCATACTTCAGAGTTTGTTTTCTAGCATGCCTGAAGGAGTGTTTGGCGTCAGTTGAAGCGATCACTTGAAGCAAATGGAGAAAATGGAGAACAGTTTATTTCAAAATATCACTATTTTCCAACAATTTTTTTCTAACACCGCTATCAAGCGTTCTTCCCGCTCGGCAGCAGCTTCATCGAGCTTCAATTGCCGCTCGCGCATGCGAAGCTCCTTTTCTTTTGATTTCTCCAAACTGAGACGAAGCTGCCGCTGCTCCTAGACAACTTGCGTCAACAGCAACTGCTGGGAGGGCTGCCGTTTCTTCAGGGCCTGTCTTTCGGCTCTCTTGCGAGCTGCTGGTGGTGTTAGCGCTTGCGAGCCCTCGCTGTCGGACATGGACACCAGAGGCGACGGGTTTTCACTGGCGGTGGCCGAGCCCTGTGTTGACGACAGAGCTTCGGCGTCTACAAGGGCCGCATCACCCACCGAGGCGTCCTCCTCGTCGCTGCCAAACTCATTTCCATATTCCATGCTCGTGATGAGCTGAAAAGAAAGAATACAATAAAAATGCAATTCATTGTTACCCAAATGTTCCTGAGAAACTTCCGATGATTTCCTATACATAAACCTGCACACGTGAAACATTTCACAGATTAATAAACTTTAATATTAAGGGTGCTGCAAATGTTTCAAATATTCATTTCTGGTATGTCCCTGCAAAGTTTGTTGTGCAGACAATAGCAATGGAAGCACCTTGAAACAGAAATAGTTTTGCTTAGCGCCAATTATGATATAAAAAATTTCACATGCTTGAAGACATGACTGTTGCAAAAATTTATTAGAAAGTATTGTACAATATGCATTGAACTTACCTGTTCCACTGTGCTGCTGCTGTTGCAGACACTGTCATGCAGCAGGCTGTCATCATTCATAGGCAGTGCTTGGAGAAATTTGTGTATATCCTAATAAAAGGGCCACGTTATCTGGCCACAGCCCGTGCCCTTCTTTTTATTGATGTCTCTGCAACAGAAATAAAGCAAAGCCACGTTTCAACTGCATTGTCGGTTATCAAGTTCATATTTTGTGCCATAGGTTCATACAACACACCCGAATAGCAGCAGCAGTACAATACAGGTACAGCACACACTCGGAAGGTCAACGTAGCGAAAATATGTTGTTGCTTGAAATTAGCTGTTCCCTGACGCGCATCGAGATACTCGCTTACATTTAGCTATTTGGAAATGAAAGTCGTCGCAGCACGAAAAATACCAGTGACACGGGGCACTTTCAATCCCGAGCGGACACGATCCAGAACGCGCCCCACATTTCTCTATGCGTCCCGAAGGACATCACATTTCGGGGCGTCCCCAACTTAAGTATGTGTTAGATGTTAATTTTTTAAGACTTGTCTTCACAATCTATCTCTGCCTCATCCAACTTAGCATCCTCAATTCAAAGCCGATTGTTGTATGCCTGCTGGTCCAGTATGCTAAAAGATACACAATGCGTCCGATGAAGGTATGCGCTGCGTGAAAGAAAAGTGCGCCGCGTCTATTAGCTCTTTCGACAACGCCAAGTGGTGATACTGGCATCCGCTTTAGAAAACAACCTGGGACGCTATTTCGCCCGATATATTCCAGTTATTTCTTTCTTATTTAACGAACATGCACAGCGCAAAAATAAAAATCGTACTTGCCTGTATTTGTTTCCAAGGTTTTCAATCTTGGTTTTTGTTTCTTTGAGACTCTTTTCAACGCCGGCTTTAAGAAGCTCTTCCACAATGTTCGCCTACACTTTCTGATTCCTTTTGGCATGACGCAGGTCGCTTAATTGTCCTCCCAGATTCTAATTAATGTAAACGTGTCCGCATGGCTCCAATGTGCCCGTCCCGCTGCCATAGCTTGTCCCGCTGCTCCTAACGCCTGCTTGAATGAAACATGCAACGAGGCGACCGACTGTTTCCATTATGGCCGTCGAGCAGAGTGTCGGCGGCCGGACGCTGCTGAGCTGGAGAGTATAACATTTTGCGACAGCCTGCCGTGCATATTTTGTCTCTTTAAAGTAACAAGCTCTTTAAAACATTTAAAGCTTATTATTTCTTTACGAGTACGACTTTCAATTTGCAAACGCTCTGTCGTGTTTTGCTGTGATTCTAGGGTTGAGACTACACATTCGCTTCGAAGTGAGAAGCCAAATGAGTTTCTCGAACTCATTCGATTGCGGAAGTCATTCGGTGCTAATGCCATTCGGTTCGAATGACATTAAAACTCCCAGTGTGACAGGGGTGTAAGTTCCGTTCGTGAGTTCGCGAGCAGCAATATGAAGGCATTCATTGCCCTGCACTGGTGGACGGGAAGACCACGTGGGAAACTAGCAATTGACCAGTGTCTGATGACAGAACGAATTCGTGAGCCCTGTACATTTTCGAGACTTTGGAAAGGTGTTTCTTTGGAGTTGTCGGAAATGTGTTCTTGTGAAAGCTGGTGAGGATGATGCCATTGGCGTAATTCTCCTGTCATGTGTGGTTGTTTCATTGCTTGGTAAGCTCCGATCGTGAGTTCGCGAGCAGCCACGTGAGGGCGTTCAATGCCCGGCAATGATGGACGGGCAGCCCATGTGGGAAACGGCCAATCGACCATTGCCTCATGAGAGAAGGAATTCGTGAGCCCAGTCCATTCTTGGAAAGTTGACAAAGGTATTTCTTTAGAGTTTTCAAAAGTGTGTTATTGTGAATGATGGTGGGGGTGATGTCATTGGGAGAATTCTCCCATCTTGTGTGGTTGTCTCATTGTGCGGTAAGGTCGCATCATGAGATGGCGAGCACCCGCGTGAGGGCGCTCATTGCCCTGCAATGATGGACAGGAAGACCACGTTGGAAACCGCCAATCGACCATTGTCTGATGACCGAAGTAATTCCTGAGCCAAGTCTATTCTTGGATTGTTGGGAAAGGTGTTTCTTTGGAGTTGTCGAAAGTGTGTTGTTGTGAAAGATAGTGGGGGTGATGTCATTGGGAGAATTCTCCCGTCTTTTGGCAGCAGCGGTTCCGCTCGCGAGAAAGTCGCTAATCTAGACCTACTTTTACCACAGGACAGCATATGCGGAACAAACCACCAGCCGAAGCAAGGAAAGGCTATCCCCCTCTGCACGGGCGGTGCCCAGCTGACCACCTCGTCACGACAGTGATGGTGGATGGATGGATGTTATAAGCGTCCCCTTTTTAACGGGGTGGTGGGTTGCGCCCCCAAGCTCTTGCTATTATACTGCCTAACGTCCTACCTAGGTTAAACAATGAAAAAAGAAATAAAACACTATGAACTACCACGCCCAAATTTTCTGGTCCCCTATTGCGAACTGTGCTTTTGTACGTCTCCGTCTTTTGTCATTTCCATACTTTTCTTCCACCAATCCTCCAATCGCCTCTTAGTAATGCATATTGCGGACATGTTTGCTTTACCACGGCACCTGCTGAACCCAAGGACTTCAAGGAGGCCAGTGGTGCCTAAATCGGCCACTGGACAGACGTCCTCACATTCTAATAAAACATGATCCGTCATT
This sequence comes from Dermacentor albipictus, assembly GCF_038994185.2. NCBI lineage: Eukaryota > Metazoa > Arthropoda > Arachnida > Ixodida > Ixodidae > Dermacentor > Dermacentor albipictus. The sequence continues at coordinate 134,342,396 of NC_091829.1, read as the reverse complement.
TCCCTAGCTTTTCCGCAGCAAGCACATGCTTCTTCTTCCTTCTTATATCTCGCTTTATACGTGTGTGTTCTAAGGCATCCCGACCTCACTTCGAAAAGTAATGAGCTTTCCTTTGACTTATCATAAATAGTTTCTTTCTTGATTTCGTTTTTTTCTCTTAAGTAGTGTGGTCTCCGCCTATAGCGGTGCTCCACCGGGAGTCACCTAGACCACCGCGCGGGTCCGAGGATCCGAGTGCCTCAGGAGTGTGATCAGCTCAGCCGCGTGTGTTGCGTGTGCGCGAAGCGGGCGCTCGTTCGGTCTCCTCTGGGAGCAAAACAGAGCGCCGCAAGGAGAAGGCCCAGAGTACAAGGAAGGTGTTTAATATAAGACTACCTTGGCGTTCAGGATAGCTGTTACACCTGTATCGGCGTGGGGCTCGTGAGCCGAAGCTTCGGGAAGTCAAGTGGTGACACTCAGTATCTCAAAAACACGGTAACACACCACTATACGGTAGGATGGCTCCCAACGACCGTGCTACCGGGGCAACGTTCCTTCAGCAAGGCAGCAAGGCAAAACAAGAAAGAACACATGCTTATTGGAAAGTCAGAGCACTTACATGCACAACAATAAAAAGTATTTACGTAGGAGTAACACGCAATAGCACATACACAATGAAATGAACATGCACTTAGAGCAAAATTACTTAGCATGGGCTGCGGCAAGACTTCTTTTCGGGGAACGCCCGTCGAGAAAGAAGTTTGCCTACTGAGGCTGCGCGTTGCCTGAGGACCTTCGGTGGCAGAGAGGGTCCGCCGTCCGGTGCGATATCACACAGGTGATCGCTTCCTCAGACTGTACCGTTTGTGGTTGGCCACAACGGTTGTGCCCTGTCGCTGGCGCCTTGTGCGAACGGGCTCGGGAGTGAAATCGCCAGCCCGAAGGACATAGGCTTTCAGGTCTGCGACATGGGCACGACTTAGTTTCCCCGAACTCTCTGCACTCGGTACGGACCAAGCCCCTTACTAGCATCGCATCGGTACGGACCAAACCACTTACTAGCATCGCTAAGCGCGTGGTTCCGCTTCAGGTCCAGATCACCCATCTTAAATGAAAGGTGGCGGTGCTTGCGATCGTACTGAGCCTTTCGCTCGGCTCTGGCCCTCGTCAAGCTCTCCCTTGCTCTGCTGAGAGCCTGACAAAGACGGTCCCGAAGCATCGATGCGTAAGCAGAGCGGTCTGCCTGCGCCTTCTCATCCTCGTACTGGCGGCGAATTGCCTTGGTCATAGGATTCGCCAGCCCCCTTCCAAAACTGAGGAAGGCAGGAGAGAAACCAGTTGAACGATTTTCAGAGGTTCGGATGGCGAACGCGAGCTCGTTCAAGTGGTCAGCCCAATCTTTCTAGAGCTCGGCAAAGGCACAGAGCATGGGTTTGAGCATTCTGTTCATTTGCTCCGTCAGGTTGGACTGGGGATGGTAGGGCGAAGTAGTGCGGTGATCAATTCCAAACGAACGGCACGTCGCACCAAACACCCGAGCGGTGAAATAGGGCGCATTGTCCATGATCAGCCTTTCCGGGTAGCCGAACCGATTGAACACTTCCAGGATCTTTCCCAACACCACCCGTGCTGTCACCTTCCGCAGAGGAAACAGTTCAACCCATTTCGAAAAATGATCAGCAACAACCAACAAGTATCTAAACCCCTCCTTACTCCTGGGGAAAGACCCCTTAGATCGCAGGTGGCTATTTGCCACGGACGCACGCTGTCAATTGGTTTCATCAGTCCAGGTGGCTTGCCTCCTCGTGATTTCACCATTTGTCAGACATGGCAGGAGCGACAATAGCGGAGTATATCCCGCCTCACGCCCGGCCAGGTCACAGTTTGGCTCAGTTTTGCAAAAACTTTGGAGCTACCCATATGACCGGCCAAGGGTTCGTCGTAAGAGAATCGCAACAGTGCACCTCTCAGACTCTTGGGGATAACCACCCTAAAGGCGTCTACAGACTCATCATTGGTGGCTATGTACTTCATCACGAGCCCATCATGATCCAGCAAATATGAATCCCCAGACGCCACAGCGGCACACGCTGGCTTCGCCTCCACCGCGCCCGCTGCAGTACAAGCAGCGTCTCGGCGCTCTGTCTCCCAGAGACCTTTGCTCAAAGCGCGACAAAACGGGTCATTTTGCTGGGCCGTCAGTAGCTCTTTCCGGCTGAATGCGATTCTAGTACCCACGCAAGTGGGCCTGGACTCATGACTGCAGCCATTCCTACCGCCCGCGTCGGCATCGTGGGTTCGCTTCAAGAAGCTCCCCCTCTCCCCTGCTTTGCGGCACGCTGCTTGCCTGGAGAGCGGCATGTGTTCGCCCATTTGCGGGCTCACCCTTCTCACCGCTCGGTGGCTCGGCCACCGTTTCGCCCCTGATACTTGCTGGCGCAAAGGCACCGCCATCGGCTGTCGCACCTAGAGGAAGGCTCCCGGTGGACAATGGAGCATGAGATTGCGCGTCAGCTACCACGTTGGTGCTCCCCTTTCGATATTGCACTGACAAGTAATAATGCTGTATCAGGAAGGCCCAGCGCGCGAGCCGGCCTGCAGGCTCGTGGAGCCGCATCAGCCAGCTTAGCGCACTGTGGTCTGTTTGCACGACAAATTTCGTCCCGTCAAGGTAGACATCGAACTTACGTAGCGCGAACACGATGGCGAGGCATTCCTTCTTGTTCACGGAATAATTCCTCTCTGAGGGTGTTAAGGAGCGGATGTCAAAGGCCAGCGGTTGCCACACGCCATCAAATACCTGAAGGAGGGCGGCTCCTAATCCCAAATCGCTCGCGTCAGTCTGGACAACGAACTCTCTGGTCAGGTCGGGGAGCCTGAGCTGCGCTGTCTCCGTAATGGCGCTAGACAGACGGCGAAATGCCTCTTGCTGCTCAGGTCCCCAATGCCACGCGACAGACTTTCCCAAGAGCTTGGTCAAGGGCGGCTGTACTCAGGCACAGGACGGAATGAACTACCTGTAGTAGTTGGCCATTCCCAAAAAGCGGCGCAGGCCGCGTACGTACTTTGGCACGGCGAAATCGAGTATGGCTCGAACTTTCTCCCCGTCCGGCTCAATGAAGCCGCTTCCCAGCGTAAATCCGAGTAATTGAACTCGAGTTTGTGGGATTTGGGCTTTCGCCGGATTCAAAGTCATCCCGGCAGCCCACACCCTCTCGAGCACATCAGCAACATGGGTCTAGTGCTCATCGAAGGTTCGTGAATAAATCAGGATGTAGTCGAGGTAGCATAAGCAGTTTGACCACTCGGCTTCGCCGAGAACGTGGTCCAGCAGCCTTTGAAAGGTCGCCGGACCATTACAGAGGCCAAAGGCCATACGAGTAAACTCGAACAACCCTCTGTGGCACGTGAACGCGGTCTTGCACCGGTCACGATCATGCATCCGGACCTGTAGGTAACCTTTGGAGGCATCTAGCGTAGTAAAGTACCTCGCACTGCCCAGGTTTCCTACAATGGAGCTAATCGTCGGCAGCTGGTAGGCATCCTTTCGAGTCACTCCGCTCAGACGGCGGTAGTCTACGCAAAGGCGCTGACTGCCATCTTTCTTAGGCACCAACACAATTGGAGACGCCCAGGCACTGGAAGTGTGTCGGATAATGTCCGTCGCTAGCATCGCATCCAGCAAACCGTCAATCACCTGCCTGTTGGCCAGACTGACAGGCCTAGGGTTGCACTTCAGTGGAAGCGCATCACCGGTTTCGATCTTGTGGCTCACTAGATCGGTACAGCCAGGTAGATCAGTGAATAGCTCATCGTATTGGCGTAATAGTGACGACAACCGACAACCGAACCTTCTGTGTATCACCCAAGTGAACCGCACTGGCGGCCAACGGGTGTAGTGCCTTAACCTGCCGTGCTGTTTTATGCCAATGGGGGCTAGGAACAGGCGAGCGCACAGCGCAGGGGCTCGCCCCCGAACTTTGAGAGCGGCACGGTCCGAACGCCTCCTCTGCACGGGCAAGAGTCGGCGCCGGCGGGCTGATGAACGGCTTAAGCGAGGAAAAAGGTCCGTCGCGATAGCCACCATTAGCGATGTCCACTACGATCCTGGTTTTCAGGAGAAAGTCCCGTCCGAGAATCACAGGAACACTCAGCCCTGGGAGGGGAACGAAACGCATGCGTCTCAGTCGTTCCCCCCATCTGACTGTCAGCCTTGTGGCGCCTGCCGAATGGGCCACGCGTTTCGCAAGGTTGCAAGCCATTCGGCTGTCTCTCAAGCGCACTGCGTGCTTGCTCAAATGGGGGAAAGCCTCATCGCCGAACAACGAGGCGCTAGCGCCCGTGTCCAGTAGCGCCGCAAATTCACGGCCAGCAAGGGTGTTCGGAATAAACGGCGCGTGTGCACCAGCATCACAACTTGCCCGGTACGCACAGGGAGCTGACAAGGGTTCGGCCGATCGGGTGCTCACGAGCGACCGCGGTTTCCCTTTCCCTACCTCGCCGTAGGCCTGTTAACGGTGCAATCCCTTGCCATGTGACCCCGCTGCGAACAGCGGAAACAGCGCATTCCAGCCCGATCTCGATCACGGGCTGGATCAGCTGCTCTCCTCCCGGGTTGGTTCGACGGAGTGCCGCGGGGCTCTGTGTTTTGAGGCTCCCCAACGCGATAAGACGGATGACGTCCCTTTACGCGCATTTCGAGCGAGGCGTAGTCAAAGCCACGCGCCTCTCATAGGAGAACGGGTCCAGAGCTCGTTCGCTCAGCTCCCAGTTGTTCGTCCCGCTTGTTGCTGCGCAGGCAGCCTCAGCGGGGTGACGGGGCGGAAAGGGCATGGCTGCTCCCAATGCACAGCGTGGCTCAAGCGCCTCGCTGACCGGTGGTGGCGGGTGGCACGCGGGGGTGGAGAGAATGTCCCCCTGTATGCGGTTCGCCTCGGTGGCCAGTTTGTCTAAATCACGGAACCGACTGCCACGCAGGTAGGCATAAAAAGTAGGATGTGCCTGCCATATCACCCGGTCGACGAGTTTGAGGCTTGGGGCTCATCAATAGAGAACAACTCTTCCATCGCTCGCACATATTCCTGCAATGACTCATCCGGAGCCTGCGTGCGTCGCTGCAGCTCTCACGGCATCCTACCATGGTAGCCTGCGGGTAAGAATTCGCGTAGGAAGGCCATGCGAAACTTCCCAGGGTTTGCTGCTCGGTGGCCGACAAGTCGATACCACCTGGCATCCGCATCAGTCAGTGCTGCGGGAACGACACGTCCCAGCACCTCGTCTTCATCTAATCCCATGGCTCTCTGATAATGGGCCAGATTTTCCATGAATTATCGGGCCCTAACCAGGTCGCCGTATCCACGGTATATCAGAATGGTCAGGGCGAGTGAGCCTCGGCGTAGCGACAAGGGCTCTCACCACCTCAGAGAGGGTTTAGATCATGCCGACAGCATTGCGCAGCAACGTGTCTGCTACAGCTTCGCAGGAAACTGTTGCGGCGTTGCAGGTGCTCTCGAGCGAAGGAGCTATGGCTCCTAGCTCGATAAGCGGCGCGGAATCCAAGGGGGTTCCGTTCGCGCCAGCCCCGGAACCAATGTGGTTCCTAGGGGGACCATCCCGTTGTCTTCCGTCGCTACCGAGAGCGGCGGAGTCGCTTAAGCCACGTTCAGCCAGCGTTGACAAAATGGGTCGTTGCTCCGATGCCACGCCACTGGCAAGCCGAGCCAGAACGCTTTAGCCATTAGGCTCACCGCGTCAGGTCTGGTAGCAAGAGTAGCCCTTTGCTGCTTTCCGCTATCGGACGACCCTCTGCTAAGTACCGAACGAGCGTCCACTTCGGGCACACGAAACACACGCAGCTGAGCGTATCGTTCCTGCAGGATCGGATCCTCGGCGCGCGTGGTGGTCTATAGGTTGACCCTTAAGGAACACCAAGTGAGAGAGGCCATGAAGTGTCTCCGGCAACACATGCGGCGGAGCTTATCGGTCCCTTTGGGCTCGGATCCTCGGCATGCGTGGTGGTCTAGGTGGTTCCCATAGGAACACCACGTGAGAGGTCACAAAGTCGCGCATAAGTTCGTTTGCTGGCAGAATCATTCTCGCACACGCTCGCTGCAGCCCACATTGAGCTGGAAAACACAGCGTGGTGCTAACAGCAGTTCATCGCCACCTTTATAGCGTTGGCTATGGCACATTGCTGAGTTAGTCGCCTTTGCGATTTGACTTGTGTCAGTTCCGCTAGCCATTGCGGCCCCTTGCCGCCTTTCGCTATCGGACGAACCTCTGCAAAGTACCGAACGAGTGTCCACTTCGGGCACACGAAACACACGCAGTTGAGCGTATCGTTCCTGCGGGATGGGATCCTCGGCGGGCGTGGTAGTGTATAGGTGGACCCCTAAGGAACACCAGGTGAGAGAGACCACGAAGTGCCGCCTGCAACACACGCGGCTGAGCGCATTGGTCCCTTCGGGCTCGGATCCTCGGCATGCGTGGTGGTCTAGGTGGTTCCCATAGGAACACCACGTGAGAGAGATCAGAATCCTCGCGCACACTCGCTGCAGCCCACATTGGGGTGGAAAAGACAGTGTGGTGCTACGCTATCGCTCCCACTGGAGCGGACGTAGCACGTTTGTGAACGGATCCTTACTCTTCGCGAATTGTGCGTACCTGCACATTTCTGGCAACTCATTCGGAAAGCCTTAACGCCTGAGCAATCTGGTTGACCGCACCATGTCTGCTAACCAGAGCGGCCGTTGTCCCCTCATTACGTTGGCAGGCGTTGCTTTGCGCCAGACCGGGTCCTTGTCCCCCCTCGAGCTGAGCATACACTGACGCTCGCGTACTACCGCCCCCAGTGGGGTGAACACGACAGCGAGGCGCTATGATACCGCTCCCATTGGAGGGGATGCAGCTACGTACGGCAGCAGAGCCTTGGCGCTTCCCGAACCATGCGTGTTGGCACCACTGCCTACAGCTGTTCCCAGTGGTGATAGCGGCAGTCTGTTGCCACTTCGCCCCTCATCGGCTCCCTGTGGAGCTCACGGCGGGCAGATCGGTACAGTGGCCTCAGCCCTTTCCGACTTCTGTCCGTTGGCTACGAACACGTTGAGCAGTCAGAAAGTACCGTGGACAGCTGCGACCCCCTGTGAGGCACCCAGCCGTTCCACAAACAATTCTGCTTCTCAGGCTCCCTTTGGCGTGCATTAGGCAAAAGGCTTAATGAGCCCTTGGCCTCACGTTGGGCGCCACTTTGTGGTCTCCGCCTATAGCGCAGCTTCGCCGGGAATCACCTAGACCACCGCATGGTTCCGAGGATCCGAGCCCCTAGGGGTACGATCAGCTCAGCCGCGTGTGTAGCGTGTGCCCGAAGCGAGCGCTCGTTTGGTCTCCTCAGAAAGAGAAACAGAGCGCCGCAAGGAGAAGGCCCAGAGTACAAGGAAGGCGTTTATTATACGACCACCTTGGCGTTCAGGATAACTGTTACACCCGTATCGGCGCGGGGCTCGTGAGCCGAAGCTCCCGCAAGTCAAGGCGTGACACTCAGTATCTCAAAAACGCGGTAACACGCTGCTATACGGGAGGATGGCTCCCAACGACCGTGCTACTCGGGCAACGTTCCTTCAGCTCGGAGTAACCTCCGAGGGCGACTCGGCGCAGTACGACCACGCACGTCAAGTGAGCCGCGTCTCTTTGGTGTAGCCTTCAGAACAGGAGCAGCGAATAGGTACGGAACCACCTCGGGTCGAGGACCTTCGGCAACACCGGCCAACCTAAGGGATGACCGGGAGAATCGGTAGTCACTACGCACCGTTTCTCTGCCCGAGAGCTTCTCCCCGCATTACCGCTCCTCGGTCGACTTGAGTCGCCAGGAGAGAGGGAACGCGGGTTCCCACCCAAACAGGCCAATCGGGTGAACCCCTGGACCGTTCAGGGTGGACAGCAGCAAGTATCTTACGGTACCGCTGCCGTTCGGCGCCCTCGGAGGAACGATAGAGAGGGAAAGTGGTGGACCGCACGCGCGAAGTTCGAAGGCGTCCTCGCCGCGCTGCAAGCTCCTATGCCCTAAACGTGCTGCGCTATGGCGGTGCAACGAAATGGGCTACGCAGTCCCCACAGTAGTTACTCACGGCAGGTATCTTTTTCATTGCCGCCACCCATGAGAATATTTCAGCCTGTCTGACTTTCCGCTTGACGATCTTTGTTGCTGTGTCGGCCACCCTACAGGCCGCATACTTGCTGGTAAGCTTCCTAGTTCTTTTCCTCCACTGCGAATCAATGTTTTTCTTCTACAGATACCTGAACCCTCTCCCAGCCCATTTACTTTCTTCCATATTCCTCAGCAGTTCTTCATACTCCATTTTACTGCCAGCTTCCCTCACTTCAAAAATACTTCAGCCCATATCACCCTGCATAGCTTCATTTCTAGTCTTCTCGTGAGCGTCCAATGCGAAACGTCCCACTGACCTTTGATTCCCGTCGGGTCCTGATTGTACCCCTGATTTAAAGCAAACAACCGCATTTCCAAAAGTAAGTCCTGGAACCATTACACCTTCCCACATACCTCGGAGGACCTCGTACCTATTTTATCCCCATAGTGCTCTGTGCTTCATTATGGCTGCGTTTCTCCTCCCCTTTACTGTTATGGTTTTCCTGTGTTTCTATATATCTATTGCCTTCGTTTATCCATATACCAAGGTATTTATATTCTGTTATCCGAGTGTTTTCTTGGCCCTGTATCTCCACTGTCTTTTCACTGTTTTCATTGTATACCGTAGCACCTCATTTTCTAACACTAAATTTCAAACCTAAATTGTTGCCTTCCTGTCCACAGATATTAGCCAGACGTTGCAAATCACTTTGCTTGTTAGCTAGCAACACAATGTCGCCCTCATAAAATAAACCTGGGAGCTGCTGCTCTACTACTCTACCCGCCTGTTTGTATGAGAGATTAAACCCGATATTACGTCCTTCTTGCGCACTCTCCATCCTCACCATGTACATCATATACAGCAGCGGGGATAAAGGGCACCCCTGCCTCAGTCCCTTGTTGAGATGAACTTTCTCCTCGCTCCTCATCCCTTCCCATTCAACGCAAATGGTATTTTCTAGGTAAATCTCTCTCAAAAGCTGTAGACAATCGTCACCTAAGCCTTCCCCTGCCAGAATATCCCACCAAATATTGCGGTCTACGTTGTCGTAGGCTCCTGTAATGTCTAAAAAGGCCACCTGCAACGGTCTGCCTTCTGCTTTTGATATTTCAATACACTGAGTAAGAACAAGCAAGTTATCATCCAACGCCTACCTATTCTGAAGCCGTTCTGAATCTCTCCCTAGTGCCATTATTTTCTGCCCATGCTTGAAGCTTAATTTGATTGCCTGCATTGCTAGCCTGTATATTACCATGTAATGGTCAACGGTCTGAACGAGTGAATTCTGCAAGCTGGATGCGCAGGCGAGAAACATATTAAGACTCATAACTAGAATCGCAAGCAAAAGGGGAGGGACTTAAGGAGGACAACCTACTCAGGGTCTTCCAAGCTTTCTTCATCAGTCACATTACTTACACGGCACCGTACCTCAAATGGAGCAATATTGAAAAGAACAAACTCGACACGCTCATCAGGTCCGGCATCAAAAAAATGCTCGGTATTCCACAATCTGCTAGCACATTAAAACTACTTCAACTCGGAATTCACAATACCACAGACGAAATAATTGAAGCGCAGTTTATTGCACAGATCTCCAGGCTTTCGTCAACTAAGCCGGGAATCAAAATTCTCAATGAAGCTGGTCAACTTCCTATACACGCGCCGCTTGACAGACACCCCCTGCCTAAATTAGCTCGAGAAGGTATAAAGGTTGAGCCTGTGCCGAGGAACACCCACCCAATATATAACGAAGGTCGCAGAAGAGCGCGGGCTTGAACCATCCTTCGACGAATCGATCCTTACGGGGCAGATGCATTCTTCGTCGATGCCGCCAAATATGGCAGGGAAGACAGGTTTGCAATGACGGTCGTGGACGCGCGCGGAACACTTATCAGCGCCGCATCAATTTACGCTAAACACGCGAACGAGGCGGAGGACACCGCAATAGCCTTGGCTCTTCAAGCCGTAAAAGGCCCGGCCACCATTTTCTCCGACTCGCGCATGGCGGTCAGGGCTTTCTCGTCCGCTCTAGTTTGTAAACACACAGCCGACATCGTCAACAGATCCTTTCGTATTACTACGCTAGAAGACATTGGAGGTCATACATTAGCGTGGTTCCTGGCGCACATGAACGATGTAACTAACCAAGCAAGTTGCAACCTGCCACCCCAACGAGCGGGCCAACTGCCTGGCGCGTGAATTCACGAACCACGCCCGAGCTAACGGTCCGGCTCTCCCACAGGATTGCCCCTCAAAAGATAATCTTACTACCTTTCATGAAATTACATCACATTACAGACACAGCAGGAAAAAATTACTTCCCCCCAGCCCGAAACTGAACAGGGCTCAGGCTGTTACATTGAGGCTTTTACAGACGAGATCCTACCTCACCCCGAGAACGCTTAGTTGGATAGACCCGAACTTCCCGCAATCGTGCTCCAAATGCGGTTACGCGTGCTGCTCCTTCGACCACATGCTCTGGCTGTGCGCGTACAACGTGGGCTCCGACTTTCATAACAAGTCCAAGTGGGACGCCTTGCTGAAGGGCTCGGATTTCACAAACCAACTACAGGCCGTCCAGAGGGCCCGCGACGTCGCGAAGAGTCACCACCTCCCTGTCCTGTCGTGGGTGGAGCTACCAACTTGATCGGGGAGCCTTCGGTCCCCCAATCGAGTTTCTCAGGACACTCTAATACAAGTTCTTTTCACTGTCACTACTTCCTCCCCCTTACCTTTATAAATTAAATTCATTCTACTTTGTCGCCAACTGTCTTGTATTCGTCTATCTTTTAAAGTTTTTTCCACTGTTTTCACCAGAGCTTCCTTACTCATTGATCCTAGTTCATTTATCAGCCTAACGGGAACCTCGTCTAGCCCTGTGGCTGTGCGCTTAGGAATTTGTCTTCCGCTGTCTTCCAGTTTAAATTTGTCAGCACCAGCTCCTTTTTCATTTGGGTCTCTTCCATGCTGTTTTTTTTTTCTTCAAATCTAACCTCGTCATTGCCTTGAAAAGATTCGGCTGTTACTTAGTGACTGATCTGCTGCGTCTGCCCTCTACCAGCCAAGTTCCAACATATAAGCAGGCACCGTTGACGCTGTCACTCACTTTTGGCTGTACCAGTTGTGGTCCCGAGCAAGTCGCTAATCTACTCCTACTTTTGCCACAGGGCAGCATATGCCGAACTATCCACGAGCCGAAGCAAGGAAAGGCTATCACCTCTGCCCGTGCGTTGCCCTGCTGACCACCTGGTCACGACAGTGACTGGTCTGCTGTGTTTGCCCTCTACCGGCCACGTTCCAACGAATGAGCAGACATCGTTTACCCTGTCGCTCACTTTTGGCAGCAGGGGATGCGACCGCGAGCAAGTCGCTAATGTACTCCTACTTCTGCTACAGGTTGGCCTTTTTTCCCTTTGCTTTCCAACCATATTTTCTCTGTGTACACCGCTACCACTGCTGCCAAATTGCGTGCTGTTTACACAATGCCGACCAATGCTGAGTTTGCAAAAGAAATGGACACTTTGCGCGCTGAGGTTTCTGTGATGCGTGACAGCCTTAACATGTTTAATGAACTTTTCGAGACGGTTAACAAGCAGAATACTGATCTTAGTGTTGAAAACAGGGCTCTGAAAGATGAAAATGGCGACTTAGTACGCAGGGTTTCCGAACTGGAACAGTACTCCCGACTAATTAACCTAGAATTTCAACCAAAGGTGAAGGCTGTCTTGCGGTTGTTCAGTCTATGGGTGATGCTCATCATCATCATCACCACCATCATCATCATCACCAACCTTGTTACGCCCACTGCAGGGCAAAGGCCTCTCCCATACTTCTCCAACTACCCCGGTCATGTACTAATTGTGGCCATGTTGTCCCTGCAAACGTCTTAAACTCATCCGCCCACCTAACTTTCTGCCGCCCTCTGCTACGCTTCCCTTCCCCTGGAATCCATTCCGTAACTCTTAATGACCATCGGTTATCTTCCCTCCTCATTACGCGTCCTGCCCACGTCCATTCCTTTTTCTTGATTTCAACTAAGATAATGTCACGTGGTCGTGACGTCAAAGAAAACAGTAGAAGTACTGTGAAAAGCAAAACTAGCTTTTATTGGGCGAACCTGTGCCCACGAAACAGGCTACACTTAAAGCACAACGAGAGCGGCGAACACAGTCGGCGATCGTCGTAAATCTGATCAGCGGGTCAAGCGCGTCGGCTTTTATACAGCAATCATCGAATGTTCCAGATTAAACGTTGGGATCCGCATGCCTTCTAAAATGTTCTACACCATTCGTGTCAAGCGATGAAATCAGATAACACAACGTTCGGCGACAACAGACAGCGGATAGAAGCATCGATAACTTTCCAGAAACTTCGGATACATGCAAGCACGTCCCGTGCTGTGGGATAAGATTTGTTAGGCGGTGAAACCTGGTCGCCCGATAAATATAAATACACGTGTCAATACCCCCATCTTAAAAAGCATCGTCCCGATGCTACAAAGAGAGCGAAACACAAAGGGACACTTATTAAACATGAGTAACAAAACAACGAAAAGAAATAAAGTCCAAAGGTCAGTTACGCGAAGTCCGAAAGTTCGTCAACGCTGGTGGTACGGCTTGAGCCGCACAACGTGGACAATTTCAGCTCGTGAGCGGCGCCGCTGTGACAGCGAAATGCCGTCTGGCACGACCTCGTAGTCCAGTGCACCAATACGTCGGATGATCTTGTACGGTCCAAAATAGCGACGCAAAAGCTTCTCGCTCAGTCCTCGTCGGCGTATAGGGGTCCAAACCCAAACACGGTCACCGGGCTGGTACTCGACAAAGCGTCGTCGGAGGTTGTAGTATCGGCTGTCGGTCTTCTGCTGATTCTTGATCCGCAGGCGAGCGAGCTGCCGGGCTTCTTCGGCGCGCTGGAGATAGCTAACGACGTCAAGATTTTCCTCGTCAGTGACGTGCGGCAGCATGGCGTCGAGCGTCGTCGTCGGATTCCCGCCGTAAACCAGCTTAAACGGCGTGATCTGTGTTGTTTCTTGCACCGCCGTGTTATAAGCGAATGTTACGTACGGCAAGACGGCATCCCAGGTCTTGTGTTCGACGTCGACGTACATCGCTAGCATGTCGGCGAGGGTCTTATTCAGCCGCTCCGTAAGACCATTCGTCTGCGGGTGGTAAGCCGCTGTCGTCCTGTGCCTTGTCTGACTGTATTTCAGAATGGCTTGGGTGAGCTCCGCTGTAAAGGCCGTTCCTCGGTTGGTGATGAGGACTTCTGGGGCGCCATGTCGCAGCAGGATGTTTTCGACAAAGAATTTCGCCACTTCGGCTGCGCTACCTTTCGGCAGTGCTTTTGTTTCAGCGAAGCGGGTGAGGTAGTCCGTCGCCACGACGATCCACTTATTTCCGGTTATTGACGTCGGAAAGGGTCCCAGCAAGTCCATCCCGATCTGCTGGAATGGTCGGCAAGGAGGCTCGATTGGCTGTAGTAATCCGGCTGGCCTTGTCGGCGGTGTCTTGTGTCGCTGACAGTCTCGGCATGTTCTGACATAACGGGCGACGTCGGCGGTCAGGCGCGGCCAATAATACTTTTCTTGTATCCTCGATAGTGTCCGGGAAAATCCGAGGTGTCCAGCGGTCGGATCGTCATGTAGGGCATGCAATACTTCTGGACGAAGTCCTGACGGGACAACAAGAAGGTAATTGGCGCGGACTGGCGAGAAGTTCTTCTTCACGAGTAGACTGTCTTGAAGCGTGAAGGAAGATAATCCGCGCTTAAATGCCCTGGGGACAACGTCGGTGTGCCCTTCCAAATAATCGACGAGGCCTTTAAGTTCCGGGTCCGCTCGTTGTTGTTCGGCGAAGTCTTCCGCGCTTATTATTCCAAGGAAGGCGTCGTCATCCTCGTCATCTTGCGGCGGCGGGTCAATGGGGGCGCGGGATAGGCAATCGGCGTCTGAGTGTTTTCCTCCGGACTTGTATGTTACGGTGATGTCGTATTCTTGTAGTCTGAGGCTCCACCGCGCCAGCCGTCCTGAGGGATCCTTTAAATTCGCTAGCCAACACAATGCGTGATGGTCGCTGACGACTTTGAATGGCCTGCCATATAAGTAAGGGCGAAATTTCGCTGTAGCCCCAACGATGGCGAGGCATTCCTTTTCGGTTGTAGAATAATTGCCTTCCGCTTTTGACAACGACCGGCTAGCCTAAGGTATCACGTGTTCATGTCCATCTTTTCTCTGGACCAGGACGGCGCTGAGGCCTAGGCTACTGGCGTCAGTGTGGATTTCGGTATCGGCGTGATCGTCGAAGTGCGCAAGTACGGGCGGCGACTGCATGCGTCGTTTGAGTTCTTGAAATGCCTCGGCCTGCGGCGTTTCCCACTTGAACTCGACGTCGCATTTAGTTAGCTGCGTCAGCGGCTCAGCGATGCGTGAAAAGTTCTTGACAAATCGCCTGTAGTAGGCACACATGCCAAGAAATCTACGCACTGCCTTCTTGTCGGTGGGCTGTGGGAACTTTGCTATGGCAGCTGTCTTCTGCGGGTCGGGGCGGACTCCAGATTTGCTGATGACGTGGCCTAAAAATAGAAGCTCCTTGTAAGCGAAGCGGCACTTTTCCGGCTTCAGAGTAAGTCCTGATGACCTGATGGCCTCTAGTACTGTTGCCAGCCGCCTAAGGTGAACGTCGAAATTTCCGGCGAAGACGACGACGTCATCCAAGTATACGAGACAGGTCTGCCACTTCAATCCTGCTAAAACCGTGTCCATCACGCGCTGGAACGTTGCAGGCGCCGAGCACAGTCCGAATGGCATAACCTTGAACTCGTAGAGGCCGTCTGGGGTGATGAAGGCAGTCTTTTCCCGATCTCTTTCGTCGACTTCTATTTGCCAATAGCCAGACTTTAGGTCCATGGACGAGAAGTATTTAGCGTTGCAGAGCCGATCCAATGCGTCGTCTATCCGTGGGAGGGGGTATACGTCCTTCTTCGCGATCTTGTTCAGACGACGATAATCGACGCAGAAACGTAGGGTTCCGTCCTTTTTCTTTACCAGAACAACAGGGGATGCCCACGGGCTTTTCGACGGCTGGATGATGTCGTCGCGCAGCATTTCGTCGACTTGTTCTCTTATAGCTTCACGTTCTCGCGCCGAAACTCGGTAAGGGCTCTGACGGAGTGGGCGAGCGCATTCCTCGGTGATTATGCGATGCTTGGCGACTGGTGTTTGTCGAATCCTCGATGACGTCGAAAAGCAGCCTTTGTATCGTCGGAGCAGACTTCTGAGCTGCTGTTGCTTAATCATAGGGAGATTTGGATTAATGTCGTAGTCTGGTTCGGGAACCATGGTCGTCGGGGTAGATGCGGTGGAATCCGAGAGGACAAACGCATTACTTGTTTCCAGAATTTCCTCGATGTACGCGATCGTCGTGCCCTTGTTGATGTGCTTGAACTCCTGGCTGAAGTTTGTCAGCAACACTTCAGTTTTCCCTCCATGCAGTCGAGCGATCCCTCTTGCGACGCAAATTTCATGGTCTAGCAGTAGACGTTGGTCGCCTTCAATGACGCCTTCTACGTCAGCGGGTGTTTCGGTGCTGACCGAAATAACGATGCTGCAGCGAGGCGGGACGCTCACTTGATCTTCGAGCACACTCAAGGCGTGGTGACTACGAGGGCTCTCCGGCGGCATTGCTTTATCTTCCGACAGCGTTACTGACTTCGACTTCAGGTTGATGATTGCGCCGTGTTGGTCCAGGAAGTCCATACCGTGAATGACGTCTCGTGAACACTGTTGGAGGATAACGAAGGTGGCAGGGTAAGTCCGGTCATGAATAGTTATTCTTGCCGTGCAGATCCCAGTCGGCGTGATGAGGTGTCCTCCAGCGGTGCGAATCTGAGGGCCTTCCCATGCGGTCTTAACTTTCTTCAACTGGGCGGCGATGTGTCCACTCATTACGGAGTAATCGGCCCCTGTGTCGACTAAGGCAGTGACTGCGTGGCCGTCGAGAAGCACGTCGAGGTCGGTTGTTCTTTGTCTGGCATTGCAGTTAGGTCTTGGCGTTGGATCACGGCTGCGTCGTGTTGAACTGAGGTTGGAACGTCGCGTCATCAAGTCGTCTTTCGTTGGTGTAGTTTTGGCTTCCAGACTTCGTCGGGATGGCGCCGTGTCGTTATGTCGTCGAGATGGTCTCTTCGTCGTCTTCGTCGGAGGCGGAGGATCTTCGTCAGTTCGACGAACAGCAACCGCACCTCCATCGGTTGCTGCTTTTAGTTTTCCGGGTATGGGCTCGCAGAGCGGCCCCGGGCTGGGCCAGTGTATGGACGGCGCTGCGGCGACAGGTAGCTGCCTGGTGACGGCGAACGGGACGGTCGTCGAGCGTTCCACTGAGTGGCGGCTAGGTAATCGGCAATGTCACGTGGCGCTCCCCAAGCTGTGGACGCGGCGCGTTGATGGCGAACCCTCTCAGTCCCATGTCGCGGTATGGGCATCGGCGGTACACATGGCCGGCTTCTCCGCAGTGATAGCAGAGCGGGCGGTGGTCGGGGGCTCGCCAAATGTCCGTCTTCCTCGTATAGGTGCGCTGGGCGACGGGTTGGCGTGCTGGCGGCGGCGGCGGTGGTCGACGGAATTGCGGTGTTGCAGGACCTTGGCGCGGTCGCGCAGGGGGGCCTTGATGGCGGGCGACGGCGGCGGCGTAGGTCATTGCTTCCGGCTGCGGTGGCTCTGGTTGCACCTCAGGAACTCCAAGGGATCGGTGCACCTCTTCCTTCACGATGTCGGCGATAGAGGCCACTTGAGGCTGCGACGAAGGCAGGACCTTGCACAGTTCTTCGCGCACAATGGCCCTGATGGTCTCTTGAAGGTCGTCCGAACCTAGTCCTTGGATGGCATACTGCGGCGTGTGCCCCTGGCGGTTATATTGCCGGGTGCGCATCTCCAGAGTTTTCTCGATCGTCGATGCCTCTGCAGAAAACTCAGCCGCAGTCTTTGGTGGGTTACGAATAAGTCCGGCGAAAAGGTCTTGCTTGACGCCGCGCATCAGGAAGCGAACTTTTTTCTCCTCCGACATTTCCGGGTCGGCGTGCCGGAAAAGACGGGCCATCTCCTCCGTGAAGATTGCGATCGTCTCGTTTGGCAGCTGCACTCTGGTTTCTAGTAGAGCTTGGGCTCGCTCTTTTCGCACGACACTTGTAAACGTGTGCAAGAAGCCGCTTCGGAAAAGGTCCCACGTCGTTAAGGTGGCTTCCCGATTCTCGAACCACGTCCTGGCGGCGTCTTCCAATGCGAAATAGACATGCCGCAGCTTGTCGTCGCTGTCCCAACTGTTAAACATAGCGACCATCTCATACGTTTCGAGCCAGGTTTCCGGGTCCTCGAATGTTGATCCGCGGAACGTCGGAAGTTCCCTGGGCTGCTGCAGCACGATGGGGGATGCTGGGGCTGCCATTGGGGTTGCCTTGTCCACAATCTTCTTGGTCTTCTCAGGTAGAAGTCCGTGCTCCGGGGGCAGCTGTTGAAGACGGCGGCTTGCTCGATGTTCCGGGACGGCGCTGGTGTTGTCTTTGCGGTCCGGGCTTGTATTACGGCTTGTCGGGGGCGTCCGGTACATGGACGTAAAGCACCTCCACCAGATGTCACGTGGTCGTGACGTCAAAGAAAACAGTACAAGTACTGTGAAAAGCAAAACTAGCTTTTATTGGGCGAACCTGTGCCCACAAAACAGGCTACACTTAAAGCACAACGAGAGCGGCGAACACAGTCGGCGATCGTCGTAAATCTGATCAGCGGGTCAAGCGCGTCGGCTTTTATACAGCAATCATCGAATGTTCCAGATTAAACGTTGGGATCCGCATGCCTTCTAAAATGTTCTACACCATTCGTGTCAAGCGATGAAATCAGATAACACAACGTTCGGCGACAACAGACAGCGGATAGAAGCATCGATAACTTTCCAGAAACTTCGGATACATGCAAGCACGTCCCGCGCTGTGCGATAAGATTTGTTTGGCGGTGAAACCTTGTCGCCCGATAAATATAAAAACACGTGTCAATAACATTAACTCGCGCTTTTTCCCTCACCCAATCTGCTTTTTTTCTTATCCCTTAAGGGAAGCTGAAGAGTCTGTCCAATTCAATAAGACGCTCATATACGGATGCGGACCCCTTATAAACAATGAAGGTAAACATTTGGGGGGGATTTTTCACTTAGGAGCGACGCAATCGTCGGTTAAAATTGCGCAGTAGCTCCTCCCCCCGTCGAGCGCCGCGCGCTGCTGCTGACGCTGACGAGGCGAGCGGAGACCGGAAACCGCGGCTTAGTGACGTCAAAGCTGGTGTTCTGCTCCTTCACAGCCTCCGAGACCGTGCCTGACCGGGCTTATTAACGCGATAGCGTTAAGGAGCTCGTGTCGCAGAAAAGCCGGTGTCGTCGGCGTCGGGTGTCGGCGTCGCTGTCGGCGTCCGCGGCGTTGACCGTGAGCGATAAATCATGGCAGGCACTTCATAAATAAAAAGCAACTTCCAAGATGGGCTGGGTGGGAATCGAACCAGGGTCTCCGGAGTGTGAGACGGAGACGCTACCACTCAGCCACGAGTTTGATGCTTCCAAGCGGTACAAACGCGCCTCTAGTGAATGCGGTGTTGCCTTCGAAACGAGCCGTGGAAAGTTATACTGCGGTGTATATTGGTAATTATGAGCATGTAACTTACAGAAGTCGCAATTACACGAGTAGCGAAGTGCGTTTCCGCTGCATTTCTTCTGCGCTTTCCGCACACGCAGAGCCATCTTGTGGCAAACACAGAAGACCCCCTCCTCTCCCTGTACGGCGCTGCCCCGACAGATGGCGCGCCACGCGCGCATTGGAGCTGCGAGGACCGGTGCGAGGCGGTTCGCGGCCCCGACTCCCTCTCCCCTGACAACGCTCCGCCTTGCTCCCTCGGCAGAATCAAGCGTCCTTCCTTTCTTTAGATCGCTATCTGTCTATCTCTGTGCCCGTGCCGATCACGACGTTTGGCTGGCGTGCATCATTTCCCCCTCTGAGATACCGAGTTCTTCGGTTCGTTCCGCTTGCTCAGGCGCACGTTTCGTTGCTGCGCCGAACGCCGCATTGCTCGACCATATGGCTCGGCGCTCACCGCGTCCGATGCGGGGCGCCTCGTAAGTGATGGCTGCCCTGTAGCCCACTGTCTTACACTCCTTGGCGGGTCGACGGGAACGCTATCGCGTTCCACTCTTGAAGGCGAAGCTTAAGCGTCCTCCAATTTTTTTCTGCGTGTGTGCCATCCTAATCTGCTTTTCTCGACCCTACATTCGTTTATTTGTGTGTATATAGGAGTGGTAGTTGACGTGCGCAGCATCAATTGAACTTATAGGCCGATCATGCCAGCGTTCTGTGCAGCCTGCGCTTGCACGAACACCAGTGGCCGTGACGATGTTCCCATGTTCCATTAGTTCCTCCAAGACAAGAAGCTTTCAGCTAAGTTGGAGGCTGCTGTGAAGCGAATCAACTTCAAGCGTTCAAGAACAACAGTGTTGTGCTCTAACCACTTCCGTCACGATTACTACCGGAGTTTATCAATAATGCGTGCTTTGGGTTCTCCTTCGTGTTTGCACGCTGAATGGAGGTTGCATGTTTATCGCCCACCATTGACGCAGGTTTCATCGCCAAGCAACATGAATTTTCTATTCGCGCGTGTGTTGTGAAACAGCCTGCATGCAGCTACCATAACGCAGTGCAAGTGTAAAGTTTGCATGTGTTGGAAAACCGTCTGTGTAGATTGAAGACAGCTTTGGGGCAGCGCACAAATGCTGAAGGTCACATCGCCGCTTACGTTCTACCAAGAGGCATGCAGGAACATAACACTACAGTTGTTTGCCCGGAAACGTACTCACTGGAACGCTGAATGCACCTTAGCAAAAAAGATACTCACAAAAGAACATTTCCAACACAAGGAGATGCTAACACTTCGCCTTCGTTCTCGTGGAAAGCAGTGCTTGCACCAGCATGTTTTGCTTCTTGGAGAGGCCGGCTCTTCGCAATCGGCTCGTACATGTAGTATGTACAAGCATAAACCCCTTACAAGTGACCTTGCATGCCACAGCGACAGCGCTACAAGCGAGGCGATGGCTGTCGCATTCACTCGTCGTCTGCAAGCCGAACGCCACGTGAGCGACGGCTTTGAGCGACAACTTCAAGGTATGAGGGCAGCAATATACGCGCGGAAACTAGCGTGACGCCTGCTTTATCAACTTAAGTTGGTGTATTTTACTGAAGAATGAGCACAAATATTTCTGAAGGTCTTGCACTAGGTTCTTATTCTTGCAGGTGTAAACTTCAGTAGTTTGCTCTTTCCGTGCGACAAACAGTAGTATTTGAGTTATGTACATCCAGTTTCGGCTTCGCACAATTCGCTAGTCGCTCATGGCATTTCCGGGCGATGAGCGACGAGTTCTAGATTTCTAGAAACAAGCGATCGAGCGACAACACCGAGTGATTTGTTCAAGCGACGGCCCGTTTTGTCGCTCGAAGCCGTCGCCCGTCACCGTCGCGCGCAAAATCGCTCTCGTAGAGTTTAGACTTAACGCCGAACTACTCAGAGAAACACAAGCTCTCGAAAATTTCCATGACCGTCTCAGCAAAACACCACCAATCTACTTTGCACCGTGCTTAGTGTGTAGCAGCAGCACTAGGTCTGGACGAACACCATTGCTGACGTCACGAGGCGCCCGACCAATCACAGGTGAGAGGAGGCGCACGAGCTGGGCGTGTCTGCTGCTGCACTTTTCGCCGACACAAAATAGTTTTGTGCTTTCTTTCGCTCAATTTTGATGCGATATACAAATTCAGATGGGTGAAAACCACGGCGTAGTGCTCTTCACTCATTTTTCTTCTGGAAAAGCTTTCAGCTTCCCTTTAACGTCACACCTAAATCCTTCTTTCCATAGCTCGTTGCGTAGTCCTCAATTCAAGTAAAACCCTTTTCGTAAGCCTCCAGGTTTCTGCCCCGTACGTGAGTACTGGTAAGACAAAGCTGTCTTAAACTTTTCTCTTGAGGGATAATGGGAATTTGCTGTTCATGATCTGGGATTGCCTGCCAAACGCACCCCAGCCAATTCTGAACCCGGGTGATGGAACATGGGTGATGCTATATCATAAAAAATCGCTCCTGAGGACGTCGATACTGCCACGTGGTCGTGACGTCAAAGAACACAGTAGCAATACTGTGAAAAGCAAAACTCGTTTTTATTGGGCGAACTTGTGCCCACAAAACAGGCTACACTTAAAGCACAACGAGAGCGGCGAACACAGTCAGCGATCGTCGAAAATTTGATCAGCGGGTCAAGGTCGTCCGCTTTTATGAAGCAGTCGTCGAATGTTCCAGACTAATCGTTCGGATCCGCATGCCTTCCACAAAGTTCTACCCCACTCGCGTCACACGATGAAATGAGATAACACAACGTTCGGCGACAACAGACAGCCGGATAGAAGCATCGACAACTTTCCAGCAACTTCGGATGCATGCAGGCGCGTCCCGCGCCTGCAGTTAGGAGATGCAGGCGCATCTCCTAACTTCTAACAAGTTATCTCCTAACAAGTTATCGATGCGTAAGCATCGATAACTTTCCAGCAACTTCGGATACATGCAGGCGCGTCCTGCGCTGTGCGATTACACTTGTTAAGCGGGGAAACGTGGTCGCCCGATAAATATAAGTACACGTGTCAATACTGCACATCGTGTACCAGCTAAAAAGAAACATATATTATTGCACGCTTTTGCTACCGAGGAAAAAAACTGAGTTCGTGAAAAAGGCACGCAAGGCTCGCTTGACCACTGCGACCCTTGGGTTTCCACAAATACATCAAAAGCCCTTATATGGAAACGACCATCTTACGCAAGAAAGAAAGCGGCTGTTCGCACAAGCTCTTGAACTGAAAAAAGCGAGAGGCTGGAAACACATCTGGACAGACCACTGCGTAATCAAGGTGCGAAAGACAAATGACAGCCGTGTCTACCAGACCTCTAGTGCGGGTGATCTGTTTTCACCTAGCTTACTGTTGTTCGCGGTTGCGTATCTTAAACCTGCGGAAGAATGTTTTCTCTTCAGGATCTTAAAAAAATATTTCACGGATGAAACTCCAATGTTATCGCTGATATATTTTGATATTCGTAGTCTACGAAAACACTATGACAGCCCCATAGCATTTCTTTCTATAACTAATCACAACTTCTCTTTTATTTGTCTATCTGAGACATGGTTGTCACTGGACGATAGAAATTTATATGCACTACCAGAGTACAATGCAGAGTATTGCTATCGCCATCTGCCATATTTATTAAATCGTCATTGCCATACAAACACCGCTATAATCTTGCCGTTTATAATTTGCTCTGCGAGTCTATATGGTTAGAATTTGGTCAGAGTGTTTTTTTCAATTGATGGCTGGAACACCGTTTTAGTGTGCACTTATACCATCATCGTCATACTCTGAGTTTTGTCTACAGTTTGAAAAGTCGTAGCACGCTGTTGAGAACGAATTATCTGCGGAGACGTCAACATAAACATTATCGACCCTAATATTCCACCAGGTTTTTATTATCTCGCGTGGTTTTTTAGCTATGGCCTTGCTTCTTTAATTACTTCTCTAACTAGATGTGACATGACCGGATCTAATACGGTAATTGATCACATTAACTAACTTTACTTCGGATTATATGGCCGGAGTCATCGAGCACAGCATAACCAACTACTGCCCTATATTTTTTACTTTAGATACAGAAAACTCTAAATCGACTGAAAAAAAAGTACATGTTGACTCTCAAAAATTTATAGTCATGAGGCGATTCGCCTCATGACTATCAGCCACTTACTATCGAATGCAACGCCACTTTATTGCAGTTTTAACATTCACCCTTTCAGTTAAAGTTAACAATCGTAATCTCTGAGTTATTTCGTAATAGTACACACATAGTTTTGTTATTGAAACTTCTGTATATACTAACTCTACTAGGTTCTCTAAACTCGCCAATCGTCTTTTACTTTAAGCGCACAAAGTATGGTAAGTTCGCTACCACATTTGCGGGAATAAAACAATGGGATTCTATTTCACATACCAATAAATCATCCCCCACAGAGCATATATTCAAGAATCATGGTAAGAAATACACTATGCCGCAACCCTCTTCATCCTAACAAATAAGTTTTGTGGTTGTAATAATGATTGACTTAACTATTATACGGCATGGTATATTACTCCTATTTTTACTGTATTGTAAATTTGCTTTGCTTGTTCACTACAAAAGTTTTCTTCAGAATTTTTGTCTTACTAAACAGCTTTATATTTTCTTGATTTTTCGCGATATCCCCTATTTTATCAAATTGTCTGTAAAGCCACAGTAGCCAATGCTTGACCTGTATCTCGTATATTTTTTTTATTTTGTTAATGCATGAGAGTCTTCCTGACACTTTCTAACTTTGGGACTCCCTTTGTACAGCTAATCTTGCCCACCACTCTTTGTAAATAAGAGATCGTTGATGAAAAAACTTGAACTGAACTTGAACTTGTGTGGTTGTCTTATTGCGCGGTAAGCTCGGATCGTGAGTTCAAGAGCAGCCGCGTGAAGGCATTCATTGGCTGGCAGTAATGGACGGGCAGACCACGTGTGAAACCGCCAATCGTCCATTGTGTGATCACAGAAGGAATTCGTGAGCTGAGTCCATTCTTGGAAAGTTAGGAAATGTCTTTCATTGGTGTTGCCGAAAGGGTGTTATTGTGAAAGGTGGTGGTTGTGATGTCATTGTGAGAATGTTCTCATCTGGTGTGGTTGTCTCCTTCTGCTGTAAGCTCCGATCATGAGTTCGCGAGCAGCGGCGTGAGTTCTTAAATTCCGCGGCAGTGATGGACAGGCAGACCACGTGGGCAACCGCCAATCGACCATTGCGTGATCACAGAGGGAATTCGTAAGCCCACACCATTTTTGGAAAGTTGGGAAAGGTGTTTCTTTGGAGTTGTCGAAAGTGTGTTATAACGGGTGTGTTACACCCGTTATTGCAATCGGACCGCTGGCGCCCGTTGTTGCAAATGGGTCGCAAGCCCCAAGGGTAGCGTTGGCTTGGCGGCCTGGGGCACACTGGAAGCATCCGAAGGTCCCGGCAAAGCATGAGTCGACTGCTAACAGAACAACTTGTTTATTCTAGCATCGCAAAAGAGCGGCCGGTCAGGTCGACCGAAGTGGAGAGACGGGAGAGCACGTAACTCAACAGTAGAAATCGGAGCCTCTCTCTCGGCGTCCGGGGGCAGCTGCTTTTATACTCTTGGCGTCGCGGGCAAGAAGGAAGGTCACGGGATGACACCACGTGACAGCGAGGCACGGACGAGCTGAGACATGTAGAGACGAGTGTAGTGACGCATCAGTCGGGCCGGCGCCGGTCAGACCTCCTCGCTTCACACTTGGGGAGCTCTCACCCCGGCTGCCGCGCTTTGACAAGCGTGGGCACACGCACGCACACGCACACACAAAGACACGTGGCACTGAACATGCCGGGACGCGCTCGGCGGGGATGCGTCGCGGCCGCTCCAAACGGGCCAAAATGTCCGCCGCTTTGAACGAAGCCCCGGGGTCCGTTGCATCCGCGCCGGCTATACCGCGCGTCGTAGGCGAAACGTAACAGACCGCCGCGCCGGTGGAAGGAGATCCCGATGGTCAGGAGACTGCATCCGCTGTCCGGAGGGATGTCGCTCGATGATTCTAGCTCATAACCGAAGTCAGTCGTCCCTCGGCGTTTCTTGAGCGCAGCGCACCGAGAAGGCCTCGTTCTCATGTTCAGGTTCACACAGGACACTGCAAAGTGACTTCGGGAGAGTTGTCATTTTTCTCTCGTTCCCAGCAAGCGTTAGAAGTGCGCCGAAACTCAGCCGCTTAGTCAGCAAGCACGGCACAACCCTTACTAAGCCATGCCAGGCTCTTCCCCCTCTTATACTACTGCCTAGTTCCTTACAGTAGTCTAGCAGCACCCAGAACGCGTCCACAAATTGGAAAATTGCACTAGAAAGCACACCATCACTTTGAAACACTACACAAAAGCAATATGTTAAAAATCCTGCCTCAGGAAGAAAAACATCAATAACAAACAATTTTGAGGCTGATTCCCATGTTAGGGGCTTCGACTTAAGCCATCGGCGTTACCGTTGAGACTCCCCTGTTTGTAACGCACCTCAAAGGAATATTGTTGCAAAGCGAGGCTCCAGCGCAGGAGGCGGCCATTTGTGAAAGAGATGGTCTGCAGCCATTGGAGAGGGCAGTGATCCGTCTCGAAGCATGCGAAGCGGAGATCGCAGCGAGCGACCGTACACCAGCACAGCTGGCGAAAACCCCGTAGCCGCAGGCGGCGCGGTCCTCAATGCAAACATCACCCCAGGCAGAAACAGCTCGCAGTCAGTTTGTTCTTCAAACAACAAGGCTCTCAACACGCGCTTCATGACAGAGTGGAGCTTCTCAACGGGATTCAACTGTGGGTGGCACACTGAGCTGTGTAACAGCTTTACCCCGCACCTTTCGAGAAAGGCTGTCGTCAAAGCGCTAGTAAACACTGTGCCCTGATCTGATTGGATTTCAGCACGAAAACCTAGTCGCGCAAATGTGGACAGTAGTGCATTGACTATCTCAACTGAGCTGAGTTCTTTAAGCGGCACTGCTTCAGGGAACTTTGTCGCTGGGCAGATCACAGTCAAAATGTGTCTGTACCCCGTGGCTGTTACCGGCAGAGGTCCCACTGTATCAATACCGAGCCGTCTAAAAGGCTCCGTAATGATAGGTACCAACTTCAACGGCGCCCTCGATTTGTCCCCTGGTTTGCCCACCAGCTGACAGGTGTCGCATGTCTTCACAAAGTGGTCTGCGTCCCGAAAACACCCTGGCCAATAGTACTCTTGCAAGAGACGGTCCTTCGTTTCCTTAACTCATAGGTGTCCGGACCACGAACCCCCATGCGACAAGTGCAGCAGATCCTGACGGTAGCACTGAGGCAGGATCAGCTGATCGAACTCCACTCCCCCGCGGTCTAGATACTTCCGGTACAGGACCCCACCTCTTTCCACAAAGCGAGCATTTTTCTTGGCGATACCTTCCTTGACAATGCAGCGTATGTTTTCTAGGCTGCCATCCTTCTTTTGCTCGGCTATCAAAGCCGACCGGCTGACTTTTAGCAACCTATTAAGTCCGTCTGACGTAGGCGCGATGAACAAATCTGCAGATAGCTCTTCTAACTTTCCCGCATCGGGAATTTCTTCTCCAGTATCTGGTGCCTTTAACGCTACAGGCTCAATTTTATTCAGTTCGGGCGTGCTCTTAATATCAGCTTGCTGCGCCTCTGACCCTTTCTCATTGTTCGACAACGTCGGCCCCGCAACTACCGCCTTTACAGTGAGCTCCCGAACCTTCGATCTGGTTAAGGCCTGAATGCTAGCGTCACCAAACAAAATCCCCTTCTCGCGCAGGAGGTGTTCGGACCTGTTCGAAAATAGGTACGGGTACTGGTGGGGCAGCATAGATGACACTGCGGCCTCCGTCTCAAGTGCTCCGAAAGGTCCTTCAATAAGCACTTTTGCTACGGGCAGACACACACTACGAGCTTCCACGGCTTGCTTGATCCATGCGCACTCACCCGTGAACATATCGGGTTCTACGTAAGAGGGGTGAACTACATCCATTGTAGCTGCGGAATCGCGAAGCACTCGGCACTCTTTCCCGTTCACGAGGAGGTCTCGCATGTAAGGCTCGAGAAGCTTTATGTTCTCGTCAGTGCTGCATAGTGACAAAAACACGACTTTTGTTTTTGTTTCCGGACACTGCGCCGAAAAGTGACCCGGCTTCTGGCACGTATACCACACACGCGCTTGCCTCGTCTCGAACCGCTTTCTGCGTTTGGCTTCGGTTGCCGCCGTCTCCTTACGTTCAGTCGGACTGCTTTCACTCGCATCCGCACTACGTGTGTCCGCCTTTGCTCTCATGGGCGTGAACTTCGGCCTCTCAAACTTGGAGCCAAATTCACCCTTTTGACCGTCCTTAGCTCCGCGAGCCCGACGCGTCACAAACTCTTCGGCTAGCTCAGCGGCTCTAGCCACCGTACTAACATCTGGCCTATCCAAGACCCAGTACCGCACGTTCTCAGGTAACCGACTATAAAACTGTTCCAGCCCGAAACACTGCAGAGCTTTCTCGTTGTCACCAAACGCTTTCTCTTCTTTGAGCCACTCCTGCATGTTTGACATTAGCCTGTAGTCAAACTCTGTATATGACTCACTTTTGCCTTTCTCATTTTTTCGAAACTTCCGACGGAACGCTTCCGCTGACAGCCTGTACTTTTTTAGCAGACTCGATTTCACTTGGTCGAAATCCTCTGCCTCCTCTCTATTCAAGCGAGCGACTACGTCGGCCGCCTCCCCCGGTAACAAAGTGAGCAAGCGCTGTGGCCACGTTTGCCGAGAGAACCCCTGCTTCTCGCACGTTCGCTCAAAGTTAACCAGGAACAAACCAATGTCCTCTCCAAGCTTAAACGGCCGCATCAGGTCAGTCATTTTAAACGATACTCGTTCTCCTGCACCGTGTGCCTGACTTCCTTTACGAGCGCGTTCCATCTCTAACTCGAGACGCTTCATTTCCAAAGCGTGTTGACGGTCGCGCTCTCTTTCTTTCTCTTGTTGCTTTCGTTCTATCTGTTCTTTACGTTCACGCTCATCTTTCTCTTGTTGCTCTCAAAGTTCGCGCTCCTGTCTTTTTGCCGTCTCCCTCTCCTCAATGGTCTCAAGGCATTCCGACAGCTCGTCATCCTCAGCTCCTAACTCAAGAATAGCCCTTAGCAGTTCTGGTTTTCTGAGTTTGTCTGAGACATCCAGACCCAACTCTCTTGCAAGCTCCAACAATTTCGGTTTGCGCAACGACTTCAAATCCATGGCTGCTCTGAATGCTGCTTTCTCTACTGCCTACTATTGTCTTGCCGCAAACTAACCCGGCAGCAACGACAACCACAATTACCAGCTCTGTTTCTGACACTAACGAAAGCCTGGCAAAACTCAGAAGAAAGTCCCGCACTCACCAAACCTCGCAGCCAAGAATTCAGCGCAGTCGTTCCGCCGCATGCAACCAGTCATCACACAAGGCTCGTTGCACTGCTCCCGGATGGTCGTTGTGCTGCTCAGCATACAGTCAACCGCATATCTTCGCTGCTGGCCTCCGTTGTCGCGATCTCACCGCTGGCAACCAGCTGTTGGAATCCCAGCGATGGCACCGGCTGTTGGAACCTCAGTGCTGACACCCGTTATTGCAATCGGACCGCTGGCGCCCGTTGTTGCAAATGGGTCGCAAGCCCCAAGGGTAGCGTTGGCTTGGCGGCCTGGGGCACACTGCAAGCATCCGAAGGTCCCGGCAAAGCATGAGTCGACTGCTAACAGAACAACTTGTTTATTCTAGCATCGCAAAAGAGTGGCTGGTCAGGTCGACCGAAGTGGAGAGACGGGAGAGCACGTAACTCAACAGTAGAAATCGGAGCCTCTCTCTCGGCGTCGGGGGGCAGCTGCTTTTATACTCTTGGCGTCGCGGGCAAGAAGGAAGGTCACGGGATGACACCACGTGACAGCGAGGCACGGACGAGTTGAGAGACATGTAGAGACGAGTGTAGTGACGCATCAGCCGGGCCGGCGCCGGTCAGACCTCCTCGCTTCACACTTGGGGAGCTCTCTCCCCGGCTGCCGCGCTTTGACAAGCGTGGGCACCCGCACACACACGCACACACAAAGACACGTGGCACTGAACATGCCGGGACGCGCTCGGCGGGGATGCGTCGCGGCCGCTCCGAACGGGCCAAAACGTCCGCCGCTTTGAACGAAGCCCCGGGGTCCGTTGCATCCGCGCCGGCTATACCGCGCGTCGTAGGCGAAACGTAACAGGTTGATGTCCTTGGGAGAATGCTCCCAATTTGTGTGGTTGTCTCACTGCATGGTAATATCGGAGCGTGAGTTCGCAAGCAGCCGCGTGAGGGCATTCATTGCCCGGCAATGATGGGCGGCTAGACTACGTGGCGGACCACCGATAGACTTTGTCTGATGTCAGAAAGAATTCGCGAGGCCAGTCCATGCTTAGAAAGTTGGAAAAGGTGTTTCTTTGGAGTTGTCGAAAGTGTGTTCTTGTGAAAGATGGGGGAGGGCGTGATGTCATTGGGAGAATTCTTATGCTGGTGTGACTGTCTCATTGCGCGGCGAGCTTGGATCGGGAGTTCGCGAGCAGGCGCATGAGGGCCTTCATTGTCTGGCAGTAATGGACGGGTAGACCACGCGGAAAACAGGCAGTCGACCATTGTCTTAGGACAGAAGGAGTTCGTGAGCCCAGTCCATTCTTGGAAAGTTGGGAACGGCGTTTCTTCGGAGTTGTCGAAAGTGTGTTCTTGTGAAAGATGGTGAGGGTGATGTCAATGGGAGAATGGTCGCCCTTGTGTGGTTGTCTCATTGCGCGGTAAGCTCAGATAGTGAGTTCGCGAGCAGCCGCGTGAGGGCGTTCATTGACCGGCAATGATGGAAGGGTGGACCACGTTGGAACCCGCCATTGTCTGATGACAGAAGGAATTCGTGATGAGCTCGTTAATGACGAAGAAGGACATCGCCGCATAGGGAGTGACCATAGACGTATTGTTTTGAAAATGGGATATGCAGTTGTGAAAGAGAGCAAAAAGCGGAGATTGGCCAGTGCAAATTTGAACGAATAACAAATAAGAAAGATAGTCACAAGAGTCGAGGAAGAACTTGGCAAATGGCCAAGCAGTCGGAATATAGTGAGCTTCTAAGCGGAATCACAAAAAATACAGAAAGAGAAGCAACGTGTTGGTTGGAACGGAAAAATGAAATGCTGGCAGGACAGGGAGATACGAGTAGCCATCGCTGAACGACAGGGAGCATCCCGACAGCACAGTCAGGCAAAAAAAGAACAGTTGTTGCATGATGAAGTAGCCTCAAAACGGGAAATATAATGGGAGAATAAAAAATCTGTGGTTCACATACTGGTGCAAGCAAAGATAAAAGGTGAATGTGAACGTTGGTTGTGAGAATACGTGAGAAAAAGAAGGCTGCAATCAAAATATCTTTAAAGCACATAAATTGATAAGGCAGGAAGCCTGATGCAATATACCGTAACCTACACGAAGATGGAAACAAACTAGAAGAGGACGCAGCATTAAATTACACCCGAGAAACAACAGCCTAATCTTTCCAAAGCAAGGACGATGTTCACGAAAAAAACCTAACTCACAACTTAAACTGGCCTCAACGATTTCCCTGGCCATCTGGTCGCTGTATCTTCTCAGCACACGTGTGTTTTTAGGCCAGGTGAACAGCCACAAATCGCACAATTAACCACTAGGTTACTACCAGTCTTAATCTTGACACTGTACGCGGGCTCACGTAAACGTTCATTAAGGCAGCGTCCCGTTTGCCCTATGTGTGTGCAACCGCAAGAGGTGGCAATCTCATAAACTACAGTAGCATTGCAATCTACTGGATTGGTGGTATGTCTCTTACTAGACAGTCTAGGCATATGCCGGCTATCGTTGACTTTTTTGCAGAACCTTCCCAACGACATCGGAATGGTAAACGCCACCTTAACACTGTCCCAGCACACGGCTTTCCTCAAGCGGTGGGACACAGTGTACATACGGGATCGCAATAGTCTTGTTATGTCCTTTACCACATCGTGTAGTTTTATGGGATAACGACCCTCTTGCAAATAAGACTTCGTTAAATAAGAGGGTGGTTTGGTCTGAAATTTAGCATAAAAATCAGGTTTTATGGAATTCAACGGAAACAGCGAACATACAGTGACAATACATGGCACAATATACACCGGGTAACAGAATATAAATACCTCGGTATATGGATAAACACAGTCAATAGGTATATTGAAACACAGAAAAAACAATAGCAGTGAAGGCGAAGGGAAATGGCAGCCATAATGAAGCACAGAACGCTATGGGATACAATAGGTACGGCATGCTCCGAGGTATATATAAAGGTGTAATGGTTCCAGGACTTCTGGAAATGCGGTTGTTTGCTTTGAAACAGGGGTGCAATCAGGACTTGATGAGAACCAAAGGTCAGTGGGTCACCTCGCATTGGGCGCTCACGGGAAGACTAGAAATGAAGCTCTGCAGGGTGATATTGGCTGCACTAGCTTTGACGTGAGGGAAGATCGCAGTAAAATTGAGTATCAAGAACGACTGAGGAATGTGGAAGAAAGTAAATAGGCTAAGAGAGTGTTCCGGTACTTGTACAGGAATAAGATTGATTCACAATATAGCAAAATTACTAGGAAGCTTACCAGCAGGTATGCGGCCTGTATGGTGAGCAACACAGCAACAAAGAACCCCAATCGGAAAGTCGGAGAGGCTGAGATAATCTAATGGGTGGCGACAATGGGTAGGAAGCCTGCCACGAGTAACCACTTAAGAGGAAGAAACGAAATCAGTAAAGAAATAATTTATGATAACTCAAATGGAAGCTCCTTACTTTCAGAAGCGATATCAGGATGCCTTAGAACACGCACTTATAAACCGAGATATAAGAAGGAAGAAGCATGTGCTTGCTGCGGTAAAGATAAGAAAACAACGGAGCATGTTTTATTAGAATGTGAAGATATCCGCCCAGTGGTCGATTTAAGCATCTCTGGCCTCCTCGAAGCCCTTGGTTCAGCGACAGCAAGGGGAAAGTAAATATGTCTGCGATTGAAAGATTCGTGGAACAAAAGTTGGGAAACGACAAACAACGGAGGCGTACAAAAACAAAGTTCACAAAAGGGGTTCAGAAACTTTGGCTGTGGGAATTCGTCGTGGTTTGTTTTCATTTCTTTCTTTTTTTTATTTTAACATAGGTAGGACATTAGGCAATAATATAAGAAGAGCTTGGTGGTGCAGCCCACCACCTCGTCCCAAAGGGGACGCTCATAACATCCATCCATTTATGATCATACAGCTTCTCACTATAACACCTAAAGGGGAATCTGGCGCCATTGTCTATGGGAGTTTCTGAAGGGGCGCTGTGCCGTCATGGGAATGACGGTATACGTGTCTGCGGGGCTTGTGTTGGCTGGTGTTGTCAGAGGCTTCGTATAAATCGTGGATAGGGCTACACGAATTACCTGTGCTTAAAGTAAAATCTCCATAAAATGTTTTCATTCACGCAAACTGCATCTTTACTCACCTGAAATGCATGACGAAGGGAAGAAAAGCAAGAACAGACGACAAACTGTTTAAAAGCAAGCGCGAATCGTGTCATCTGTTCTCCAACTTTAGCGGCACGCGGATACTTTTTACGTATCATATAATAGTACATGCAATAACAAGTTCTAATAGGTAAACGAAACATGTTTTTGCGTAATAATAAAGCTAGAACAGCTTTTTGCGTGCTGTTTTTGTAGAGAATGAATCATTGGGACAGACGGAACAGTGCTTGCCTGGCTCTCCGAGAACGATGCCAAACCGAAGTCACTAATGCCTGCATTCCCATGCATACCAGAGCGCAGTAGCGCCAGACTTCCCTTTAGGTAATGTAGTGACAAACTATGTTTATGATAGAGTTCCTGGAAAAAATTTCAGGTTATCGCATTTGTTTTCTGCGCGCCACCCACCTCCCGCGGGCGCTGGTGATTAGGTCACTCCTGTCGCGTGACCTTTTGCCGTCATATCCCCTACAAGCAGTGTTGCCACGTTTGGCTGCATATAGCCAAATTGGCCTACAAAAAGATTTTGTATGTAAAGTGCTTTGGTATTTGTCCAGTCCAAACGAAACCAATCGGTTCGAAAACGTACTAACGATTATTTGACAGGTGATGCACAGTTCAGCGTGTTGCCGCAGTCATGCACGCGCTTTCGATTTCCAAAGCATAGAATAAAGCGCAAGTGTCTAATAATATCGCAACTGCAGTTTTAAGCAACAATTGTGCGGTACTTAATAATGGCCGACTTCCGTACAGTAATCTCATTGACTACATCCAAAGTGCCAAGATTTCACTGTTAGGCTTCCCCGCTGAAACTTTCTTTGGCAATTTAAAATTACAATCCTTACTTCAATCGGGAAGAGCGCGCTGGACTGTATAACTATAAATCATGGTCATTTTCTTTTCGACAACGTCTCACAAGACATTCTGGCAAGTAATCTATCTCTTTAAACGTCCTCCAAGTTTTTTTCGAGCTTATATTTGAGACTGATTTCGATTCAACGATTCGCTGAAACTTGAGCTTCCGGGGCCAACCAAACAGTGTTCTTTGTGTAAACATGAAGCATGACGTCACTATTGTGGATTTCAAGGGTAGACCATAACGGGGTCCCGGACAGTAAGCAGGTGGCTAGTCTGGAAGCAGCGAGTTATCTGAGGCATATCATTAACTTGGTGTCTGAAAGCCTCCATCGTCGAAAGAAGGCAACTTCATGCCTGAGCGATGGGCAGACAGCGGATGACGAAAGAAAGAAGAAAGAACAAAGGGACAAACGAAAGGTGGGTGTAATTCCCTACTTCCATAAGGTTTCGCACAATCTAAAAAGGTAGGGCAACAGTTTGATGTAAACGTTGTTTTTACAGCACCTAACAAACCTTTGAGGTTGAGCAGATTGAGTAGGTACCACGAGGAAACTTAAGCATTTGACTTCAAAGCCCCTGGCATCCACTGACCATCACTGTCTGCAGTCTGTCGCGACACAGTTATTTGTAAAGAACTAATAAACATTTCCTTGCCCTTTGGTCTCAACCAGGTTGTTCCTAGGGCAACCAGGTTAAATTCCGTCGTTGACTTAGTTTTTCTAAGGGCTAACCTAGCCGAACGTGACTTTTCTTGCGAGGTAATCGATGGTATTTCAGACCATAAAGGCGTTTTAGTGTCGCTCTCTTGTCCACTTTCTAAATCCCCCTACACGTTTAATAGTTTCCCTGATTTCACTCGTGCGGACGACAGCTCCATTACTGATGTCTTATCTGACAATTTCGATACGTTTAGTGCACTTTCAGATAACCAGGACGTCAACTGCCTTGCTAACTGCTTTGAGCGTCTTGTCAAATAATGTATGCAACGTTTTGTGCCAAATAAAACTAAGAAAAGAAATTCTAACATTCCATGGGTGGCTCGAGATATCTTTCATTTGTCCCGTCGCTTTCGAAGGTTAAGGCGTTCCAGAAGAGTCAGTGATTCCTTGGCGTGGGATAGATTTGTTTAGGCAAAGAAAGAACTCAATCCTAAGTTGCGAAAGGCGAAGGATTTATTTTTTCGCGATTGCCTGCACAATTTGTTAAGAACTAACGCACGAAAATTTTGGTCATCTATTTCACCTCGCGATGTTTCATCCAATTCTTTCAGAATAAATAGTGAAGTAATCAACGACCCGGCGGTGATATCCGATGCTTTCAACAAGTATTTCCAGTCCGTGTTTGTTTCCGATAACAACTTTATCCCGACACTTGTCGATATAGTTTCTTCTGAAGCAATCAGTGACGTTGAGATAAACTGCGAAGGCGTCCTCAACCTTCTATTAAACCTGGATGTTAAGAAATGCACCGGTCCGGACGGGATACGCAACGCGTTCCTTGTTCGTTATTCGTTGTGGTGAACGAAATGTCTGTCAGATATATTCACAAAGTCCTTATCATCCGCTACTGTACCTTCTTCATGGAAGTTAGCCAAAGTGCTCCCTCTTTATAAATCTGGAGATAAGCAGTGTTTGTCGAACTACAGGCCAATTTCACTGACGTCACAGTCATGCAAACTGCTGGAACGCGTCATTCATAAGCACATCACGCTCTTTCTGGAATACAATAATTTAGTGTCTAACATGCAACATGGGCTTAGGGGCGGTTTTAGCACGGTAACGCAGCTAGCTGAGTTCATGCATGACATTTCATTTAACCTTGATGTAGGCAACCAGGTTGATGCCATGTTTATAGATTTCTCGAAGGCATTTGACACCGTTTTACATTCTAAACTTATTGCTCAACTTAATGCTGTACTGAATAATCCTCAATTAGTTAACTGGATTTTAAGCTTTCTCTCATTTCACTCCTAGTTCGTCTCTTACAGTAGTACTGATTCCGCTACTGTTGATGTGACATCAGGTGTGCCCCAAGGCTCCATCCTTGGGACGCTTCTTTTTTTATTGTATATAAACGATTTGCCACTTCACTGCTCTTCTAATATCCGCCTTCATGCTGATGACTGCGTTCTATATGAAGTGATTAACTCTTCTAATGATCATTATCGCCTTCAGGAGTCGTTTTCTAGGTTTTGCGATTGGTGTAACACTTGGCAAATGAACATTAATTTCAATAAAACCGTTCTGATGTCTTTCTGGAACAAACGTTCGCCCTCCCTTTTTAGTTACTCGTTCAATGGCCATGCTGTAGATAAGGTTTCTGAGTATAAGTATCTTGGTGTCATTTTTACGCACAACATGTCATGGTCTAAACACATTGATTACATATGCAGTAAAGCAGTAAAAAATTAGGTTACTTGAGGCGAACGCTAACCCGATCTCCCAAAGACATAAAGTTACTGATGTATAAATCTCTAATCCGCCCTGTTCCTGATTATGCACCTGTAGTTTGAAGCCCGCATACAGAAATACAAAAGCATACAAATACAAAAGCCAAATACAAAAGCCCGCATACAAAAAGCAATACAGAAAAAAGCTGTGCGATTTATATGTCATCGTTACAATCGCAACTTTTCGCCTTCTTCAACACTTTCTTCCTTGAACAAAAACACGCTCTCTTCTCGTCGCCATGTCGAATCATTAAAATCGTTGCATTGCATTGTCAATGCTTTGGTTAGGCTCTCAAATGATAATTACATTAACTTCGCGCCAGGATCATCAACGAGAAGACATCATGACCTAAACTTGATACCCTACTACGCACGTACTAACATGTTCAATTTCAGCTTTTTCCCCCGCTTAATCGAAGAGTAGAATTCATTACGTGGGTCCATTCGCTCATGCTCATCCCGAATTTTCGCCACCGCCATCCTAGATAGTTCAGCACAATGCGTTGGCGGGCTAGTTGGTGCGAATCATCCTAGATGCATAATTGTGCTCACCTATGCCCGGCAGCATTTATATAACTTCTTGTGTGTTTTCCTTTCATCAGTGCTCGTTTGTAAAAGTGTTCACTTGTGTTTACCGCTGAATACTCCAATGCATTTCCTGTACCTTTTCTCAACCCACTCCTGCTATAGCGTAAATTGCGCTGCACTATGTATAAATAAGTAAATAAATAAATAAATAAATAAATAAATGAATAAATAAATGTAGGAAAAGTTCTGCAAGGCCATCTAAAAATATTGCAGATAAATGGCCCTTTCCTGGTAAGAAGCTCTGAAGAAGTGACCTTGGCGTTAAATGAAGACCAGGGGACTGCACTAACCGCAATTTCAATAGATGTAGAGGACT
The DNA here is from genome assembly GCF_038994185.2 of Dermacentor albipictus. Lineage (NCBI taxonomy): Eukaryota > Metazoa > Arthropoda > Arachnida > Ixodida > Ixodidae > Dermacentor > Dermacentor albipictus. The sequence goes on along the minus strand of NC_091829.1, from coordinate 134,305,812 downwards.
TATATTATTTTGTGCCGCGAGGTGGCTTGACGTGCGCTGTGCGCGAAAGGATAGAAGATTTTTGAGGAGTTAACTTTCAGAATTCTGTAGGTATAAAGAGCGACAATTTTTTTATGCTGTTAGATTTTCATCTTTATTCAACTGCTGGTAATTATGATAAAGAATTCTACATCCAACGCACTGGCCTCAGTATAGGATCAGCCATAGCCCCCATTTTATGTGACATTTTCTTTTCCTCGGTTGACAATGTAGTTTCTGCTAAGTTGGTGGGCACACCAGTAACGCGAGTGTTTAGATATGTTGACGACTACTTGATTGTTATGAAGAAAGATACCTGCATGCATTTTCAAGACGTAGTCGAAGAAATTTTCGACTTGTTCATCAACTCATCGGGACAGCTTAAGCTCACGTATGAATTGCCAATTAAGAACCGTATTAAGTTTCTAAAAATTAGCCTCTGCTTTTTTTGGACGTGCATGTATGCGGGGGATATCATCCCAGATCTAAGAAAACCTTGTTGCGCTACGACAGCACACACTCTAAATTGATTAAGAGAGGCATAGCAACAACGTGGATTAAGGCAGCACTTAGTAAGTCGTGTGAGCTTGAGTACAATCAAAGTTTTTAAAACCAGATAGCGCGAATACAGAACGCAGGCTTTCCCGGTTCTGTGATTACTTCAGTATGCGAAGCCATCTTGCAGGAAGAGCAAAACAGTTCCGAAACTTCCCAAAAAGAAAAGAATAAAGAGAAGAGACAAGCGCACGTGTTGTGATACTTACACAAGTTGTCGTACAATCTAAAGAAAGTTTCCAATAGACATAACGTTAATTTGCTTTTCAGCGCCCCGTGTAAGCCGTCCTCGATATGTAATCGCATGAAAAAGCGCGAAAGGCCTCTGTGCACCACAAATCATAAATCCCGTTTGACTGAGTGCAGGCGCAACGTTATTTATCAGATACCGCTCAGCTCTGGAAAAACTTATATAGGTCAAACGGGACAGTGTTTCAATGAAAGAGCACGAAGAGCAATGAAGAGCACGAGTCGAATCTGTTCGTGTATTTTTAACATCGTTTGTATTATGCCTAAGGGCGTGCTTTCGAATTAAATAAAAAGAGCTCGTCAGCACAGCAGTAACCTAAAGAATGGCTATGGGCAGGGGCATAGCCGGGGGAGGGGGGGCTTATGGGGCTTCAGCCCCCCCCCCCCCAAATTTTTTCGTGCTGTCCATGCATCGCCGACGAAAGCGACCACCGGCGCCGGAAATCATTGTGGATTTTGTCTGGAATGTCTTTTTGACGCCCGAAACGACATTTAACCGCGACGATAGCGAGCTCGGGCTGGATTTTGCGGCAATGCCCATGCGCCGAGAATCACATAACGCCAAGCAGCCCAATCCGACCACAAAGTTTCAAGGGCGTTTTGACGGTGAGCGGGCTCGCCACGGCATCTCACTGAGGCCGCGGAATCTGTGCAGCGCTTGGACGTCAATTCCCAAAATATATGGGTATAAATCTCAAACTCTTGATGTGAAAGGTGCATTGACATTTCCAAAGTTGTGCTTTAGATATTCAATTGCGGAACTTTGTGGGTTTAATGTTGTTATGGACATTTGACACCAAAGGTCCATTGACTTTTCTAAAGTCTTACATCGGAACACACAACGAGACAAGTCAAATTGACACACTAGCAGACAAGTTGACAAAGCACGCAGTGAGGTTCAATGAGGCGAAGCGTTGTAGTGGTTCATTTGTGCCGCCATGTCACATAAAAAAATATCAACATTTTTTTAACCTACGCGAAAACGCCCATGTCAAAACACTAAAGCCAGCCAAGCTAACTACGTTCTTATTTATTTTTTCTACTTTGAATTTTACTCGCGAAGACACATTGAGCCTCTTCAATTTTTTTTTTTTTTGTTCTCGCTGCCATACCTGTGGGCTGCCAGAGCCAGCCAGAGCGCATACGTTTTTCTCGCGTGGCCCCGACCACCACGCGGCGCACTTCGGTGCGCGTTCGGTTTTCTCTGGCCGAGTGGATTTTCGCCTGGCAGAGTTTTGGACACTTTCTGGCTACCAGACGAGATAAAAAAACAGTGGTCGCTCGCCGCCATCTGTGGGGACTCGACGGATTGCACCGCGTTCGCTTTTGCAGAAAAGTCTTTTCTCGCCGGTGTAGGATACCGAGCAGTATGCGTATGGTTGGTTCGCAGTGGACCAAGTGTCTCACGTTTTCTTCGATTTTCCTTCCGTAGCCACATTAGGTGCCCAAAGTAGGCATTCGATTGTGGCCAACATACTTTCCTATGCGTTTTTTTTTCATTTTGATGCCCCCGCCCTACAGAAGGAAAAAAACATAACATTGTTGCGGCGCAGCGAATTGTCCCATGGTGAATGTTCGATTTTGTTACTTCTTTTGTGGAAAGTAATGAGCCACGGCACGCTTCAGTTGCCAGATACTCTTATTATATTTGTGCGATAGGAATTATATGGTCACTCTAGGCGCATTCCTGCCGTCGTCGTCACCCTCACGTTTCGTATAAAGTCCAAGGGTTATAACGTCGTGACCGCTGTGCCGCATGCTGTATGTGCGAGTGAAAGCGTGGGAGGGGTGGTGGAATTGCTGAGCCGATGATGGTGGCTCAGTCGTGTGCGCGCAAAGGGAAAAAGCGGGGAGCAAGCGCGCTGCCTTCCATCGCGCCCGATACATCGCGGGGAGTGCATGGAATTGGGCCGAATCTGGGATTCTGTGAATCTGTGACCACGCAACATGTTTATTTGCCTTGTTTGTCGCATTATATACAGCGACGTTGTCTTAGATACGTAAATTTATTGAAGACTTATACGTATATTTAAATATCTTGTTGCGAGGTTTCATGGTTACGTGCAATGAACTTTGTTTCCAGTCACACTTTTTGCCCTTTTTCAAGCTGTACCTTCGCATTTGTATATCCCATTGTATCTTCGCATTTCTAATGCACGAGTGCGAGTCGCAATAATGGATTGGCTCATTATCTGCGAGGCATGCGCGTAGCAGAGTGGGATCGCTCATTTACAAAGGTGGAACGCATGTGTGAGGATAAATGTTCTCTAATGCTCTCATACACTGGGTTGAACATGGTTGCCTGACATAATGGATGCCCCAAAAGCTGAACAGCGTGGTGTCGCGAAGTTTTTGGCAGCTAAAGGTGTTTCCCAAAAAGAAATTATTCGCCGTATGGCTGCCGTGTACGTTGAACATTGCATTTAATTGGCCACTGTAAAGCGTGGGAGCAAACGGTTCAAAGAAGAATGGGAAAGTTGCAAAGACATTCCAAGACCGGGCCAATGCCATCGTGCAATCACATCCCGAACAATTTCAAAGGTTGATGAGCTGATGAGACAAGAACGGAGGACGAGCATCGATGAACTGGCAGAGCGTGTGAAAATCAGTCACGGCTTGGTTCACGCCATAATTCATGAGCACCTCGGCTATTGGCTCTTGTGTGCGCAATTGATGCCCAAGATTTTGATCCACCACCAGAATACGCAGAAGTTTGGCGCTGCTTTGACTAATCTTATCTGGTATCACAATGAGGATGACGATTTCTTGTTTGCTATTGTGATCGGGGACGAACCATAGTGCCACTAGTACGAGTCTGATACCCGACAGCAAAGCTTACAGTGGAAACATTTGAATTTACCACGGCCAAAGAAAGCAAAGGCCGTTATTTTCGCCGGAAAGGTGTTGTTGACTATTTTTTTCGATCGTAAGGGGCCATTACTGTTAGAATTTTCTCAATCTTGAGAGACTCTCAATTTTTTCCGATATTGTGAAACACCGGAACCACTGCGTGTCGCATTCAAGAAGAAACTACGTGGAAAACTGACGAATTGGGTCATCTTGTTCCACGACAATGCCCGTCCCCACGTCGCTGATGTGGTTAATACAAAACTGGCAAAGTTCAAGTGGGAAACCCTGCAACATCCGTCATACAGCTCAGACCTGTCCGCTTGCGACTTCCACATTCTGGGGCAACCGAAACAGAGCTCGACGGAACTAGATTCGTGCCGGACGATGACGTGAAAAAGTCAGTTACAGACTTTTTGAAGCAGCAACCTAAGGAGTTTCAAGAGACGGGAATCACGCGACTCGTTAGTCAATGGGGCCAATGTCTAAATTCTCATGAAGACTACTTTTTAATGAAGTACCCCGTTTGTCATATATTCGCGTTGGCTCACGTTCATTTGACTCGCCCGCGTATAGCTTGCAGAACTGCTTTATATACGTGCTCTCTGTTGCGACTATACTTTCGGTGTGATTACTCACGATTCACAACCGGTGACAGCTGCTCCTGCGTAATGCATCGGAACAATTTTTTTTATTTATTTATTACATACTGCAGACCCTTGGGTCCAAGCAGGTGGGTAGTTTTTAAAAACACTCACAATAAAAAAAACTACAGTACAAACTGCTTGAAGAAATAACATAGATAACAAAACACAAAATGTCAACCATTGAATCTGTTTTAAAGATTAGTGTAATAAAATATAGTACAACTGAGTTCTAAACAACGACAGAATCTGTTTCTAGATTAGTGTAATAATAGTGTTACAATAACAGATGTGAAATGGTGCAACAGTGATACTTCGGTGTGGTAGGAGAGACTAAGAAGATGTCTGGATTAATTCATTCCAATCTAAGACAGTGCGCGGAAAATAGGAATACTTATAAGTGTCAGTTCTAGCAATAAAAAAGGGTGTTAAAGAGTTAGGCTGATGGTGCCTTGTGGGTCTGGTTAGTAAGGGTGATAGATACGGTGATGGGTCTATCGCAAGATTATAGTTAAGAAGTAGTGAAAGGAAGTCCATTCGGAACTGTTTTCGACGCGTTATAAGAAGGGCAATGTCATTGGCTATCATTATTTCGGATGGAAAGTCAGTTCGTTAGAATTTGTTATAAAAAAACGGGGCTGCTTTCCTCTATACTCTGTCAAGACAATTAATGTTTATTTGAGTATAAGGGCTCTATACTACACTGGCGTATACTAATTTGGGCCTGATTAATGAATAATAACATAGTAGTTTAACATTGCTTGGGGTGTTTCGAAGTTTATCTTTCAGAAAGCAGAGCTTTCGAAAGGCAGATGAACAAATATTGCTAACATGTATATTCCAGGATAAATTAGTTGTTAATGTAACATCTAAGTATTTGTAATTGTCAACTTTTTTCAATGATGATGGGCGAAGTCTGTAAGTGAAAGAAAGAGGTGTTTTTTACGTGTTGTAGGAAGGAGAACAGTTTTGTCGGTGTTAACAACCATCTCCCAATCATTGCACCAATTCAATATGTTATTCAGGTTGTTATTGAGCTCAATCTGATCATCGGAACAAAAACTTTCTTTGAACAAAACGCAGTCATCTGTAAACAGCCGGATTTGCACACCAGGGGTTATTACATTTACAATATCGTTAATACAAACCAAGAAGAGCAGGGGCCCAGCACACTATCCTGGGGTACCCCTTACGTGACTGGGAGACTGCCACAAAGCTGTCCTCCAATGTCAGTGTCTTGCTTCCTGTTAGTCAGGTAGCGGAAATCCTGTTAACAAATATTTCTGGGATGCCAAGCATTCGAAGTTTTAAAATTAGTTTATCATTCGGGACCTTATCAAAGCTTTACTAAAGTCAAGAAATATTACGTCTATATGGCTGTTACGATCGAGAGATAAAGCGAACGAGTGAACTACCGTTATCAGTTGGGTTACCGTAGTATACCCTTTTCGGAAGCCGTGTTGGTACTCGGTTAATGCAGCATTATTTTCCGAAAATTTCTGTACACAATTTGCAATTATATGTTCTACAAGTTTGCAGCATTAGCAGGTTAGTGATATCGGTCGATAATTCTGCATAAGTAACCGGTCGCATTTCTTAAACACAGGGACAACTCAGGCAGTCTTCCAGTCATTTGGCAGTTGCGCTGTCATGAGTGACACACGGAAGAAAATCACAAGCAATTTGGCAAGAATTTGAGCATATCGGTTGAGAAATACGTTAGGAATTTCGTCCAGACCACATGAGCTCTTGGTTTTCAAGTTTAGTAGCATATTAAATACACCAGCATAAGATATAAAATTTGCATCTGTTAAATGGACATCAGTGTGACAATTTACATCAGCATGCAGTGTGATATCGCATGCGCTCACCATAGAACAAGAGAACACACTTTGAAACAATTGTTGAAGTGCTGAGAAATGTCACTCCGATCTGTAATTGCCTTCCCGTCAACTGATATTTGCGAAACTGGCTTCTTCTTTTCTTTTATGTACTGCCAGAACTTAGCAGGATCATTCTTTATGAAGTTAGGAAGTGATATCTCGAAATGATAATCTTTCGCGGTGTGAACTGCACTTGCAAGATTGTCTTGCATTTCTCGTAATTTGTTGGACTGCCCCGCATGCTTCTTTTTAAACCTTTTTATTTTGCGTTTCAAATGGATGATTTTCCGATTCATCCAAGGCGTTTGTTTGCTAACTTTCTTCAGTTTGTTTGGGACGAAGTTAACCAGAAAATAATGCCACATTTCCTTGAACTTATTCCAAAGTAACTGAACATTGCTGCTGTCGAAATTAACCAAACAGGTTTCCATGCATTTGACAACGCCTGCGTCATTGGTATGAGAAAAATCTTTTAGGTAGAGCACAGACGCGTTTTTATGCTTATCTAGAGGTACCGGCGGTAGCGATGTGTTTACGAGATGGTGATCGGAGAGCCCTTGCTCGACTTTCCCATTATAATGAGAGAAATCTCGATTGAGAAGTACCAAGTCTAACACCGAGCTGGATGCATTTTGTACGCGAGTTGGTTCATGGACTACTTGCATCAAGTTGTATCGTAACATAATATCAAACATAATGTTCACGTGTTTGTTACGTTGATTACTGGCAATAAGGCGTTCCCAATCTACTTCCGCGAGGTTAAAATCACCAAGCAGAACAATTTTGTTTCTTTCATGCATGGACAATTCTATATTCAGTCTCTCTAATATATCTGGTGAGGAATGCGGAGGTCTATAAAAAGCGTATGACGTCAAACTGTGACCCCAGTAAGAGACATTGACACGCAGGTATTCGAGGTCAATAATGTCGTCCAGCAAAACAGCCTGAACGCTATCTGTAATTAAAATCGCTACACCACCACCCCTGGAGTGCCGGTTCTTACGATAAACTTTATAAGAAGGAGGAAAAATGTCGTTACCGCATATCTCCTCGTTCAGCCAGGTTTCTGTTAAAACAGAGACATGAGGATTGTATTGTAGTAGCAAGATCTCTAAGGCCTCGGTTTTTTTTTACACTGCGAGCGTTTATATTCACCATTCGGAGACGTTTATGAGCTCAACAGGCATCGTGTCAATCTCGCGATAATACGGATGCATTATCTTGATCACCTTCCACAGGTGTGCACGATCTGTTTTTTTATAAGTTTAACACGTTTGTTAAGCGATCCATCCCAAAAGAAGAATTCCTTGTCAATTCTTAGTCTGTCGTGAATAAGCGAGACCCTTTTTCCCAGCTGCTTCTCATTTTTTGCACTTTCCCACAGCAGTTTCCGTTTTCTTAACGTTGATGCCGAATAGTCATTTTGGATAAACGTTGTGCTGCCTTTTAATTTTTTGACATGACAGCGTCATGGAGATTTTTCACTGGCCATTGCATGTATACATGAATGTAAACACGGTTCTTGAATGACTAAGTTTCATTAACATATTTGTCCTCAACTTGTTGATTTCATGGCCTTTTCGTTTTTCATATCAGCGGCATGCGCTGCTTTCCTGGTTTCGAACTGATATAGTTCTAAAGTTCGTGTGATATTTCCTTTACTTGAAAAAAAAAAACATGGAAGCATTGATATCAGTTACATTGGGCACAATTTTTGGCACATACGAGAATATTCTTTTACAAAAAAAACGCATTTTAGTTGTTTGAACCGTGCGTAGCGTTCAAGAATTCGTTTACAACATTTTTTACAATGGTAATGCAGTTATTATTCATGTATTTGATCCCTCGACAAATTGTTTAAGAGGAAGCTTTAGCTGGGGCCCAATCCGACGCGGCCTATTCAAATACATGTAAAACGCAGAAACGCTTCCGGAGATAGTCCTGCTAATCGCTTTTAATGAAATTTGATGCATTTGAGAGAGAAGGTAAATTATAGCGTCTATTGGAAACAGAATTTCGATTTACGGCCTGAATTTTGTGCAAAATATTTTAGAAAAATTGAAATTTCGAAGAAATAGATGCACAACGTTCACAAAATAATAGCTATGTACCAAGAACAGATATCTCGGTTCTGTAAAAGGCAACTGTTACGAAAGTCAATGCGGACAAATTTGCTGTGTCAATTTGTATCGTGCGTGAATTGGTTACGTTGGGTACAAGGGTTCTGTAAAAGTCGTATTTCCACAATACAATGTTATTTTGAGATTCATGTTTAACATATCTATTTTGTCCGCTGTAGATGTACTATTAGGTGCAATTCACAGAATTGTGCTATCATTTTTCATTGTTGAGTTACTGAGTTTTAAACTTGACAGTTCCGTTTTCTGAAAATTTGCCATTTTGGCCAACTTTCAATATATAATTGACCCCCTAAGTGAAAAATTCGAAACCAACAGTCACTAGAATTTAAGTTTTTCTTTTATTTGCAAGAAGCATTGTCAAATTTGGTGCAGTTGTTGCGAGGAAAAATGAATTACCCTTCTAAATGTATTTAAATAACAGCACCCGAGCTAAAGCTTCCCCTTAAGGAGGAGGCTGAGCTGCAACATGAGCCCCCTCCCCCCCGCCCCCCGTACGAAATTTCTGGCGACGACACTGACTATGGGAGTCATTAAGTAGGGCACTGTAACAAGTGTCACTGCACTCCCATATCTAAAAAAAATTCATAGGGAACGGAAAAGGTAAGACGGAAATGGAAATAGTAGAGGCTTATCACATTAGAAAGGAAGAAGATACATGTGTAAGCACTCCCTCTGTTGCCTTGTCGGGAAAAGAAATACCATTTTTGTATGAACGATTATGATGTTGGTGATTTTCAGATGTTATTGCGACTTGGTGTGCACATGCCTAGGCTGAATAAGGTATAAATGGCTGGTGAATTTCAAATAAACTTCCAGTTAGCAGTCAGCGCTTGTATGTGATATTTGTTTCCTTGTTTCCTTGTTTTATGCACGCTGTTTTACCTCAGCTCTAAATACGAAACAACTAGCCCTCATCAAGATCTTACTAATGCTTCTATAAACACATCCATGCGGGGGCGCCACCTGCCCGTGGCACAGCAAACTACTGTCATGCGACGGACAGCACGTGGGAAAGTTGCAGTGTTGAAACCTGTTTTTGTTTCAGTAATGGGGACTTTTTAGGTGAGTTTTGTTTTCTGCAGTCAGCACTGGTATCACTGTAAAGTGATACCAGTGCTGGTATCACTTTACAGTGATACCAGCAGTGCTTCTATTCTATGCTTCTACGGTGTGCTTCTATTATCCATGATGTGTACTGCGTATGCTTGCTGCTGATGTGCGGCGACATTGAGCTAAATCCCGGCCCCACTGACGGTAGCGGGGCCTCTATCGAATCCATGCTGAAATAGTTGCTGTCTGGTAAGAGCAAGTTGGTAGCTGACGTGACTGCGCTCAGGGAGCAACAGAATAAGGTTGAAAACGTTATAGCTGACTGGGGAGCCAGATTCGTTGAATTAGAAAACGAGCCTCGCGTGTAGATGACCTTGAACGTACAGTAAGGTCACTGGAGGCGAAGTTGACTGATGTAGAGGATAGGAGCAGGACATCCAATCTCGTAGTCTTCGGCATTCCGGAGGATGCCGGCGAAACTGAACCTATTCTTAAAAATAAAGTTCTTGACGAGGTGTTTTCTGCAAAGCTTGCTGTTTCTTGCAAATCTGTCGGCCGAATTCATCGTCTTGGTAACAAAGGTAACAAGAGACCAGTCATCATTTATTTCCACGATTTTACCGAAAAACAGCTTGTCTTAAAAAGTGCGTACAAACTAAAGGGTAGTCGAATATCGATTCAAAACGATTACTCGCGCAGCACACTAAGGAAACGTAAACTCTTGTGGGATAGTGCTAAACGTGAAAGAGAACAAGGCAAGAAAGTTCGCTTAATTAATGATAAGATGCGTATTAACAATGAGCTTTTCACATGGGATGACAGTAAGAACCTGAGGATCGAAACTAACGGCCATGTAAATACTTCAAAAATGATTGACTTGCCGCCGCTGATACTTCCCCTGGTGTTAAAGAACGGAGAATTTTAAACATCAACGCCCGCAGTGTCGTTAATAAATCGGAAAGCCTTGCGGCAACTATCATGGGTTACAATCGACATGTAGTGGTGATAACAGAAACATGGTTGCATAACAATATTGAAGATGCTGTTGTGTTTCCTCCATCTTATCAAGCATATCGCCATGACAGGTGTACTAGAGGTGGCGGTGTAGCAGTTTTGATAAAAGAAACTATATCCATGCTGAAAGAGTCAGTTATGTCAGGCCGATAACCTGGAGTCTGTTACAATGAAACTTACTTGCTGGGATAAATCATTTTTGCTATTTGCAGTTTATCGAGCACCTGACTCGCGCCCAGAATTTTTTCGTAATCTTTTTGAACACATGGTTTCATTCACAAGCGATAAAGTGCTACTTATAGGCGACTTTAACCTACCAGATATTGATTGGGAGAATGGGTTTCTCTGCACCAGGATTAATTCACACTTAGATTACTTACATGACATCATTCTGTCTCACAATCTTCACCAGGTTGTGAGACAGCCAACGCGCACCTATGGTACGTCAGCAACCATACTTGACCTCGTTTTTGTCAGTCGTTCATTAGAAAACTTTTTTGTTTCGGTTGAGCCTGGAATTTCTGACCATAGTCTGGTATATTTTTCTTGTTCTTTGGGAGTGCTTAACACTAAAAAATGTAAAACAACCACTGTTAAAGATTTTTCTCGTGCCAGAGACGAAAGTGTCTTGGATTATCTTGAGCAATGCTTTGATAACTTTCACAGTAACAATACTACTGTGCTTTGGGATATATTTAAAGAAATTATCGCTCACTGCCTTAGCAACTTCATTCCTAATAGATCTAAAAAAACTTCCAAGACTACTCCCTGGATAACGAGAAAGATCTTGCACCTTAAAAGAAAAGTTAAGTGCTTAAGACGACGATGTGCCTCACGTGCTTCAATTCATGAAATCCAAAATAAGCTAAACCAAGAAGTGCGGCTAGCTAAGCGCTGGTATTTTCACCATACATTGCCAAATTTCATTCAAACGGCACCCCAAAAATTTTGGGCTTTTCTAAGCTCAAAAACCAAGCCAATTAATCAAATTGTTCACTAGGGCCATGTCGTTGTCGAAAAACAACGCATCGCGGAGCACTGCAATAATTATTTTCAGAGTGTTTTTTCCCAATTTGATTGTGGTATAAACGTTAACCACATGTCATGCAACTCGACCTCTGATATTGTATAGCAACCGGGTGTAGTGTTGATGCTGCTGAACTTCAAAGCTAAATCATCTCCAGGACCAGACAACATACCGAACGCTTTTCTGCGCAGATATGCTGAAGCGTTAGCCCCTTTTCTTGTTGTTATCTTCCATTCCTCGTTATCTACGGCTAATCTTCCTGCAGACTGGCTTACTGCACGTGTCGTTCCCATACCAAAAAAATGTGACAGAACCCTAGTAACTAGTTATCGTCCTATCTCATTAACTTCATCATGTTGCAAGTTAATCGAACATATTATAGCTAATGAAATAACCAAATTCCTAAGTGACAACAACGTACTGTCTCCTCATCAGCATGGTTTCCGGAAGGGTTTTTCTACTGTGACACAATTAACCACAATTATTCACAACTTTGCAAGTGCTCTTGACGAGTCAAGCCAAATTGACGTAATATTTTAGACTTTAAGAAAGCGTTTCACCTTGTACCCCACAATAAACTTATAGAAAAATTACAGTCAATAGATCTTCCAGCCTATATTATTAACTGGGTGGCGGCTTATCTGTCTAATCACAAGCAGTTCGTTTCAATTGATAATTACTCTTCTAACGAACTTTCAGTAACCTCTGGAGTACCTCAAGGTAGCGTGCTAGCACCTTTACTATTTCTAATTTACATAAACGACATCACTAACGAAATTTCTCATCCCGTTCAAGTTAGACTTTTTGCTGACGATTGTGTGTTGTTTAACGAGGTTACTTGCCACGATGATCAAATAATGCTTAACTCTGACCTTCAAAACATTCTTTCCTGGTGGAGTCGCTGGGGTATGGAATTGAACAGAAAAAAAGCTGTTTATATGTCCATAACAAAAAAAATAAATAAAATGTCGTTTGTCTATAACCCCGGCACGGAACCACTGACCAAGGTCAGCCAATATAACTATCTTGGAATCACAATAACCAGTGACCTCAGCTGGACAGGCACATTTCTAACGTATGTAACTCGTCTTTCAGAAAACTTTGTTTTCTCAGGCACAAACTAAAGCACGCTCCCTCTAGTACTAGATTACTGGCTAACCCTTCACTCATCCGACCGAAACTGGAATATGCATGCATTGTGTGGAACATTAACAATTTAGAGATGGTCCAACGTAAAGCTGTCAGGTTTATTTTTTCTAAATATAGACTGAGTGACTCTCCTACTAGCCTAATGATTCAACATAATATCCAAACGCTACAACTACGCAGGAAAATACAACGACTGAAATTTGTTTTCTTGCTTAAAAACAAGTGTTTGTCCCTCCAGCCGCAGGCTTATGTTAAACCACTTACAGCGCGCCGAACACGACATCGTCACGCTGATTCTTTGACGCCTTATAACACCCGAACTAACCTTTTCAAGTTTTCATTCTTCCCTCGCACTGTAACAGATTGGAACAGCCTGCCATTATCACAATTGTTAAACATCGATTCTATGGACTGCTTGTGTCTGTGATACTGGGGGTATTGCCACATGGGCAAACCTTGTTACTGTTTTCTTCTTTTTTACACGTGAATATTGTATAATACCTTCCACATCATCCTTATTCTATTCAGTATTTTGCAATGAGCGCTCGTTCAACTTCTGGTACTTTTTTTTCCTCTCTCGATAGTGGTTGCCAGTGCTCATATATGCGTGTGATACTGTTCTAATGTTTGTCAAGTTGCCTTCCTCCAGTGTACCTTCTCCTAATCTTATTAGTCGTCGCTTTCATTTTTTGCTTTCTTATAATATTTACATATGTTGCATTGCTTTTGTATTTTCTTTTCATGTCTGTATGTATATATAAGTACGTGCATACGCAAATATTTATGTATTCTGCCCCTCCTGCTTGGGCCCTCATTTGGGCCTGCAGTATTGTATAAATAAATAAATAAATAAATAAATAAATAAATAAATAAATAGCTCACGCTGAGGGTACAAGTTCAAAACTTTAAGTTTGTTATCAAGATTAGCAGAAGCAACTCTGGCATTGAGATTGTTCAGCTAGCATGATAATTATGGTTAGTAAGTGTATTTGCCTGATCTTCACGCTTGTGGATACAGACGTCCAAATTGATTTCTTTATATACTTTATCTGCCTTTATCGGCCTAAATCTCGAGGGCAATGAAACTGCGCACACGTGCAATCACTGCATATTGCAGCATTTCTAACTGAAAATTTTGTTCCCAATAGTCGGTTCGCAAAGTCGCAAAGCCCTTCGAAGCCACAAGGACGAAGTTTAAACGAATTCAGGCACTATAACCATCCTTGCCATGCTGGTTGAACCACCGTGCTTGCAACTCCTACAGACGGCATATAACGCCGTATAGTTAACCTCTGTTAGGAGAAGTGTGTCCGAAAACACAACACTAGAGGGCGTGCCGGTGGCGATACAGCAGTTGACGGCACCTGATCCTCGGTAGTGATCCTGAGAGTGGCGATGAACACTCCTAGCATGATGGTGGAGACGGAGAAGCACACGTACAGGCCTCGGCTGCGCTGGTGCTCGGCCGCCACGCCACTGGCCCAGGAAAGCACGCTGCTCGCCAGCACCAGCAGCGAGGCCCACCGAGTTGACAGCTGCGTCCTACAGTCATAGCTTACTTCAGTTCATGTTTACCCCAAAAGGCGGCGCTCAGAAATACCTGCGAGAACCACCAAGATTCTTAGTGGAGGAGTGCTTTGAAAACAAAAAATATGAGTGCGCAGAAACCGAGACAACTCAGGAAGTGATATGTGCGCCGCGGAAGGGAAAGAAGACGTACAACGCTCTACACCCCGACTGATGTCAGTGCTCATCGGGTGTGGTGCGCCTTCTGTGTGTGCTGCAGTGCACAACAGGTTTATGTCTGAAGATTTAGCAACTAGCCCAATGGCACGGTGTTTTGAGGAAAGTTAACACAAGCGTACTTTGCACATTTAGCCTGAAACCAGCGCACACTAACGAGACGGGTAAGGAAAGAAGATTTGTCGCGCTCATATTAGTGCTAGGAGACCCCGTAGCCAGGCGGCGCATCCCACTATAGTTGATTAGCAGTGATTTGGCTGTTTTATTGCAAGTCAGTTGTTGCGAACACGACATACCGTACTTTCGGAACTACTGCAGCAATAACGTAAAAAATCGCTTGCGCAGCCAATGTACTTGTCGGTAAAGTCTCAGCTATTGTTTCACAACTCATGTAATCATCTCTCAACACAGCACCTCATAAAGTAAATCACTTCTGCACGCTCGACAATTTCCGTCGGCTACCTCAAGTTGCAATAAGGAAATAGCCTGGGTTGTCCTTGGGCCATTGTTCTTACAAGGTTAGCCAATAGCTACACGATGTGGTGGCTCAACGACTTTGTTGTTGCAGTGCAAATCTCGAGGATGTGGGATCGAATCCCGGCAACGAAGGCCGCACTTCGAAGGGGCCAAATGTAAAAAAATCCTAAGTCCCGTGCATTGGGGGCACGTTAAAGATCCCCATGGGCTCAAAATTAATTTGGAGTCACCCCCTATGGCGTGCCTCATAATCACGTCGTGGTTCTGGCACGTAAAACCCCAGGATTTATTATTTACCCAATAACTGGTTGAGAAGCCTGGCGAAAGGAGACATTTATCCAAACAATGTCCTTCTTAAGTGTGCACAATTTTCAAGTAAAGGCTTTCAACAAGGGATCCTTTATCACACCTCTCTGGGCACATTGCGATAGCTGGTTCGATGTTTTTAGCTCTAAGAACTTGTCCTGAAACTAAATCACCCGATATTAGGGCTAGGATAACGTAACAATTGAATTATTTTCCTACTCAAGTGGCGCACCCATAGCACACGACGCGCGGCCATATGCTGTGGGTGCGAGTGAAAATGTGCGAGGGCGAGCCGAGGAGGAGGAGGAGGAAAGAGAAAAGAAGAAGGCAGGGAGGTTAACCAGAATAACGATGGTTGGCTACCCTACGCCGGCGGAATGGGAAAGGGGAAAGCGAAGATCAGAGGGATAGAGACGAGGGAAGGAAAGAAGGAAATTGCGGCAAGTTCGCTGACGCGTGTGGTTTTACGAAAATCCCTTAATAGTCACAGGTGCTCACACAGGCCCGTCGTCCTTAAGAAACACAAAAGTGCCTTCACCGCTTTATGGGCCGACGGGGGATGGTGTTCCAGCAGCACCTGCACAGAAAGCGGCCGATTGTCCAGTTTTTGGAAAGCTTTGGCAAGTTGTTGTCTCTCTAGGGCATATCTTGGACAGTGACACAGCAGGTGGTCGATGTTTTCTTCGGTGCCGCAGACCTCGCATACTGCACTGTCAGTCACTCCAATTATTGTAGAGTATGCCTTTGTGAAGGCCACTCCTAACCAAAGGTGACAGAGAAGCGTAGCTTCACGTCAAGTAAGTCCGGGTGGAGGTCGGAGCTGCAGGGAGGGGTTTAGTCGATGTAGTCGTGTCAGTCGTAAGTTTTGCGAGTTCCACTCGGTCACTGTGAGGCTACGTGCCAGGTGTCGAAGCTGCCTTGCAGCGTCAGTCCTTGAAAGCGGAATCGGAACGCTGTGCTCTTCTTGATGAGCTGTGCGAGCAGCGTTATCGGCGGAAACATTGCCACTGATTCCGCAGTGGCCAGGTACCCACTGAAAAACGACTTCGTGGCCTTTTTGTTGGACGTCATGGTGAAGTTTCACGACTTCGTATGTCAATTGGTCATGACATCCGTGTCGGAGAACTGACTGCGTACACTGTAATGCCGGTTTGCAATCACAGAACACAGCCCATTTTCTGGGTCTTTCCGAATCAATGAATTCCAGTGCTCGATGCAGGGCCGTTAGTTCTGCCGCCGTTGAGGTCGTGATATGCGATGTCTTGAACCGCAGTGTCATTCCTCGCGTTGGTATAACCACGGCACCACCAGAACTGCACCACGTAGTCGATCCATCGGTATAGATGTGCACGTGGTTGCTGTACTTTTCGTGCAGAAGAAGTAAGCTCAGCTGTTTTAGAGCAGGGGCCGGTAGATCTGTCTTCCTCTGTAGTCCTGGAATCATTATCTCAACTTGTGGACGGCTCAAACAACACGTAGGAAACCCTGGCTTGGCCGCAGGTGCGTACCTTGAGGTAAACGACGCACGATGTGCTCTGACAATACCGCTAAATGTCGAGCAGGGCCTTGCGGCAGTGAGGCTCGCCAAGTGGTGGGAAGGGGCATAATGCCTGAGGTGCATACGCATTGTCTCAATGGCAATGTGCGTCGTGATCGAGTAATCCTACGCTACGGCAATGGTTTCAGCCGTTGATGCGCTGCGTGGTAAGCCCAGACATATCTTAAGGGCTTGGGCTTGAATGCTCTGAATCGTACGCAGGTTAGTCTTGCAGGTGTTGGATATTGCAGGCAGGCTGTATCGCAGGAATCCAACGAACAACGCCATGTACAACTGCAACATAGCGTGCATAGATGCTCCCCAACTTTTTCCTGCAAGGAACCTCAACAGGTGACAGATAGCAGTCAGCCGCTTTTTCACGTAATTGACGTGCGGAGTCCAAGACAGGTCTCTGTCAATTACGACTCCCAAGAACTCCCAAAAACGACTTCGTGGCCTACTGTATACATTGGACTGGACTTCTACTGTATTGTATACATTGTCCGTTAATAGATACGCCATAACCAGACATTGGCTTCCTCGTGAATGCCACCATTGCGCACTTTCCGCATGAAAGTTCAAGTCCTTGCTGACGAAGGTAGCAAGATGTCTCTGTGGGTGCCTTCTGAAGCCGAGCACGAAGCTGAAGTCGTGTCACACCTGATGCCCAAATGCAGATGTCGTCCGCATAGATGGAAAGTCGTACGGTGCTTGGCAGGTTGTAAACTAATCCACTGAGGGTGAGATTGAAAAGAGTCGGGCTAAGCACTCCTCCTTAAGGGACTCCTCGGCTACCGTAATGCTCGGACGTCGGGCCATTTTCTGTGTGCATGTAGAATGATCTCCTCTGTAAGTAGTTGCACACCCACATATACATCTTACCACCAAGTCCGACGGCTTCTAACGTGTTAAGGATGGCTTCATGGGTGACATTATCATAAGCTCCTTTAACATCTAGAAACAGAGCAGCAGATAGACGCTTACAAGCCTTTTGGTGTTGCGCAAAGGTTATCAAGTCAACAACGCTGTCTGTTGACGAACGGCCCCGTGTAAATCCGGCCATAGCTTGTGGATAGATTTCATAGTACTCTACGTACCATTCCAGACGTGTTAAAATCATTCGTTCCATTGTTTTTCCGACACAGCTGGCAAGTGCGATCGGACGGTATGAGGAAATGTCCAAAGGCAAATTGCCAGCTTTGAGAAGTGGAATGAGGCGAGTTGACTTCCACTCTTGCGGAACCGTACCCGTCTGCCAGGAGTCGTTGTACAGGAGCAAGAGTGCCTTCCGAGCTTGGTCTCCTAGGTTACACAGGGCACGGTATGTAATGCCGTCAGGTCCAGGCGCTGAAGAACGCCTGCACAAAGCCAGCGCAGCTTCTAGTTCTTCCATAGAAAAAGGGAATTCCATGCGGGGATCGCGTGTAAACGGTGGGTGGTCGAGGGTTCCCGTACCCGTTCTATCGGAATTTGCCTCGCCAGCAATCTTTCTGCAGAAAGATTCAGCGACGTCAATATCTCTACATTGTAGATAAAGTGCCAAAGATTTAAACGGGTGGCGCTGACCAGAGGTTGTGCGAAGGCCACGAACGGTCCTCCATATAAACGACAAAGGTTTTCGCGGATCCAGGGACTCGCAAAAGGATGCCCATTGTCGCGAAGCCAGCTTGTTCATGTGACGCTGTATTTTCTTTTGTGTTCGTCTAGCCAATCTCGCATCATGATTTGACGTCGTGCGTCTATGTCTTCGCTCCGCATGATGGCGAATGGCTCGAAGTTTGGATAGTTCAATGTCGAAATCGGCGCGGGAAGAACTCCTCGAAAGCAGATGCGTGGTTGTTTGTATGGCATCCTTTATCGCGCCCTGTAGGTTATAAGAGGTGCCGTCACGACAACAGTCTTCCATTATTATTTTGTATTTAGGCCAATCGGTGCACTGGACGGTTCTGGAAGACTTGGAACTAGTCAAACCTTCGATCTTCAAATAGGTTGGGATGTGGTCGCTACCCCGTGTTTCTAAATAGGAAAACCAGTGCACTCTTCTCGAAAGCGACCGTGACACGAAGGTTAGGTCCAAGCAGCTGCCATACGCTGATCCACGCAGATAAGTAGGGCTACCATCATTTGACAAGCAAAATTCCCGTTCGGAGGCAAAGGACACCAACGTTCTGCCTCTAGAGTTAACTTTGGAGCTTCCCCATAGGTAATGGTGGGCGTTAAAGTCACCAGTGAGCACCCACGGCTCTGGAGTAGATGTCAAAATTCCCCATTGGCGCTCACAATCTAGACGGCTTGCTGGAGATAAATAGGCTCCAAGAATTGTAAACGTGAGCTTTTTCTTCTTCACTGTTAAGCAAACGTAGTGATTGGCTTCGTCAGGAGGCACTGGGTGATGTACATAAGTCAAGTCACGGCGTATAAACACAACAACCTTGCTGCACTCTCCGTGGGTAGAGGACATAGAGCACTCATACCCAGACAGTCTGATGTGAGCTGACAGGTGGGGCTCGCAAATCACGATAATGGGGAACTGGTGCGTAAAAACAAACTGTCTAAAGTCGGACATGCGTGACTTAAGCCCTCTGGCGTTCCACTGCAAGACAGATGCATGCTTGACTTCCTCTTGAAACGACGGCATCGCTCGGGCCATGGTTTTATCCTAGAGCCGCAAGCACCGGACTCAAGGTGTCCAGCACCTGCAGTGCGCTCTGTGCCGACGGGGTTTTCATGCTGCTCAGTAGGATGCGCATGGCGTCCATAAGTGACTTCAGCATCACTATGACATGGCGATCCTCAGTCGTCGTCCCATCCGCGGTTCGTGATGTCATTGTGGGCGGCGTACTTTGGTGTGACTCCTAAGCAGGTTGTGCTCTTGGAAGTGTAGGCCACTCTTCAGGAGGTGAGCGTGTTGCCGCAGTCTTCGTTTTCGCAGTATCTGTTTTTGTGGAAGTCGGCGTTGATACGGTAACCGCTTTGCCGGAAGATGGTGTATATCTTTCAGTAGACGTAACTCTTCGTGCTGCTCTTCGGGGCCGATGTCGTCGTCGCCTGAGATTAGCGGCAGCCTCTTTGTGTGTCGAATGGTCCCGTACCATACGTTTGAGTACTGCTCGCTCGTTCCTCACCCGCGGGCAATCATTGGATGAGGCCTCATTAGTACCATGGCAGTTAGGGCACTTTAACACAGTTGCGCGACAGGCATCTGCTGAATGAGATTCGGCGCACCGTGGGCACACGAGGTTATTCCTACATACACCTTTTACGCGTCGCATCTTGTAGCATTTGTGGCATTGCAGGGGCTTCGGTATGTATGGGCGGACTGGATGGCGGATGTGGCCAACTTTGACATGTGAGGGAAGGCTGTCTCCATCAAACCACAGCTTCAGGCAACGGGTGTTGCCAAGTCTTGTGATGTGCGTGATAAGAGTGCCTTCTGTAGTTGGCTTTATTAATATTGGTAAGTCGTCGGTTGGTATAGAAATATCGACATCATAAATGGCGCCGATAGTCCCATTGCAGCCATTAGGTATCATGGATCGTACCTGTACTTTGTCGATCTCCGTTACGTGCCGCAGGCTTTGCAGTGCACTGCGGTGTAGAACATCGACTGCAAGGACATTCTTCCGTGCGTTTATTCTCACGTCCTTTATCTCATTCGGCGCGACTCCCTCAAGAAACGCAGAAAGGACTTGCCTGTTTAGGAGTCGCAGATTTGACACTGGGTCCACAGGCATGGAGAGCATAGTGTGCGGCCAGCGCTGTGGGCGAGCCGAGGATGGCAAGAAGGAAGGCGGGGTGAAAGTCTTCCATTGCGCGCACTGGCGGGAGGCACTCCAGCGATTGCCGCGTGTCCTGAAAGCGATCTGCGATGGATACAGACCGCGCCGACGTCTCATACCTTCCAGTGCACTCTGTTCTCACCACCTAGTTCACGCTGAAGCAAGAGGCAGCACGAAGGTGAATTCCCTGCTGCTGCTGCCGCTCTTCCTCTGCCAGCGTTTTGACAGTAAGTGCTCGCGATCATCAAGTGAGATGTGTTTATGCTTGCCTGTGCGCGCGTTTCAGCATGCCTGTTAATTCAGTCACTAAGTGAAAGTTGACAACTTTATACGGTCGACAAAAGTACTATCATTACATTATATAATTGTCTAATTGCCTATCGCAGTTGATGTTTCCCGTTTCGGGCGGAGCTGCGTGTTCTTATTGTGTAAGTTTCCTTCTCAAGGTCCCAAGCTACTGGGACCAATTGGTCTAGATAAACGTTCTTTTTCACCAATTCCAGTGGCTGATCGCCAATCATGGATTATCCGTCTTTCACCAGGCTAGTGAACATTACCTCTATGTTTAATTTTAATGCTAACATTAAGGTGATTTCTGACACTTCGTGGGCTAAGGCTCTCAGTTGTTAGTTGCAATTCATCTCTATCTCTTTTCAGCAGGACAATGTCATCTACAAGTCGCAGGCTGCTAAGATGTTCCCTGCTGATCCCCTCACCTGATCCTTCCCTGTCAAATAGCTTGAACACTTTTCCTAAGCATGCAGTGAATAGCACTGGCAAGATAGTGTCTCCCCGCCTGAGCCTTCTTGATCGCTGTTTCTTGAACTTCTATTGCGGAGCATCAGGAAAAATGCGGAATCTTTATAAATATTTGCTAAGATATTTGCGCATGTTTCCTGTACTCTTTGACTACTGTGCCCCCGGGTATGCTGGTATTTCTAGTGAACTGAACACTTTTTTGCACTTTTATTTATTTATTTATTTATTTACCTTCAGGGCCGAAGCATTACCGAGGGGAGTGGGTAGAGAATAGATATAGTGCACAATAATATGACAAAGCATGGTGAGGCATGGTAACTCCTAATTATACAATGTTAGCTAAGGCAGAGCGTTACAAGGCCCGTATGCGAGGCAAAGTGCGACCAGACCGGAAGAGTGGAAAGCTAGCTCTGACATTTTGTACGTATCTTTATAATCCGTACTGTTTGTGTGTTCAATAAAATATTGTTATATGAAACTTTGTGAGTACAAACACTCATTCAGACAGCGTATATAGTATTCCTCGCAAAAATCAGAATGTTCGCAAAATAAAAATACGGAATTCTGTCTGTTTCGCGCAAAACAGTGTAGCCAGTGTACAGTGAAAATGTCCGTAAAAAATAAAACGGGGAGGATTTCATATATGAACAGACGCTTTTCCCGCATTCTTGAAATACTATATACTTTCCATATTTTTACCTACAATTCCTCCGTGTAATGATAGAAATCTTCCGTATAATGGCGGAAATTCCGTAGTGTGCTTCACGCCCTCCTCCCATGTTGAGGTTCGTTAAAGCGCCCATATATTGTCACGTGGTGGTGACGTTAAGAACACAGTAGCAATACTGTGATAGACAAAACTAACTTTTATTGGGCGAACCTGTGCCCACAAAACAGGCTACACTTATAGCACAACGATAGCGGCGAACACGGTCGGCGATCGTCGAAAATCTGATCAGCAGGTCAAGCGCGTCGGCTTTTATAGAGCAGTCGTCGAATGTTCCAGATTAATCGTTCGGACCCGTATGCCTTCCACAAAGTTCTACACCATTCGCGTTACGCGATGAAATCAGATAACACAAGGTTCGGCGACAACAGACAGCCGGGTAGAAGCATCGATAACTTTCCAGAAACATCGGATACATTCAGGCGCGTCCCTCGCTGTGCGATTACAGTTGTCAAGCGGCGAAACGTGGTCGCCCGATAAAGATAAGTACACGTGTCAATACCCCCCTCTTAAAAAGCATCGACCCGATGCTACGTACAAGCGAAATAAAAACACCCGTAGCAAAGAAAACAACAACAAAAAATAAAGAATTTCATCAGCGTCCGTAAAAGGGTTTAAGGCGCACCACGTGGACCACTTCAGATCGTGCGCGGCGCCGCTGTGAATGCGAAATGCCGTCTGGCACGACCTCATAGTCCAGAGCGCCAATACGTCGGATGACCTTGTAGGGTCCGAAATAGCGTCGGAGTAGTTTCTCACTGAGTCCTCGTCGGCGTATCGGTGTCCAAACCCAAACACGGTCGCCGGGCTGGTACTCAACAAAGCGTCGTCGGAGGTTGTAGTGTCGGCTGTCGGTCCTCTGTTGGTTCTTGATCCGTAGGCGGGCGAGCTGTCGGGCTTCTTCGGCGCGCTGGAGGTAGCTAGCGACGTCAACATTCTCTTCGTCAGAGACGTGGGGCAGCATGGCGTCGAGCGTCGTCGTCGGGTTCCTGCCGTAAACCAGCTTAAACGGCGTGATCTGTGTTGTTTCTTGCACCGCCGTGTTGTAAGCAAATGTCACGTACGGCAGGACGGCATCCCAGGTCTTGTGTTCGACGTCGACGTACATCGCTAGCATGTCGGCGAGGGTCTTATTGAGCCGCTCCGTAAGACCATTCGTCTGCGGGTGGTAGGCCGTGGTCCTCCTGTGCCTTGTCTGACTGTATTTCAGAATGGCTTGGGTGAGCTCCGCTGTAAAGGCCGTTCCTCTGTCGGTGATGAGGACTTCTGGGGCGCCATGTCGAAGCAGGATGTTTTCGACAAAAAATTTTGCCACTTCGGCTGCGCTACCTTTGGAAGGTAGCGCAGCCGACGACGGGGCACTAACGCAGCCGATAGACGGGGCACTAACGCACATACTACGAAGTTTTCTGGTGAAATCAGCTTTCACAATTTCCCGGGTGAGCTGTGAGCTGTGTCTCGCTAAAACTTCGGTATCTTCAAAGAGGGGCACGCAGCCGCAGTCCCGGCAATAGATGCCCAAGTGGCCTTGTACAGTGCTGTACACGTGTCAATATGTACGAAGCTTTTTTAGTGAGAGCCAAAGCGATTTAAAATGCATGCTGCTGGCGCATGGGAATGCAAATAGTGAACTGAACGATGTGGTTATGTTATTCCCCGGTTTGTTGCGCGCAGCTGCGGCGATGATTTTGTCTGTCTGAGTGTACGATTTTCTGTGCGCCAGCTGGCTACAATTGCGGCAAACAACCGAAATTGAAAGTCGGCGTTTCGGGTTGTTTCTGTTGACATTCGACGTTCGCTTGCGCTAACACCATGCAACCCTTTTAGAAAAAAGAACCAAGTCGTCCAAGATGCCTTCAAATGTGATCTTCCCCCTTTTTTTAAATCGCACGGCTACACATCTGCTGCGCGTTCGTCGTTCCAAATAACGCATCTTCTCATTCTATGCTCGCCGAAGAAGTGTCACCTTTCTTAATAATGCATCTATGAGCTGCAAACAGTTTGTTATGTCGGCACCACGCGTTACATTAAAAATTCAAAAGCGACCCAAAGCAAACGCAGCGCACATGCTAGCTACCGTGCCCTCTATGAAAGCTGCACACCAGCTGGACGTAGCGCCACCTACAACTTTCACAGCTCCTCTGTGCAGCCAGCTGGCTCCCACCTGTCACACCGCCCCCTCCCAGCCGCCACAGTTCTACCAAAAATGACTACAGCCCGAAGAACAAGGACTGCGAGAGACGACATGCACAGCGCTGACTTCCAACAATATTTTATTGCGTTGCCACATCGTAGTGTATACATCAAGAGGGGGCATGCGCAGAAAATGAAAGGCAGTCACAAGGGGTGTTCTAACAGCAAGTCACTGTACTAAGAGCATGGTCACTTGAAAAAAGACGAACATAACGATTTTTGTCCGTTTAGATGCGTGACTTCACTAGGGGTCAGCGCGATAGACGGGGCACTAACGCACATACTACGAAGTTTTCTGGTGAAATCAGCTTTCACAATTTCCCGGGTGAGCTGTGAGCTGTGTCTCGCTAAAACTTCGGTATCTTCAAAGAGGGGCACGCAGCCGCAGTCCCGGCAATAGATGCCCAAGTGGCCTTGTACAGTGCTGTGGACGCAGTTGCAGTGCTCTCTTAGACGATGGTTTAAGCACCTGCCTTGTCATGTCAGAAGCAACTTGTCATGCGGAAGTGAATAGTACAGAATGAAAAGGGACTCAAGATGTTCTCAATCGACGTTAAAGATCTGTACTATCCACTTCAGCATGACAAGTTGCTTCTGGTTGTTGAAGAATGCATGGATGACTTTGGATCAGTTGGCTTTCAGAATGCTGCAGGTGTTTCTGTTAGCAGCTTTCTAGAACTTCTAACGTTCTACTTGAAATAAGCTTACAGCTCACGGAATGAACAAAATTACATGCAAAGGAACGGTGTTTGTATAGGATTGTGCCTGGCGCCGGTACTATGTGATATTTATCTAGCTCATCATGATCGCAGTACTCATGGTCACCTAGCCGCGTCCCCTGTTGTCAAAGTTTGCAGATTTGTGGATGACTACCTGATATTTATTGATTGCGCTGATAACGCTTTTGAGCCTGTTGTTTCTGAAGGATAGGAGATCTTTAAGAACGAGCTGGAGCCTCTAGAACTTACGCATGAGTTCCCCATTGATGATTCCTTGCGCTTTCTACACTGTAAAAAATTTCGGTAATTTTACGGTCAAACCTGCCGTAAAAATAATGTAGACCATTCAGTTTCATGAAAAACGGCGGAATTCTACGTAAAAAAGCGGACGTGAGCTCTGTTTTTGAAATACGGAGAACTGTCCGTAATTTCATGTGGAGGGCAACTGAGCATGTTAAGAGCGAAAAATCAACACGCAACGAATATAAAGAAAAGACACCGCCCACGTTTACCAGCACTTACATAATATCACCATAGGTAACGCTGCTTGAACATTATTCATAGGCGAATCGTAGTACGCACGTACAAACGGAAGAGGTGTCAGCGGTGGCGCTGCTTACCACCCTTCATCGCTTCGACACGACGGGTTGCATTTCTCCGCCTCAACAGTACAGAGTGGACAGCGGCTGGAAATGGCGGTGTGCGGTGGTGGTATACCTGTTGCATTCGGGATTTCACTGAGAGAATAAGAAGGAATCGACGATGGACTGCTACGCAAGTAAGTGATTCAAGTGTCCGTTTTTGTTGTTGGTGCACGTCGCGCGTGCGAAATGCACCGCGATGGCCGGTGACGGGCTCAACTGTGTTGTGTGAGCATGCCCTGTCAATGCCCTGTAACGACATTCCCGCTTGGCCATGAGGATTGATAAAGCCGCGGCATTGCGAGACTGATAAATGGTGTAGCGTTTGTTGTGCTGATTGCATATAGAGTACATTGAGGCGCGTAGGCAACATCAGCGATGATGTCGTCTGTAGCAGTTCGTTATCGGCTGTATGTGGCAGCTGGTTTACTGACGTTGGCATTCCAGTTTTGCAATGTGTTGTGATGTGTTCTTGGCATTCCAAAATAAAGTGAAGTTACTATTGCCCTTAGCAATCTCTCACGGCACTGTGTAACACTATGTTAGCTGTATTCGGCGACGCATCACAGCGAAACTCTATTTTTCCTTAAGCTTAGGACGCAGTGTGCTTGGCGTGCATAATCGCTGTGTTCATATGCGTGATTGAAAGACTGCTTCTGGAATCGAAAGTCTGCTTGTGTATGAAGACCTCATAAAGCATGTTCCATGCGATGCCCCTACATCACAATGAATGGGCGGTGTAGCGTGCTTGCTGTCGTAACCTCGTGCGAGCTGCAGTGTTACGTAACACTGTTGTAACACGGTGCCTTGGAACACTTTGGGATCGAGCCCAAGCATCGTGCGCGATCGCACTTAAACGTGTCCGCATGGATACCCATTAAGGGTCGCTGGAGAAGAAATTGATTATTTTGCTAGCTGGTAATCGGCATCAGATGTTTCGCGAATTTTTGTTTTTGTTTTGTTTTTACTTCAGACAGCTACCAGGCTGACTATCAACGTTCTGACGCAATACGTTAGCATTTAACGTAATCTGGCAGTGGATTGCCACGTAAATTTTGCCCATCTGTGGCCGTAATTGTAAAGCAAGTGCATGTGATAAGTAATTTTTAACGTAACCTTGACACAGAATAGCGGTGCCCAAAAGTGTGTAATGGACATCAAAAATTACAAATGTTCCAAACTGGTATAAACAGGAATTCTACAGCATTAACGAGAGGGTGGCAGGTTTTGTTGTGAAACTTAATAAGAGGTACAAAATGAAGATTGTACAGGTCTACGCCCCTACATCCAGTCATGATAACCAGGAAGTCGAAAGCTTCTATGAAGACGTGGAATCGGCGATGGGTAGAGTGAAAACCAAATACACTATACTAATGGGCGAATTTATTGCCAAGGTAGGCAAGAAGCAGGCTGGAGACAAAGCAGTGGGGGAATATGGCAGAGGCACTAGGAATAGCAGGGGAGAGTTATTAGTAGAGTTTGCGGAACAGAATAATATGAGGATAATGAATACCTTCTTCTGCAAGCGGGATAGCCGAAAGTGGACGTGGAGGAGCCCGAACGGCGAGACAAGAAATGAAACAGACTTCATACTCTGCGCTAACCCTGGCATCATACAAGATGTGGACGTGCTCGGCAAGGTGCGCTGCAGTGACCACAGAATGGTAAGAACTCGAATTAGCTTAGACCTGAGAAGGGAACGGATGAAACTGGTACATAAGAAGCCGATCAATGAGTTAGCGGTAAGAGGGAAAATACAGGAATTCCAGATCAAGCTACAGAACAGGTACTCGGCTTTAACTCAGGAAGAGGACCTTAGTGTTGAAGCAATGAACGACAATCTTGTGGGCATCATTAAGGAGTGTGCAGTGGAAGTCGGTGGCAACTCCGTTAGGCAGGATACCAGTAAACTATCACAGGAGACGAAAGATCTGATCAAGAGATGCCAATGTATGAAAGCCTATAACCCTACAGCTAGAATAGAACTGGCAGAACTTTCGAAGTTAATCAACAAGCGTAAGACAGCTGACATCAGGAAATATAATATGGATAGAATTGAACATGCTATCAGAAACGGAGCAAGCCTAAAAACAGTGAAGAAGAAACTAGGAATTGGCAAGAATCAGATGTATGCGTTAAGAGACAAAGGCGGCAATATCATAACCAATATGGATGAGATAGTTCAAGTGGCTGAGGTGTTCTATAGAGATTTATACAGTACCAGTGGCACCCACGACGATAATGGAAGAGACAATAGTCTAGAGGAATTCAAAATCCCAAAAGTAACGCCGGAAGAAGTAAAGAAAGCCTTAGGAGATATGCAAAGGGGGAAGGCAGCTGGGGAGGATCAGGTAACATCAGATTTGCTGAAGAATGGTGGGCAGATTGTTCTAGAGAAACTGGCCCCCCTGCATACGCAATGACTCATGACCTCGAGCGTACCGGAATCTTGGAAGAACGCTAACGTAATCTTAATCCATAAGAAAGGGCACGCCAAAGATTTGAAAAATTATAGACCGATCAGCTTACTGTCCGTTGCCTACAAACTATTCACTAAGGTAATCGCAAATAGAATCAGGAACACCTTAGACTTCTGTCAAGCAAAGGACCAGGCAGGATTCCGTAAAGGCTACTCAACAATAGATCATATTGTAACGCACAATTGCGTGATGGTACTTCAATCGCTTTACCTTGGGCGAACTTGTGCCCGACACACAGCTAAACAAGAGCTTCACAGGAGCGTCCATAGTCTTTTCGCAAGAGACCCGCACCTCTTCTTCTTCGCTCGTGTCCCGCGCTCATGACACGCTGCTCCGATTGCGCGTGCCTTGCGAGCCCGTGTTGCCCGCTTCACTGCCGCTATCTTTCGCAGGCAGCAGTAAACAACTGCACGAACGCAGGAGGCGGCTGGCGCGCGTAATTCGAAATCATCTTGTGTCATTGTCCCCCTTCCAAGAGTGCATCGTCCCGATGCTCATACAGAGGGCGGTGATTTCTAGGCTGTCATGATTTCGCAACGCTTGTAGGCGGAAGCAGTTATTGCCTGTCGTAGTACGGTTTCATTCTGACGACGTGGACGATTTCTGTGCGATGCCGCTGTCGTGATGAGGTTACTTGACCTTCTGGAGCAACTTCGTAGTTCAACGGACTAATTCGGCGAATTATCCTATACGGGCCGAAGTAACGACGAAGAAGCTTCTCGGATAGGCCGCGCATCCGTACGGGAGTCCACACCCATACTTTGTCTCCAGGTGCATACTGGACGTCTCTTCGTCGCACGTTGTATCGGTCCGCGTCGGTTTGCTGTTGCTGCTGGATGCGGTATCGCGCCAGCTGCCGTGCTTCTTCAGCTCTTTGTGTGAAGTCGCTGACGTCATTGTCATTTTCGGAGGTCTCATCTACTGGTAGCATTGCATCTAAGGTTGTGGTGACGGTCCGGCCAAAAACGAGTTGGAAAGGTGTCATTTGAGTCGTCTCTTGCACAACGGTATTGTACGCGAACGTTGCGTACGGTAGTATCCTGTCCCATGTTCGGTGCTCCATGTCCACGTATATTGACAGCATATCAGTCAGCGTTCTGTTGAGTCGCTCAGTCAGTCCATTTGTCTGCGGATGATATGGCGTGGTTTTGCGGTGACTGGTGTGCGTCAATTTCATAATGGACTGTGTCAAGCGGGAAGTAAATATGGTTCCTCGGTCCGTGATGAGGACTTTAGGGGCGCCGTGCCGTAGTACTATGTTAGTGACAAAAAAATCAGCTACTTCACTGGCCGTTCCCTTGACAAGAGACCCTGTCTCGGCATATCGAGTTAGGTAGTCAGTTGCAACTACGATCCAACGCTTTCCTGATGACGATGTGGGAAAGGGGCCAAGTAAGTCCATTCCCACTTGTGCGAATGGAGTTTCCGGTGGCTGTATCGGTTGTAGGAGACCTGCTGGCTTGAATGGTGGTATTTTACGTCTTTGACAGTCCCGGCAGGTTCTTACGTAGTGCTGCACAGAATTCAATAACTTTGGCCAGTAATACTTCATGCGTATGCGTGCGAATGTTCTGCTCACTCCTAAATGTCCTGCTGCTGGCTCGTCGTGGCATGCTTCCAATATCTCGAGTCCTAACATTGAAGGTACGACGAGCAGAAATGTCTCTGCACTATGTTTGAAATTTGGTTTGTACAGGACATTATTTCTCAGGACGAACGACGACAAGCTGCGGACAAAAGCTCGTGGAATGTCGACAGGATGTCCTTCTAAGTAATCAATGAGCAGGCGTAACTCCGCGTCGGATCGCTGATGCTGAGCCATTTGTGATGATGTTACAGCTCCTAGGAAAGGGCAATCCTGTTCATTTTCCCTAAGCGTAGATTCCGTGTATTCAATCGGGGCACGGGACAAGCAATCTGCATCACTGTGCTTGTGACCGGACTTGTATACGACCGTTATATCGTATTCCTGCAGCCGTAGACTCCACCTTGCCAGCCGTCCAGATGGGTCTTTGAGATTTGCCAGCCAGCACAACGAATGATGGTCGCTGATAGCTCGGAATGGTCGGCCAATAAGTATGGTCTAAACTTGCTGATGGCCCATATCACCGCGAGGCATTCTTTTTCTGTCGCTGAGTAGTTCACCTCAGCCTTCGAAAGTGTTCGACTGGCATACGCAATGACTCGTTCCTCTCAGTTTTGCCACTGAATGAGGACGGCACCGAGACCTAAATTGCTTGCGTCTGTGTGAATATCAGTGTCGGCTACCTCGTCGAAATGAGCGAGAACTGGGTGGTTCTGAAGACGCTTTCGGAGCTCATTGAAAGCATTCTCCTGCTCATTCAACCAGACGAAAGGCGCGTCTTCCTTTGTTAGCCGCGTTAGTGGTTCGGCGATCCTTGAAAAATTTTTCACAAAGCGTCTGTAGTAGGCGCAAAATCCTAAGAATCGCCTAACAGCCTTTTTGTCGGTTGGTTTCGGAAATTTCTCCACTGCCGCAGTCTTCTCAGGGTCCGGGCGAATGCCTTCTGAACTGACGACATGGCCGAGGAAAAGAAGCTCGCGAAAGCCAAAATGACATTTCTGCGGTTTTATCGTCAGACCTGCTGACCTAATCGCTTCCATCACAGCCCGCAGACGTTCTACATGCTGCTCGAAGGTGGTAGAAAAAACCACGACATCGTCAAGATAAACCCTGCTAGTAACAGCGCAAAATATAGACAAGGGACGAGACAAGAAGACACCACAGCGCTTGTGGTGTCTTCTTGTCTCGTCCCTTGTCTATATTTTGCGCTGTTACTAGCAGGATGGAAAACCAACAAGCCCAAGCTGCTATTCTAGAGTCAAGATAAACGAGACAGGTTTGCCATTTCAGACCGGTGAGCACAGTGTCCATCATCCGCTGAAATGTGGCAGGTGCGGAACAAAGGCCGAATGGGAGCACTTTGAACTCGTACAGACCGTCTGGCGTCACAAACGCCGTCTTTTCACGATCTCGTTCGTCCACTTCTATCTGCCGGTAGCCGCTTTTGAGGTCCAGGGAGGAAAAGAATTTGGCATCTCGTAGTCTATCTAGAGTGTCATCGATTCTTGGAAGTGGGTACACATCCCGCTTTGTGACGGCGTTCAGCTTTCGGTAATCAATGCAGAAGCGCAAGGTTTGATCCTTTTTCTTTACAAGTACCACAGGCGACGCCCACGGACTTGCCGACGGCTGAATTACGTCGTCTTCAAGCATTTCCTTAACTTGACTTCCGATGGCTTCCCTCTCTTTTGGTGACACTCGGTAGGGATGCTGGCAAATAGGCCTCACTGATTCGTCAACAATTATCCGATGTTTGGCAATAGATGTCCGCCGGACTTCGGATGACCCTGAAAAACATTCGGCAAATTCTCTTACGAGGGTCTCTATTTGCTCCTTTTGTCTGGGCGATAGGCCTGGTTCGATGTCGATGGCTGCAAGGACAGCATCCACATCTTGAAAATTCGATGGTGAAGACTCCGGAATGCTGAGATCTGTAACTTGGACGAAGTTATTAAGGGTGGCAACAACGGTTCCCTTCGCGACATGTTGCACCTCATTCCCAAAATTAGTGAGGAAAACGTTGGCACATCCGCCACGCAGCTGAACAAGGCCTCTTGCCATGCAGATCCCCTTTTCGAGTAAGAGACTGGTGTTGCTGTCTGCAATTCCTTCGTAGTCACTGAACGCGTCGCTTCTGACTGTGACGGCTACGCTGGATCTCGGAGGAAGCATCACGTCGTCATCGGCAATGTAAAGGGCGTCGAATTTTTCTTCAGTGTTGAATGCTGCGACAGCGTGCTTGGTTGAGAAGGAAACACATGATTCCCGCAAGTTGATTATAGCGCCATTATCCTGCAAGAAGTCCATGCCAATAATCAAGCCTCTTGAGCACTCGGAAAGTACGATTAAGCTGGCGACGTACGTGAAGCCTCGAATTCCTATTCTAGCCGTACACTTGCCCGTCGGGTCGATGAGGTGTCCTCCTGCTGTGCGAACTTGTGGCCCTTTCCAAGGAGTCAGCACTTTCTTCAGTTTCCTGGCGAGCTCACTACTTACTACCGAGTAATCTGCACCTGTATCCACTAATGCGTCTACTTCGTAACCGTCAACAAACACACGTAAATCGGAAGCAACGTCACTCTTAAGGCACTGGTTTCTGAGTCCCTCGTCGTCGCTTACCTCCCGAGGTAAGCGACCTTACCTCCCGAGGTCGCTGACTCTAGTTTTCCCGACGCGGGCTCTGTGAACGGCGTCTTGGAGAGCTTGAAGATGGGTGGAGGCTCGGTGACCGATGCCTCAACGGCGCTGTTGACCGAGGTTGGTGTTGCTGGTAGGCGTATGGGGAGCTTTGACGAGTGGACAGGTACTCTTCGATTTCCAAGGGACGCTCACCATTTCGAGGGCAAGGTGCGTTCACCGGAAAACCGCGAAGCCCTGCCTGACGATAGTGGCACATTCTGTACAGGTGGCCAGCCTCACCGCAATGGTAGCAGAGGGGTATTCGGTCAGGAGTGCGCCATACATCGGCCTTCCTGAATCTTCTCTCGGGTGGCGGCAGCGTAGTACGAGGCATCGAGCTATTCATAGCGGAAGTGGCTGCGACGTCAGCACGTCCGGGAGTTTGCCTCAGCACATCGGCATATGAGAGGGTCGGCTGGCGCAGGAGTGGCGCTTGGGGCTGCGCACTAATCTATGGTTCCCGGACCACCTGTCTGACTTCTTCGCGAACGAGGTCTGCCAGCGAAGAGGGCGTTGGAACATTCTGGTCAAGCCGTAGCCTCTGAAGCTCTTCTCGCACTACGGATCGCACGAGCTCTCGCATGACCTCCACGCTGTTTCCAAAGACGGCCGGAAATGCGCCCACAGAGGTGATGTTCATCTCCCGGTTATACATCCTTGATCGCTGTTGCAACGTGCTTTCCATAGTCGTCGCCTCTGAACGAAACTCAGCGACGGTGCGCGGCGGGCTCCGAACCAACCCTGCGAACAGTTCCTGTTTTACGCCCCGCATTAGATGGCGTAGTTTCTTGTCCTCGCTCATGTTCGGATCCGCTCGGCGGAATAGGCGGGACATGTCTTCTACATACATGGCCACGCTTTCGTTGTTACGCTGGTTTCTAGCTTGCAGGGCAGCTTCGGCCCTCTCCCTGCGGTCGGTACTCGGATAGGTTGCCAGCAACTCCCGTCGAAAAGCATCCCACGACACAAATGTCGCTTCGTGGTTTTCGAACCATGTTCGTGCGCTGTCCTCCAATGCGAAGTAAACGTTTCGTAGCTTGCGCTCTCCGCTCCATCCATTGAACTCAGCCACGCGCTCAAAGCGTTCCAGCCAGTCCTCTGCGTCTTCAAATGTGTCGCCGTGGAAAGGCTCTGGCGTCATTGGCGAGTTGACTACGATATGAGTTGACGTGGTTTGAGTGGTCATCTCGATAGCGTTTCCGCTAGCAGATGCTGACGCACCGATAGAATCCGGCAAAGGGGAGAACTCAGGGGGCTCACCACGTAGGCGACGACTGCTGCGTTGGTGAACAGGAGTCAATTCGATGGGTCCAAGTTGCCTTGAGTCCAGGTTCCTTTCCCTGACACTAGAAGGGCTTGAAATCATACCCAGCACCTCCACCAGATTTGTAACGCACAATTGCGTGATGGTACTTCAATCGCTTTACCTTGGGCGAACTTGTGCCCGACACAGAGCTAAACAAGAGCTTCACAGGAGCGTCCGCAGTCTTTTCGCAAGAGACCCGCACCTCTTCTTCTTCGCTCGTCTCCCGCGCTCATGACACGCTGCTCCGATTGCGCGTGCCTTGCGAGCCCGTGTTGCCCGCTTCACTGCCGCTATCTTTCGCAGGCAGCAGTAAACAACTGCACGAACGCAGGAGGCGGCTGGCGCGCGTAATTCGAAATCATCTTGTGTCAATATTCACACTATCAATCAGGCGATAGAGAAATGTGCGGTATATAACCAACCCTTATATATGCCTTTCATTGATTACGAGAAAGCATTTGATTCTGTCGAAACCTCAGCAGCCATGGCGGCATTACGGAATCAGGGTGTAGATGAGCCGTATGTAAAAATACTGAAAGCTATCTATAGCGGCTCCACAGCCACCGTAGTCCTCCATAAAGAAAGCAACAAAATCCCAATAAAGAAAGGCGTCAGACATTGAGATACGATCTCTCCAATGCTATTCACAGCGTGTTTACAGGAGGTATTCAGAGACCTGGATTGGGAAGAATTGGGGATACAAGTTAATGGAGAATACCTTAGTAACTTGCGATTCGCTGATGATATTGCCTTGCTTAGTAACTCAGGGGACCAATTGCAATGCATGCTCACTGACCTGGAGAGGCAAAGCAGAAGAGTGGGTTTAGAAATTAATCTGCAGAAAACTAAAGTAATGTTTAACAGTCTCGGAAGAGAACAGCAATTTACAATAGGCAGCGAGGCACTGGAAGTAGTAAGGGAATACATCTACTTAGGGCAGGTAGTGACGGCATATCCGGATCATGAGACAGAAATAATCAGAAGAATAAGAATGGGCTGGGGTGCGTTTGGCAGGCATTCTCAGATCATGAACAGCAGGTTGCCATTATCCCTCAAGAGGAAAGTGTATAATAGCTGCGTCTTACCAGTACTCACCTACGGGGCAGAAACCTGGAGGCTTACGAAAAGGGTTCTACTCAAATTGAGGACGACGCAACGAGCTATGGAAAGAAGAATGATAGGTGTAACCTTGAGGGATAAGAAAAGGGGAGAGTGGGTGAGGGAACAAACGCGAGTTAATGGCATCTTAGTTGAAATCAAGAAAAAGAAATGGGCATGGGCAGGACATGTAATGAGGAGGGAAGATAACAGATAGTCATTAAGGGTTACGGACTGGATTCCAAGGGAAGGGAAGCGTAGCAGGGGACGGCAGAAAGTTAGGTGGGCGGATGAGATTAAGAAGTTTGCAGGGACAGCATGGCCACAATTAGTACATGACCGGGGTTGTTGGAGAGGTATGGGAGAGGCCTTTGCCCTGCAGAGGGCGTAACCAGGCTGATGATGATTATGATGATGAACCAAGGCTTCAGGATACAACGATCGTGCTTAAAAGCAAATACACTGTGGCACGTGAACTGTTGGAGGCCAACCAGATTAAGAATAGAGGGGATGCCTGTGTCAGCATGCCTGTGTCTGAATATTTACACAAATGAATGCATGTTTTTAGATAAGTTTTAGATATTGGCTAATCCTATGATTCCCGTCATCTTCTGTGTTCTCACGCGTGCACCTTCACACATGCAATGCTTCTGTTTTTTCTTCCCCTTCTCCCCATGGCTATATATTCAGCTGCTTTTGACCTCAATAAACAGTTGCAAGTAGCACCTTGTCCTGTCTTTGTTCTTTCTTACTGTGTTGTCTCTGTTGTCGCTTCATCTTCTGAAAGCCCTTCACCAAGTAGCCCTACAACGTGTTCTACTGGAAAACTACCACTAGACAGTGATCTTCCATTTCTTGACCTCATTGTTTTCTTTGGTGAGTGTCATGTGCACTGCATCTATGCCCCGTCTTTTAAGGAGGGAATTCTGCCTTTCGCATCAGCGCACTGTTCGGCTGTGAAGCTCTGCCACAGAAGCACGAAATAGCATCCTCAACAAGTCGAGGAGAACTTCTATACCTAGAATACTTTGTTTAGCGCAAAACGACAGAGACAAGAAAGACGACAGGACAAGGCGCTACTCTCAACTGACATCATTTTATTGCGTCACTCCTTTATAGACCGCTCAAACTAGAGGAACATGCGCAGTGAGCACCATGTGGTGGAGCCACCAACATCCGATCCCAAGAGCGCACTCATGCGACAGAATCCAAAAAACCAAATTCAGCGCTGTACAAGGTTAAGGAAGGCACACTAATGCACTGTGACCCCAATCACTGAATGAAAAATGCTTCCGATAACTCTCGGGCGGTGGTGTCACGGCTCATCTTCAAAATCGTGGTATCACGAAACAGGGGTTTGCACTTGCATGTTTTACAATGCAGAGCCAAATTGGAACCTGTGCCTGTTGGTATGGATCGCTCATGTTCTCTAAGGCGCTCGTTAACACAGCGGCCTGACTGCCCTACATACACTTTGCCACATGACAAGGGAATCTTATAAACCACACCGACGCTGCAATCTACAAACTTCACGTGGTTCTTTTCACAAACAGGTTTTTTACTTGTTTTAGAAATACGGTTGCACAACATTGACAGTTTCTGAGGAGCGGAAAACACTATCGGAATTTGGTATCTAGTGGCGACATTCTTTAGATTGTGAGCCACTCTGTGGCAATACGGCACAACTTCAGGCCTCTTCTTTTGTGTGATGCAGTTACTTTTGTGCCGCTTCCCTTTCAGTTTTTGAAGCAAAACCTCCGAGACTGACGTCACCACCACACTTGGGTAACCAGCAGCCTGCAGCCTATTTAACTGTGCAATGAAACTCATGTTCGCAGAGTGATGACAAGATTTCTTTAAGGAAGATTCTAAACACATCAAAGCAATAGCGCGTTTCACAGTCTTTGAGTGCGCAGACGCGTAAGGTAAAAGACCCTTACGTGCACGTGGCGAGTACATCCAACAGGCGTGGCCTGTTTGTAAGGATAGCTGCAAATCTAAAAACTGGAGTTTACCGTCCCTAGATAGCTCATGTGTGAAAGTTAAACCTTTGCCATTGTCATTGAACATAGTTAAAATATCAGCTACCGTCACGGAGCATTCGTTGTTGGTCTGTTTTATCACAAGGAAATCGTCAACATATCTAAAAATCTGAACCGAGTCATTGTTTAAGGCACTCTTAAGAGCGCGGTGGACAAACGATAAAAAAATATTACAAAGAGCAGGCGCCACACATGAACCAATACACACACCATTTTTCTGGATAAAAAGGTTATTTTGGAACTGGATAAAAGTTGCACTTAAATAAAATTCAAGAAGGGACATGAAACTTTCCGAAGATAACCCGGTCGCATTGCGAAAATCTACCTCGCCGCTTTCTTCGATGCACGTCATCACACTGCGAAATAGCTCATCATGTGGTATCGAATAGTACAGATCTTCGACGTCAACAGAAAAAATGTCGGTTACTGAATGGTTGTCTTCCAGAAAGGAAACAACATCGAAAGAGTCCTTTATGCCATAAGGATCGTCAATAGTTAAATGTTTCAACTGCGCTAAACAAAGTATTCATGGATTCGCACCAACTAGCCCGCCAACGCATTGTGCTGTTCTATACCTAGGTCTAACATTGGCCTACAGTGGTGTGACCACTGTTAGATCACATTCAGAAGGTCAGCCATAGTCTCAAAATCTGGGTTCAAAAAGGTGAATCAGACCAGGCCTTGACGCAAAGTGTAGCAAGAGGCACATGCAGCAGTTCAACTGTGTGGTTGTTTACAACATCTCGCTGTCCTGCAGCTGCAACTAGGCAGGACAAATAGGCCTAATATTTGTTTGTGTGTGTGTGTGTGTGTGTGTGTGTGTGTGTGTGTGTGTGTGTGTGTGTGCGCGCGCGCACAATTAACCAAAAGTCTTAGCCTGCGCTCGTGTTGTTTGGCCTTCTCCTGTCTTTTGATGTTGTCCCCAAGTAATCAGTCGGTGTCACATTCTTATAGAATTTGCAGTCATGAGATTCATGCTTTGGAACATGATCAGAAGCTACCAAATGGATGACATAATCCATCTACATGTGTTGGTGTAGATAAATGTGTCTGTGCAGTAGGGGTAGGGCATCATATGTGCTTGTTTAGCCCTTATGTATGCACTTTTGTTTCCAGAGCTTGTGACACAGTGATTCAAACTATGTCTGTGAAAACAGTGCTGCACGTTGCAAGGAAATGTTACAACACTTGTAGGTGAAGCTCGGTGTTGTGAGAGGTTATAGAAACTTGCTTTTTGCAAGCTTCTAGAGCATTTTTTAAAGATGCCTAACTCCCGCGTGCATCGTG
Organism: Dermacentor albipictus; assembly: GCF_038994185.2. NCBI lineage: Eukaryota > Metazoa > Arthropoda > Arachnida > Ixodida > Ixodidae > Dermacentor > Dermacentor albipictus. The sequence goes on along the minus strand of NC_091829.1, from coordinate 134,267,877 downwards.
TTCATGACTCGCTATGAAACTGTCAGAAAGTATGTCCTTTATGCCATCCGTTTCTAAAGATTACATGAATATAATTAACCCTTTGAGAGTCAATCTTTGTCGCCATATTCGACCGCCCAGGGTCGATTTTTTTATTGCAGATTCCAATTCTTAGGGACTCATTTCGAAAAAAATTTACCGTAATTTTTCTAGGGTGTCCGTAAAACCAGAAAAAAATTATTTTGCGTTGGTATACTATATGTACTCTTTATTCATGAATAACAATAATAAAAAAGGAAATAAACCTATAAGAGTAAAAAATTTGTTACATTGTTATAGTTCAAGGCTTTGAAAATGTGCACACGAGAATACTTTGCAAGACTCAAATGTTCCTGCTCTTACACTAATACGTACTGTTATGAGCAATATCTAAGGGAACACAGGAACGCGTAGAAAACACCATCAGAAACAAAGCAGAAAGGGGGACGCTGTTCTAACAACTGTTCGCACTCGCGCCATGCGTCTGGAAAGTGCGGAATTTCACATCGCCAGCAGACAGTGATAACACTGTTCCATATTGCGGCACTGGTAACCTTTTGCGTCAAATCATTATAAAAGATAGCACTGTTCCGGACTTCGATATGGATTAATGGTAAATCTTCTAAACCGGGAAAAATTGTCTTTAAGGGTGAGTTTAAAATAAGTTTATTGGCGCTTGCCGAATATTAAAAAGATATTGAAGCAAATGAAGTAAGGCAATAGCGTTATCGCAGCTTATCCTCGTCCTTTCCTTTGTTCGTTGGTGGCCTAATAACGCGTCATGCCACCGTCGACATAACGACGGCCTCCATTCTTTGAGGCAAAGACGTGTAGACAGCCTCGATGAATGCGGTATCACGCTGAAGGCGAGCTTCCACTCATGTTCTATTGCTTCCCGTAGTTGGTCGGAGTTCGCCAGTTCTAGTGAGCTCTTCGAAAGGTTCACTTTCATACGGCCCCAAACGTGCTCTCTAATGTTCATGTCGGCACCCTTCGCACACCACTGAAGTTGCATTAACCCTCGCTCTTCCAAAAGGCGCGCCACGTCCTTCGATGTGTGAACGGGAGACAAGTCCTGCTGGAAAAAATAACACCCATCCGGGTGCGGCCTGTTCAACACATCGGGGATCATCTGGTGCTCGAGCAGAGTGCAATTCGCAGCACTGGTGAACCTGCCATCAATTCTCACCAGTGGGCCTAGGCCTGGGTGGGAAACCACCCCCCAGACGTTCACAGACACGTGTCCACTGGCGGCCACCTCCTGGATATTCTGCAGACTAAAGCGTGTGTTTGCGGTCCACCACACTCTCTTCCTTGGTCCCAGCGGCTCGAGAACGTAAACTCATCAGAGAGAACTACATACTTCTACCTACTCTCACTCCAGCTGCGGTGTTCAGTAGCGAACCTAAGGCGAGCCGCTTTGTTGGCTGCGGTGAGCAGAGCTTTCTGTGCGGCGATGCGACTTTGCAGTCCTGCTTCTCTAAGCCTTCGTCGTACCGTGCTGTCACTCAAGTTGTTCAAGCCAAGAGCACCTCGAACGTCTTTTGCACTTTGAAATGGCTTGTCGCTGATGGCAGCCACGATGCAAAAGTCTTGGTCGTTCGTTGTTGATCGAGGTTGTGTGCGGTGCGGTGCATCGTTTATGCGTCCTTCGTCTCGGTAAGCCTGGATAATCCGGTTGACCGTTTTCAGTGGGCAGCTTGTCACGAGAGCAATATTGCGCTGCGTATAACCTCTTTTAGACATTTCTATTATATCTTTCCGCTCTTTAAAGGCACTCGAGGCATCTTGAGGCTACAAATTCAGAGTTGACTGCTCTGCGTGGGCCACTGCAGTGTGCGACGTGAATTTTTTCTGAACGAACTTCGTAAAACAGTCGCACGAGAGACAGTTTGTCAATGTTCTTTTTTTTAATTTTTCTTTATTCTATTCCTCTGTTGTCATTGGTTCGAGCGTCGCCACTGTTCGAGATGCCACTGACAACCGAGTGCGTCGATTCAAATAAAGAATTGGTTTGAAGTGCAGGGCAAACTTTTTCTCGGGGTACTATCAAGTGGTTGCACGAACAAAAAAAGAGAATGAAAGAAAAGAAAGTGAATCGCTGTAAGTCACTGGCGACGATCACCGTCTTATCGGCTGTCGGACGAACCATGACGTAAGCTGCTCCTTTGTAGAAATGCCAGTGTGGTGGGAGTGCCAACAGATAGTAGAAGAGCGCTCTCCTTTCCCCCTTCGTTTTTCACAGCGCCATCTGTGTATCGCTCCGAGTCTGTTTCAAGGCTGTTTGCCACGCGTTCCTGTGTTCCTTTCATATTGCTTTTGATAGTACATCCATAGCGTAATGGAACTGTGTAGGTGCACGCACTCAAGAAAACTGTGCGGTTGTGTGCCCATCAAAAAAGCAAAACGTGTGACAAACTTCTACTAATCTTCATCTTATCATCAACCAGATGCAATTAGTTTTCGCGAGTCTCATAAAAAAAAGGAAAAGGAGCAACAGAAGCGCATGCACGGCAGCATCCTTCCTATGCGCACCCCTGCGAGCACTTAAATGAGCGAGAAACAAGCAGTAGCCTTTTGAGCGATTAGTAACGAGATAGCCATCAGTTTTGCAAGCGCAAGAAGCCGAAACGGCCTGCGAAAGCAAAACCCAAACCGCCACCCGCCCGCGCGCATGCCAATGCGCTAGCGGTAGTACATAGACGCGCAGGAGCAAACTAGCGCTAAGACAAACCATGCAACGATAACTGAGAGAGCGAGGCGTGCAAAGCAAATTCCCTGTATTTCCACATAATGGCAGCACATGACAGAAAAGAAAAGGTTAGGAAATTGTCGCGCTTTTTAAACCTACAGACAGCGCCGTAAATATGCGGCATCGACCATTTTTGTACTTCGCGGTGCGGTATATTTACGTCATTGACCCTCGAAGGGTTAAGGACTCATGCTCCTTGAAACAATTTCCCATAACAACATTGTAAAATACCACCTGGGGGTCTCGCATCTCTTACATCTGCTGTTTTGCACATCATAATTTAATAAAACTGCATTTAGTAGCTGCTCAGCACAGGCCCCATTTTGTTTTATCACACTTTTTTGTCTTTTCTCCCCCTGCCCCAGGTCTTATTTCAACAACTGCTATCTGCAGGCCGTCATAAAATTGCTTCAACATTGTTGACAGATTCCAATATTTTTTCGAACCATTCTCTCATGTGATCTAAAGAAAATTAACTTGATTAGCCTGACGGGAAGATGAATTTGAAATAATTTATTTATTGTACTTGCTTGGTAGCACTGAACTGTTTCTTTAATCAATATAATACTTGCAATTCACCTTTGTATTGCTGGGTACCTGTAGAGATATGCTTAGTTATTCACCAGAAAGGATCCCGAATTTTCCACCTTCTTAGTGTAGGTTAGACACTCACTTGTTGCACTTCACAAAGATCAACTTGTGGTTGGTAGGAAATAAAAGTTTACTGAGAATTTTCATGCATCCAATTTGATTCTGTGTACTAGCATGTTTGTATTAGCATGTATTTCATGGAGTTGAGGCTCCATAAAAGTACATTCTGTCATTCAATGTCTGTGACATGGTTAAGCAGGTTGACCATATCTAATTAGAACTTCCTATGTTCTGGGGCACTTGTTTGCAAATTAAATTATGTGGTTTGGTGCTGTCAGTGTAAGCTTAATGTCGTTTTTTGTTCTCCCAGGAAGGACGCAAGCATTGCAAGGAGCCATTTGACCTGCCGCCACATTATTATTGTATTTGGTAAGGTCTATTACAGATGTTATTTCGTGTAGTATGTGCTATAATTGTGTACTATGTGTTCAAAACTTCGGTAGGTGGGTTGTTCGACAACAGGTGTTTAGAAATTAATATTTATAAGAGATGTTCAAGGTCATTAGTGATACAATTGCTGCTCCCTGCTGAATTTTTTTCCAAATTGAATGATGAGCCATCCAGCAAGTGCGGCTCTCCTGGCTAATTATACAAACTTTCAAATACGGGTAATTTTTTATCACAAGTGTACAGCAGTCGGGGACAACTGTTCACAGCGACAATTTCATAATATTTACTTAGAGGCAAAAGTGAGTCAAAGGTCAGGTGTACTTATGAAGTTTTGTGAAACAAGTTCATCATCATATTGCTTACTTCATTGAAAAGTTTGTCGCGGAATTCTCACTTCTGTGAACAGATCAACAGTTGTCGAACGATGGTCGTCTCTATAGCCAATGTTTGGGCAAGAGGCGTGTCTTCATAGCACTAACAAGAGACATCTTTGCCATGCAGCTTGAGCTGATCAGTATGAAGAGATTACATGGGATAGGAACACAAAGCATTAGTGGGCCTCTTCGATTATCAGTACTTGACAGTCCTGGACTGCTTAGCACTGCTGTCCCGCATTCGATTTTCTCAATCAGCTTCGGAAGCCCCATCCACCAGTCCGAGGGCAGCCAGTATCGCATTCGTTTCACCAGAAGTCACAGGCTGTGCGGACTCTCAGAGCTGTCAGCAGATATTTGTTCATACATATGCAAGTAGCTACCAGACGGCGGCTGTCTTAAAAAAGATGCATGCGGGCTTGACGCCATGTTTTAAAAGAGGCTGTGTGTTTATGTGTACTTTGCGCGTTCCAGACAGAAATGTCATGCACTCAGCTATCGCTTCCGTTAAATCGATGCTTTGTGTGCCATAATACGAAGTTTTCATGAGTGGTCTTATTGCTGCAACCTTAGTCCTTGTGTTTTTTTAAGGCAAAGCGCAGTGATCAGGCGCAAATGCTTGCTTTTCTTGATGTGTTTTGTGAAATCTGTCATGCTCATTGCTATATGCATAGTAAACAGGTAGATTTCGCTGTTCAGATGAGTGAAACTGGTGGACGAGGAAACATATCATATTGCATGTAGATATTTATTGCTGGTAGCTGGCGTGGAATACAGGGTGTTTCACGTAACTTGAGCTGTATGGGGAGCTTTTCATGTTGCTCTACAATTTTCTAATGGACACTTCTAATCAGATTAAAATATTTGAAAAGTTGATTATTAACAAAGGTAAAATATTTATTGTGGTGAAATGAAAAAATATCTAAGTATCTTCATCATCATCATCATCATCATCATCATCATCATCATCATCAGCCTGGTTGCGCCCACTGCAGGGCAAAGGCCTCTCCCATGCTTCTCCAACAACCCCGGTCATGTACTAATTGTGGCCATGCCGTGCATGCAAACTTCTTAATCTCATCCGCCCACCTAACTTCCTGCCGCCCCCTGCTACGCTTCCCTTCCCTTGGGATCCAGTCCGTAACCCTTAATGACCATCGGTTATCTTCCCTCCTCATTACATGTCCTGCCCATGCCCATTTCTTTTTCTTGATTTCAACTAAGATATCATTAACTCGCGTTTGTCCCCTCACCCAATCTGCTCTTTTCTTATCCCTTAACGTTACACCTATCATTCTTCTTTCCATAGCTCGTTGTGTCGTCCTCAATTTGAGTAGAACCCTTTTCGTAAGCCTCCAGGTTTCTGCCCCGTAGGTGAGTACTGGTAAGACACAGCTATTATATACTTTTCTCTTGAGGGATAATGGCAACCTGCTGTTCATGATTTGGGAATGCCTGCCAAAGCACCCCAGCGCATTCTTATTCTTCTGATTATTTCCGTCTCATGATCCGGATCCGCCGTCACTACCTGCCCTAAGTAGATGTATTCCCTTACGACTTCCAGTGCCTCGCTGCCTATTGTAAATTGGTGTTCTCTCCCGAGACTGTTAAGCATTACTTTAGTTTTCTGCAGATTAATTTTTAGACCCACTCTTCTGCTTTGCCTCTCCAGGTCAGTGAGCATGCATTGCAATTGGCCCCCTGAGTTACTAAGCAAGGCAATATCATCAGCGAATCGCAAGTTACTAAGTTATTCTCCATTAACTTTTATCCCCAATTCTTCCCAATCCAGGTCTCTGAATACCTCCTGTAAACACGCTGTGAATAGCATTGGAGATATCGTATCTCCCTGCCTGACGCCTTTCTTTATTGGGATTTTGTTGCTTGCTTTATGGAGGACTACGGTGGCTGTGGAGCCGCTATAGATATCTTCCAGTATTTTTACATATGGCTCATCTACACCCTGATTCCGTAATGCCTCCATGACTGCTGAGGTTTCGACTGAATCAAATGCTTTCTCGTAATCAATGAAAGCTATATATAAGGGTTGGTTATATTCTGCACATTTCTCTATCACTTGATTGATATTGTGAATATGGTCTATTGTTGAGTAGCCTTTACGGAATCCTGCCTGGTCCTTTGGTTGACAGAAGTCTAAGGTATTCCTGATTCTATTTGCAATTACCTTAGTAAATACTTTGTAGGCAACGGATAGTAAGCTGATCGCTCTATAATTTTTCAAGTCTTTGGCGTCCCCTTTCTTATGGATTAGGATTATGTTAGCGTTCTTCCATGATTCCGGTACGCTCGAGGTCATTAGTCATTGCGTATGCACGGTGGCCAGTTTCTCTAGAACAATCTGCCCACCATTCTTCAGCAAATCTGATGTTACCTGATCCTCCCCAGCTGCCTTCCCCCCTTTGCATATCTCCTAAGGCTTTCTTTACTTCTTCCGGCGTTAATTTTGGGATTTTGAATTCCACTAGACTATTGTCTCTTCCATTATCGTCGTGGGTGCCACTGGTACTGTATAAATCTCTATAGAACACCTCAACCACTTGAACTATCTCATCCATATTGGTTATGATATTGCCGCCTTTGTCTCTTAACGCATACATCTGATTCTTGCCAATTCCTAGTTTCTTCTTCATTGTTTTTAGGCTTCCTCCATTTCTGATAGCATGTTCAATTCTATCCATATTATACTTCCTTATGTCAGCTGTCTTACGCTTGTTGATTAACTTCGAAAGTTCTGCCAGTTCTATTCTAGCTGTAGGGTTATATGCTTTCATACATTGACGTTTCTTGATCAGATCTTTCGTCTCCTGCGATAGTTTGCTGGTATCCTGCCTAACGGAGTTACCACCGACTTCCATTGCACACTCCTTAATGATGCCGGCAAGATTGTTGTTCATTGCTTCAACACTACGGTCCTCTTCCTGAGTTAAAGCTGAATACCTGTTCTGTAGCTTGATCTGGAATTCCTCTATCTTCCCTCTTACCGCTAACTCATTAATCGGCTTCTTATGTACCAGTTTCTTCCGTTCCCTCCTCAGGTCTAGGCTAATTCGAGTTCTTAACATCCTGTGGTCACTGCAGCGCACCTTGCCGAGCACGTCCACATCTTGTATGATGCCAGGGTTAGCGCAGAGTATGAAGTCTATTTCATTTCTAGCCTCGCCGTTCGGGCTCCTCCACGCCCACTTTCGGCTATCCCGCTTGCGGAAGAAGGTATTCATTATCCTCATATTATTCTGTTCCGCAAACTCTACTAATAACTCTCCTCTGCTATTCCTAGTGCCTATGCCATATTCGCCCACTGCCTTGTCTCCAGCCTGCTTCTTGCCTACCTTGGCATTAAAGTCGCCCATTAGTATAGTGTATTTAGTTTTCACTCTACCCATCGCCGATACCACGTCTTCATAGAAGCTTTCGACTTCCTTGTCATCATGATTGGATGTAGGGGCGTAGACCTGTACAATGTTCATCTTGTACCTCTTATTAAGTTTCACAACAAGACCTGCCACCCTCTCGTTAATGCTATAGAATTCCTGTATGTTACCAGCTATATTCTTATTAACCAGGAACCTGACTCCCAGTTCTCTTCTCTCCGCTAAGCCCCGGTAGCACAGGACGTGCCCGCTATTTAGCACTGTATATGCCTCTTTTGGCCTCCTAACTTCACTGAGCCCTATTATATCCCATTTACTGCCCTCTAATTCCTCCAATAGCACTGCTAGACTCGCCTCACTAGATAGCGTTCTAGCGTTAAACGTTGCCACGTTCATATTCCAATGGCGGCCTGTCCGGAGCCAGTGATTCTTAGCACCCTCTGCTGCGTCGCAGGTCTGACCGCCGCCGTGGTCAGTTGCTTTGCAGCTGCTGGGGACTGAGGGCCGGGGTTTGATTGTTGTGTTCATAGGAGGTTGTGGCCAAGTACTGCACCAGGGTGGCCAATCCTGCTCTGGTGAGGGAGTGCGTCACCGGTTCTGGTCACCGGGATCAGGCCACACTCCAGGCCTGTTTGTGCAATTTTTATCAACACGCGGATTTTTTTTTTAAATCCGGTGGAAAATTGCCGGCACCGGGATTCAAACCACGGACCTCTTGCACGCGAGGCGGGTGTTCTACCTCTACGCCGCCGCTGCACCGCAAAGTATCTTCAAGTGACAGCAAACAATGTTACCTTGGTTCTGTCTAGCTACGTCACATTTGCATATTTTTATTGTTTGGCTCAAGTTACGTGGGACAACCTGTATAATCAGAGCTTCACCGATTGCTGCTGACATGTGTGCTGATTCCTTCTGTTACCCAAATTCGAAATTTTGCTTTTGGATGTGCAGGATTAGTAGACAGTGTAGACGCGCTCTGTCCTAGACACACGTCAGGCCTATAGTAGACGGTTTCACGAGCTTTGAGGATATCGGCCTGTGCTTTGTGGGTGAACAGTGATGTGGCACAACCGTGTTTTTGCTTATTTTTGTGTGGCGATGACGCTTAAATTTTACAGAAAATGAATGACCTGGCTTAAATACAGCGGGTAAGGGGCCCGACGAGCGAGAGCGCGATGCACACTGCGCTTTGTTAACATGTTCAGTGTGCTCAGGCTGCGAATCCATTATGCAAGCTTTATGGTTGTGTCGGCGAGATGGCCTCTGAGACTGCACCATTTTGATGACCACGCTACTGAATTTGCTGGGTAGGGCGCTATCTACTAGTAGCTAAAAGCACGAGGTCACGGGATTGAATTCCGTCCACGGTGGTCGCATATCAATGGGGGCAAAATATGAAAACACCCAGGTACTAGATCTAGGTGCACGTTAACGAACCCCAGGTGGTCGAAATTTCCGGAGTCCTATACTACGGCTTGCCTCGTAATCAGAAAGTGGATTTGGCACGTAAAACCCCATAATTTAAGTAGCTAATAGCAGACAACAGCAGCCAGGAGAGCGACTTCCAATCACGGTGCTTTCAAACAAAACCTTGGACAGTCCCAGGCAGCGGGATCACATGACTGTGATGTGCCCTTCTGTCAATGCAAGCCAGACCAAAAGCCGCAGGTGGTTTGTGGACAGTCTGGGACTGCATAATCGAAGGGGCACAGTGCTCTCACATACATTATGTCTACTGCGGGACGAAGGCCTTTCCTAGTAATCTGTAAATATATATGACTTGCGCCAACTGACTCCATCCTATGCTTGCATATTTACAAATTTCGTCATGGTGCCTAGTTTTTTGCCGTCCTCATCAGGGCGTTTTTTAAAATTTATCATGCATATCATTTTTTGTCGTTCTGTTGCTTGTTGAGCGAGCCTTCATTCTCAAGCTCCATTTTATCATGTCAGGTTTCAGTCTCTTAGGTTAGTTTTAGCACAATGCAATGATGGTACCTTTATGTGACCTAAGTCTTCTAAACAATTTATAGTCTTTAAATTTTCTTCTACTGATCCAGGACTCCTGTGACTAATTGCCTTAAGTAACATAATTAATTGCCTTCTTGCCCTAGAAAGTATAACTGGTGCCTTCTTGCAGGCCTTTAAAGTGGCAACATGTGTACTGCAGACAGTAGGGCATGTTCAGATAAATTCAACTGGACAGGCCTGGCGATCACTTTTAATTTTGATTAAAAATTTATTTTGCTGCCCGAGCCTGGCGACAATGAAATTAACCTTAGTTTTCCAAGAAAAAAAAGGTGTCTCTGCAAAAAACAATATAGAATTATTACCTGTTTAGTTCAAAGCATTTTCCCTGGATTTTACCGAATCTGCATTTTGGTTAGATTCGAAGGAAATAGTGTTGTCGCTGCGGCTTTAAAAATATTTTGTACCAGACTGCAGGCCAATAGCATTAATTCCAACTAATCACCACAGAGTATCCGCACTACGGTATAAAGAAGAAAAATTTTGGAAAGAAACATTGCATATATTGACCAAAGTTTTTTTTTCCTTTGCATTTACTAACAGCACGGAATTTGGCCATCCTGTTGCCATGAGTCGTAGAAACTTGAGCAAATAGCTCTGTCCTCATTGGCTCGCAAAATCCACGGGAAGTGCTCATGTTTAGGGATGTTAATGAATTACCCTACTTTCAAATTTTTTAGGAGAGGCTTGATTCATTTCAGAAATTTCCCAAATTAAGCACATTCACATGAAGCAATGCGATCTGGAAAAATATGTTGCATTATTTGATTCGTTATGGGATTGCAAGTCAAGAAACGGACAGAATAAACAGTACTGCCTGCCAGAGCCATGTATGGGGTCCAGGCATAATTGCAGGCTTCTTTACAAAAAGGGCAAATTTTTCGGTGAACAAAGTGCAATATTATAACTTTTTATGAAGATGGGAAGGGTATGTTGATGCATTCACAACCGTAACTTTCAATTTTCGCTGCTTGAGTAAAAAGAATATTACACATTGATACTTCTTCCGTGACACAAACCGTATCCGAAAGGGGCTGACAGCTGTTGTGACACAGTTGTGGTGCAAGCATGGTTTTTTTTTTATTGTTGCTATTGTTGCTATTCTGCCAGCCTGTCAGCTGGACAGTATCTTTGGCTTGCTTGTTCTGGGACGGAAGTAAACAACATGCATGGTTTGCGCTTGTTTCAATAGCACTTCATTGTTTCGGGAAACAGTAAAATCTGCAAGGTTGTTTGATGGAGCAATGAAGCAGTGAAAGTGGAAAGCTATGGTCTGCAGTATGTGGCCATGGCAGCTCTACCTAAATACGGGAGATGTAATCTCCGAATGTCATAATGTGCACGTGACATCATAGCAAGCCATCAATTGACTTGGGTCCTTTCTATCAGAAGCTTTTTATGCTATAAGGCTGCGAATGAATATATACCAACATGGCTGAGTCGGAACCATTTCTTTTGTCAAGAGCACTTGTAGTGACATTTGTGAATACGAAATCATTGTTTATCTGAAAAACAATAGTGATGATGATAGTAAATAATTGAACAGCCTTAATTGATTGGTGTTTCTTTCTTTTCAGGCAAAGCCGAAAGCCTCTGCAAGCATCCAGTCATTCCAAGTCTCAACCAATCCTTCCTCTAGTCAGCCAATTTCTAATGTCTATGCGGAGAGGATTTGCGCAAGAGTGGACACGGGACACTAAAAAGGCGACAAGGACAGACGTAAACTTCCAACCGATGTTCATTACAAAAAGTTATGTATATGCACTCTTGCACACTTGATCATAATCTGTTACAATCGTGCAAGTCAACATGGCCATCACAAATAAACGAGCGCACCAAGGCCTAAGGCGGCTGCCTGATATTAGGCGGCTGCCTGACCCCAGATATTCAAATTGTTTAACAGTCAGTGCTATAGGGATGGCTTGCTAACGCAGTTGCATTCTGCAATAGCCGCTGCCTCAATGATGAGTCTAGTGTTTTTTTTTTCACACTGCTTGCTATTATTTCTGTTTTTTCAAACAGTCGATGACATTTGCATTGGGAGCAATGGATTCCATGGAAACCTTCTTTCCCTTTTTGTACTTTCCGATTATGTTCTTGTAGTCTCAAGTTTAGGGAACTTCCCATTTGTCCCACGCAACGCTGCCCGCAGGAAAGAGGTATGCTATATACTATTCCTCTTGAGCATTTGATGAAACCCTTTCTCTGCATTTGTCCCATTTGTCCCACTTCCCATTTGTCCCACGTAACGCTGCCCGCAGGAAAGAGGTATGCTATACACTATTCCTCTTGAGCATTTGATGAAACCCTTTCTCTGCACAATGTTGCATGATTTTGATTGTCTGCTGACAGGGCTGGTTTTGGCACATAACTTAGATAGCTTGCGGGGCGCGGAAGAAATGACCAAAACTGCAGTCCTTTGGCCTATTTTCTTTAGTTACACCTATGTTATACTCTTCGCAGGAATCTAGCAGTCATCCCATACATTCACGTTATCTTGCATAAACTGAAGGAAATAGGCGAAAGGGCGGCAGTTTCAGTCGTTTTTCCCGCACCCAACAAGTTATCTCAGTTATGTGCCAAAACCAGCCCTGTCAGCAGACAATCAATTTCATGCAACATTGCTCACAGAAAAGGTTTCGCCGAAATGCTCGGGGGGAGTAGTGAATAGCACACCTCTTTTCTGTGGGCAGCGTTACGTGGGACAAACGGAAAGGTGCCTAAATATGAGACTACAGGAACATATTACGAAAGTACAAAAGGGAGAGAGGGTTTCCTTGGAATCCACAACTCCCATTGCAAATGTCATGCACTCTGAAAAAACAGAAATATGAGCAAGCAACGCACAAGAAAGCACTAGGCCCATCATTGAGGGGGCAGATAACGCATAGGGCAACTGCATTAGCGAATTATCCCTTGCGTTGGCATTAAACAATTTGCATACCTGGGGTCTGTATGTGGGAGGCCGCCTTAGGCCGTGGGGCGGCCTTAGTGCCCTCTTGTAACTGAATATGATCAAGTGCACAAGAGTACATATACATGCCTTTTCGTAATAAACACTGTGCTTGTCACCTTTTTAATGTCCCGCGTTTACTCTTGCGCTGGTCACTTCTGCATGGAATACCAACTAGCCCGGTCTCACACCCTGTTTTTTTCACTAAAGCAGAATAAACACAGGTAGCAGAATAAACACAGGTTTTTTCAGATTCAAGTGGCTTGTTGTTTCTGGAACACAAATCTTTACGTATGCTGTGTACATGTTGGGTGTAGAACCCAAGTGCAATATGACAACACTGACACGAAGAATAAGCGGTGTAGAAAACAATGACACTAGAAGGAAACATGCAAACACAGCACGTTCTGTGTGGTGTATTTCATGTGTGCTATGATTTCCGCCCCATTTCCAGCTATATGTTAAATGATGTTGCAAGTAATCAACGTTGTAATGTACGACTTGGGTGGTTCATTGCCCAAAATAACTTATTCCAATGAACGAAACAATTTGGCTCGAGAACACAAGCATTCAAGTCCCCATTTCTTCATTACCAAAGTACGGTCATGTACTATAATCACAAGTACGGGGCTCAATTTACAGCATTTCCGTTTTACGGAACTCACCGTTTTTCTTATTTGCAAAATACGGTCAATTGTGTGATCACAACTACGGAGCTCACCGTTTTCCATTTAACGGAAATAATTTTTACGGCCTGTCCGTTCTACGGAAATACCGTTTTCCATTTAACGGAAATAATTTTTACGGCCTGTCCGTTCTACGGAAACACCGTTTTTCATTTAGCGGAAAAGTGTCCGGCAACGTTTTACCTGCAACTTTGACCGAAAACTGAAGAAATTTTTTTTACAGTGTAGATCTCAGGCTGTGCCTTCGTAACAAACATGTGCGCTGGTGCTCCGAACCGAGAAGTAAGAAGCTACTCTTGCCCTTTAATTCCGCACACTCAAATCTCGTTAAACGAGGTATTATAAAGTTATGTCTCATTAACAGCCTTAATAAATCTTGTCCACACGAGATGCAACATAGTCTTGCTGCACAGGTTGATCGCCTTTCTTGGGCTGGCTACCCATTGGCCTTAATTTCAGCCATAGTGGAACAGTTCTGAGGCGCACACAACGTGATGAGCCCGCTCAGTCAAGGAACCAGCTGGCTGAAAGACGCAGGTTTGCAGTTAAAACGTATGTGCATGATGTCTCCCATCCGCTAAAGAAAATTGGACAGCGTGCAGGAATCGCAGTCGTTTCCTCATCCCCGCAAAAGTTGGCAAAGCTCTGCAAGCGTGTAAACGCGCCTAAATCACATCAGAGTTGTTGCTCTGTCGGGAACAGAAAATGCTTTGTGACGTGCACAACGAATGTAGTGAACTAAATTCCCCTGTCTTGCGGCCGTAAATATGGACACAAAGACGTGGGGCTACCGCACCATAGGACGGCGCGCGCCAAGGTCAGCGCCACGAAAGACGATGAAATGCGTAAGCTGCACGCTCTTCTTCTGGCACGCCATCGAAGAGAAACATATATTTTGTAGGGGTGTGCGAATATTCGAAATTTCGAATACGAATCGAATATTTTCCATATTCGAAGCGTTTTCGATTAAAAAAATGCATATTCGAAAATTCCCGAATATTCGAGGACGGCCGAATAACGGTAGAAACGGCGAATATTCGGACAGACTGCGACTAACTGAGCAATTAATGAATTACATGCTTGCTCCCCACTCTGCTAAGAACATGTTTATTCACTTACAACTTCGCATGATCCGCTCATTATCCGTATGCTCTGTTTCAGTCTATCTGCATCACGCCCGTGAGACATGATCAGTTTCGGTTTCTTTTTTAGCAAGCTTTATTAGAGTGCTCTTCCATAACGATATATGATGTACTTTGGTGTTGTGTAAACATTCGCGATAAAATATGCATCTCTAAAATGCTACCTGGACAATTTTTAGATGTTTGCAAATTAAAAAGAAAAAAAATATAGGTCCGAGAAAAACGTAGTATTCAAACCGACAACTCCCGCCTTGTGTTCCCGCTCTTCTAAGGTGGCCGCCGGCTCTTTCCCATGTTAAGCGTTACTGCTCTTTGAGGCAAACGGAAACGACGCTTACTTCGGCGCTGCGCTATTTGGAACTATCTCAGTGCTGATACAGCCCTCGCTCAACATGTTCTCCAAGAATGGCATCAACTGCGGATGACGAAGCACCGAGCAAGCAAGAAAAGAAAGCCGGAAGAAGTCTTCTTTGGGGGTACTACACAAGCCTCTCGCCATCGACAGCTCGGTGCAAGTAGTGCAGACGTTTTCTTCAAACGCCGACAGGAACGACTGCTACTCTTCAAAAACACACGAAACAGCACCCTTTGTTGACGGAAGAGCACAAAAAAGACGCCGCTGCAAACGCACCGTTGAAGAACCAACCAACGCTGGATCATGTACTACAGCAGAGACAGCAGCCATTGTCTAAGAAGAAAGAAAATGCACTAAAGCAGAAAGGGGCAGAAATGGTCGCCTTAGATCTTCACCCTTATAGCTTTGTAGAAAACAGGGGGTTCAAAGCACTGTTGAAAGCAGCTGCACCGTACTACAGTCTGCCATCTCGAACAAAACTGTCGCGTGTACTCGTCCTACGCCTGAACGATGAAACAAGAGCAAAGGTACCACACGAGCTGCGAAAAGCACTTGAACACGGAACAAGCACTCTCGCTTTTACGAGCGATATCTGGATGGCATGTGCCAACGAGGGCTTTATAAGTCTCACACGTCATTTTCTTTAGGTGAAGTTTGAGATGAAAAAGTTCACTTTAGGCACGCTACATATGCCGGAAAATCACATGACTGTGAACATAGCTGCCTCATTGGAGTTGCTACGCACCGACTGGGAGATACAAATCGACTGTGGGAAGTACATCGTGACGGACAACGGCCGCAATATCCGAGCGGCTGCCAGGAGACTGCCGTGGCTCTAGCGGGCCTGCTTTGCGCACACTTGGCAGCTGGCGATCAGCGATGCAATGTCGTGTACTCCGGAAATCAACACAACAAACTCTGCAAGAAGGCGAGAACGATATATAGGACACTACAAGCACAGCCCTAGTGCGCAGAAATGAGTGAGCGATTTGCAGAGGCAGTTGAACGAAGACGTGCTCCATGTCGTGCAGGATGTTGGTACAATATAGAACAGTCAGTACCTCGTGCTGTCAAGGCTCCTTGAACTCAAAGAGTCCCTCACACTTGAGTTCACCACTTCGGACACGAGCGTATATAAACCTTTAACTCTGCAGAGTGAATATATGCAGTGGAGTTTGTGGAGGCACTGAAGCCCTTGTCTGACGTAACTGTGATTTTAAGTGCTGAAAGTACCCCTCGTTGTCGTGTCAAATTCCAATTATATTTGGAATGCTGCATTGCCTAGAAGGTTGCAAAGGCAACTCAGGGTTTGCTTACAATCTTGCAAAATGTATCAAGACCAGTTTTTCGGAGTGCGAATTGGACGAAGTGGTCAGCCTGACCATGTTTCTTGATCCGTGCTTTAAGGCCACAGTTCCTCAGGCATCTGGTGAGATGATCTGGCTGAAAGACCTTGTGACAAGGGAGCTGCAGGCAGCTGCCGTGGAACCCAGCGGGCACGCCGCCGTGCCCGCGTCGACTTTGTTTCCTCTGGTGTTATCCAGTGTATGGAATGCTTTTGACGATCTAGTGATGAACTAGGAGAAGATACATTTGACATCTGCCCCTGAGAGGGAAGTTACAGACTGTGCGGTAAAGCCTCTTCTTGAAAGGGGCAAGGATCCTTGTGAGTGGTGGCAGACCATCGGCCGCTTCATGCACCCGATTTTAAGTGCACTCGCCCAGAATTACTTGGCCATCCCTGCCACCTCAGTTCCTAGTGAGTCTTTTCTACCGGTGGAAATGTTGTCACAGTGCATTGAGAGCGCTTACGTCCTGAACATGTTGACAGCAGTTAATTTTCCTTCACGATAATCTGTAACAAGCGCATTACCTGACGGAGTGCTTTACCTATAATGAGCGCCTCTTTATTCTGAAGCAGCCTTGTAAAATGCAATATAATTTTTAAAAGGGTAATAAAGCTATTGTTGCCTCGTTTTTCAACATTTTAATACTACACACATATTCGATATTCGATTCGATATTCGAAGACAGTTTTTTGCCTTATTCGTATCCGATTCGTATTCGAAAATTTCATTATTCGCACACCCCTAATATTTTGTAAGACTCCGTCTTCAGTCTACGCACCGTTTTTCTGGTGGAGGGGCGGGGTACATGCTACCACTCGCAGATCAAACGCCGCCTACAAGCCCAGTACGAAGTCTGGTCGAGCTGACTCCTGTTCACGCACGGACAAGCCTTCGACTTCAAGGACGACCACCTGAGCACGAGCCTCTACCGAAGACAGTCAGAAGGATGAGTACATCGGTTCCGTCTTCTTACTCAACGGCACCGACCGAGGTCATCGCTAACCAGCCGCGAATCCCCACATCCTTCCTTGGGGACACCTTCGAGGACGTTGAGGACTGGCTCGATCACTTTGAGCGTGTCGCAGAATTCAATGGCTGGACTCCAGAGCGTAAGCTACGTAACGCCTACTTTGCCATCGAGGACTATGCGCGGACATGCTTCGAGAACCATGAGGAGGCCTTATCGACAAGGGAAGAATTCCGATGGCAGCTAATCAGCCCATATGCCAGCCTCGATCGCAAGAAGTGAGCTGAATCTGCAATTCAGGCGAGAGTACAGCGGCCGAACGAAATTGTCGCAATGCTTGTCGAAGTGCCGACTTTTCCGACGCGCGGATACATCCATGCCGGATGAAAAGAAGGTCAGAAACTTGATGCGTGGTGTCAAGCAAGAGTTATCCGGTGGCCTATTACGCAACCCAACAAAGACCGTTGAAGAGTTTCTCGTGAAAGCCATATCAATAGAAAAGGCACTGCAGCTACAAACAAGGTAGTACAACCATGACGTGTCGACCCTATCGCGTGACCCTCTCGCTATACCCTTGGACAATACCGACGCTTTGCGGGAGCTAATAAGGCTTGTTGTTCGAGAAGAGCTCCAAAAGCTTCAGGTGGCTGCGGTATTGATACCGCGACTCGCTCTGGCTGAGGACGTCCGGGAAGAAATCAGGCAGGCAGTACAAGTCCCGGAGCGAAGCGAGACACCACAGCACGAGGCACGGCAGCCACAGCCTCGCTTGTCGTATGCGGAAGCTGCGCGAAGTTCGTTGTCTCCGACTTTTCACGATGCGCGCGCCGTCCCGGACTTTCATGGTGTGCGCGTCGTTGAGCAAGCAACTGGCGACTTCAGGACTCGCCGCACGCCATTCATGGCTGCAACACGACCACACCGCATGAGTGACGTATGGCGCACCGCAGACCGGAGGCCCTTGTGTTTTCATTGCGGTGAAGCCGATCACCTCTACAGGGCGTGTCCTTACCGCCGGGCTGGGCTCCGTGGATTTCCACTGAGTGCGCCACGCCCGCGCAATGGTGAACGCCCCCTGGAAATTGAAGCACACCTCCCAGACGCCAGGACCTCATTTGCCCCACGATACCGTGAACCCCGGTCACCGTCACCCACCCGAAACAGGTCTTCCAGCCCCCTATTCACGCCGGGAGCAACGAGGCGTCGTTCACCCAGCCCAGCCTCCTGGGAAAACTGAATCCAGCAACCTGCAGAGGAGAGGTCACTGACGTTGCGAACGCTGAAGATCTTCCACTACAACGACCAGTATATTATGTAATTAAGACGCAGAGAAAGCAGTGTAGTTCAGCGTCAGTATCCTGTGACGTGCAAGTTACCATAGACGACCACGAAGTCACGGCCGTGTGGACACATCTATTATGAGCCATGATCTCGCGCGTATACTGAACAAAGTTTCGACGCAATTGAGAGGAACTCAGATTCGTATTGCAGTAGGGCACCTCATACCTTAAATGGGCCGGTGCACGGTACGAGTCCACATTCGGGGCTTCACGTACATCGGCGACTTCGTCATTCTTCCTTAATGTTCAAAGGACCTTATACTCGACATGGATTTCTTTCAGGCGAACGGTGCCATCATCGACCGGCAAGCGTCTAGAGTCAGCTTCGCTACTGCGCAAGCCATAGCGAACAGTAATGACAAAGACCGTGACATCGCGCTTCGCGTATCTGATGATCACGTCACGCTGCCAGTCAAGAGCTGCGCGCTTATCCTTGTCCGATGCGACATGGAGGACGATGCCGAAAGAATTGCTGAGGCAAACATGCCCCTGCTTCTTGAGCGCCACGTTTGTATAGCCAGAAGGCTTCTTCAGGTGCGAAACAAATGTTCAGTCGTTTTGCTAACAAACTTTAGCAACAAGTATCGGCACGTACCGCGAGGAACGACAATCGCATTTCTTCGCGAATTCACTGATGTTCCTGACATTGCCACGTTGGAAACCACGTCGTCCCAGCAATCTGAGTTACCCAGCCTAAAAGAACAGATTCACGTTAACGCCGCTCTGCCAGACCATCAGAAAGACCGTCTACTGAGTCTCGTGAATGAATTTGCGAACTGTTCTTGAACGTCATAAAAAGTGCGGCGCACGTCCATCACCCAGCACCGCATTATTATGGAAGAGTCTGCACATCCTGTTCGTCAGCATCCTTACAGAGTGTCTCCAGTGGAAAGGGAAGCCATCAAGCATCAGTGAAAGAGATGCTCCAAGATGACGTGATCCAGCCGTCCACCTGCCCATGCGCCTCCCCTGTAGTGTTAGTCAGAAAGACAACACACTACGCTTCTGTGTAGATTACAGCAAGTTGAACCATGTCACCAAGCTCGATGTTTATCCATTGCCAGGCATCGACGACGCATTGGATTGTCTACAGTACGCGAAGTTTTTTTTCTTCGTTGGATCTTAAATCAGGGTATTGGCAAATCCAAGTTGATGAACAGGATGGCGAAAAAACAGCGTTTATAACACCTGATGGGCTTTATGAGTTCGCAGTTCTCCTCTTCGTTCTCTGTTCCACACCTGCCACCTTTCAGCGGATGATGGATACAGTCTTGCTGAATTCAAATGGCAAACCTGCCCCGTATGCTTGGACGACGCCATCACGTTCTCGAGCATGTTTGACGGACATCTCACACGGCTCGAGAGGGTCCTCGCTGCGATCCATACTGCCGGCCTCACCATCAAGCCTGAAAATTGCTACTTCGGCTTCCAAGAGCTCAAATTTCTTGGCCATGTCGTTGGTTCTCAAGGCGTCCGACCAGACCCGACAAGTTAGCTGCCATCGCCGAGTTTTCCCCACCCACAGACAAGAAGGCTGTCCAACACTTTCTTGGTTTGTGCGCATATTATGGGTGCTTCGTCGAGGGATTCTCGAGAATTGCGGAGCCTCTGACACGGCTTACACGCGACGATGCGCCTTTCACTTGGACGGACGAGCAGCAGCAGCAGTCGTTCAACGAAATGCGCAAGCGTTTGCAAGAGGCACCAATACTTGCTCATTTTGACGAAGACGCTGACACTGAAATTCATACTGACGCCAGCAATGCGGGTCTTGAGGCAGTTCTTGTGCAGTGGCAAGCTGGTGCGGAACGCGCCATTGATTATGCAAGCCGCAGCCTCACCAAGGCTGAGAAAAACTACTTAACCACTAAAAAAGAATGCTTAGGGATTGTGTGGGTAATTGGTAAATTCCAACCCTACTTGTACGGTAGACCCTTTAAGGCTGTCAGTGATCACCACGCCTTGTGATGGCTTGCCAGCCTCGAGGATTCTTCACGCATACTAGCCCGTTGGAGACTGCGCTTACAAGAGTACGATATTACGGTTGTCTACCGATCTGGAAGGAAGCACAGTGACGCTGACTGTTTGTCAGGCGCACCACTCCCTACGACGTCATCGGACCCTGACCATGACTTGCCATTTGTCGGCGTTATCACCGCCATAAAGATGACTGAGAACCACCACACTGACGCTGAGCTGCTGGCGCTGATCGAGCACGTCCCAGGAGTTGAAGGTGTTTTACCCCGCTCGCTCTTGCGCGGCTTATCGTCATACTACTCGCACAACAACGTCCTTTACAGAAAAAACTGCGGAAGCGGTCCAGTACGTACCTCCTTGTCGTGCCGCCGGCGCTGCGCCAGGACATTTTGCAAGCCTGCCATGACGAGCCATGGGCGGGGTACCTAGCGTTCGCTAAGACATTAGCAAGGATACGACAGAAGTATTACTGGCCCCGGCTTTATTCTTCTGTGCAACGGTACGTGAAGACCTGCCGCGATTGTCAGCGCTGCAAGAAACCCGCAGTTAAACCAGCTGGCTTTCTCGAACCTGTGGACCCTTCTAAAGCACTGTTCCAACAAATAGGTATGGATCTACTTGGACCATTCGCAGTGACCACTTCGAGCAACAGATGGATAGTCGTCGCTACCGACTATTTAACCCCGTACGCTGAAACCGAAGATATTCCGCAAGCAAATTGGTATGAAGCGGCCAAGTCCTTTGTATGCCACATCGTCATATGACATGGTGCACCGTCTGTTCTCATCACCGACCGTGGTACAGCATTTACATGGAACTTATGCAGGACGCTCTCGAGCTGACGCATAGCTCTCACCGCAAGAGCACTGCGCATCACCCTCAACCCAATGGATTAATGGAACGTCAGAATAGAACGCTGGATGATGTGCTCTCCATGTATGTCGACGTAGAGCAGAACACGTGGGACGAGATCTTACCATATGTGACTTTCGCGTATAACGCTGCTGTACAGGAGACTACACAGTTTACGCCATTCGAACTTGTATACGGGCGCCACATCACCTCAACACTTGACGCCATGCTACCTCTGGCTGATAATAGCCCGATCAGCGAACACGTGGAAGAGTTCGTACAAAGAGCGGAAGAGGCACGCCTAACTTGCTCGGCATCGTATCCGTAGATATGATGCCGAGCATACGATGATGAGCATACAGACACCTTTCGATACAAACAGGGTCGACGCGACGACCATTAGAATACCGGCGCCTGCATGCGGTTCTGGACGACCGTCCGTCGCCGTGGACTTTCGGAAAAGTTGATGCGCCGGTATTTTGGTCCCTACAAGGTTACACGCCAGCTCAGTGACGTGACCTACGAAGTCGTCCCCTGCAGTTCTGACCCCGGTTCACCCTGTCGTCGTCCTCGCGCTGAAGTTTTTCATGTAGTGCGCAATAAACCCTACTATCTCACGTGGTGGTGACGTTGAATAACACAGTAGCAATAGTGTGAACGACAAAACTAACTTTTATTGTGCGAACCTGCGCCCACAAAACAGGCTACACTTATAGCACAAACATAGCGGTGAACACGCTCGGCGATCGTCGAAAATTTGATCAGCGGGTCAAGCGCGTCAGCTTTTATACAGCAGTCATCGAATGTTCCAGACTAATCGTTGGGACCCGCATGCCTTCTACAAAGTTCTACACCATTCGCGTCAAGCGATGAAATCAGATAACACAAGGTTCGGCGACAACAGACAGCGGATAGAAGCATCGATAACTTTTCAGAAACTTCGGATACATACAGGCGCGTCCCGCGCTGTGCGATAACATTTGTTAGGTGGCAAACGTGTCACCCGATAAAGACAAGTACGCGTGTCAATACCCCTCTCTCAAAAAGCATTGACCTGATGCTGCAAACAAACGAAAGTAATAAATAAGCACTCGTAGCAAAGAAAACAACAAAATATCGAAAGTTCGTTAGCGTCCGTAAAACGATTTAAGACGCACCACGTGGACCACTTGAAGTCGTGCGCGGCACCGCTATGAATGCGAAATGCCGTCTGGCACGACCACATAGTCCAGTGCGGCAATACGTCGGATGACCTTGTAGGGTCCGAAATAGCGTCGCAATAGTTTCTCACTCAGTCCTCGTCGGCGTATTGGGGTCCATACCCAAACATGGTCACCGGGCTGGTACTCGACGAAGCGTTGTCGTCGGAGGTTTTAATGCCGACTGTTGGTACGCTGCTGGTTTTTCATCCGTAGGCGAGCGAGCTGTCGCGCTTCTTCGGCGCGCTTGAAAATAGGTAGCGACATCAAGATTCTCTTCGTTGCTGACGTGCGGCAGCATGGTGTCGAGCGTCATCGTCGGGTTCCTGCCGTAAACAAACTTGAACGGCGTGATCTGTGTTATTTCTTGCACCGGCGTGTTGTAAGCGAATGTTACGTACGGCAGGACGGCATCCCAGGTCTTGTGTTCGACGTTGACGTTCATGGTAGCATGTCGGCGAGAGTCTTATTCAGCCGCTGCGTAAGACCATTCGTCGGTGGGTGGTAGGCAGTTGTCCTCCTGTGCCTTGTCTGACTGTATTGCAGAGTGGCCTGGGTGAGCTCCGCTGTAAAGGCCGTTCCTCTGTCGGTGATAAGGACTTCTGGGGCGCCATGTCGCAGCAGGATGTTTTTGACAAATAATTTCGCCACTTCAGCGGCGCTACCTTTCGGCAGTGCTTTAGTTTCAGCAAAGCGGGTGAGGTAGTCCGTCACCACGAAGATCCACTTATTTCCGATTGTTGACGTCGGAAAGGGTCCCACAAGTCCATCCCGATCTGCTGGAATGGCCGGCAAGGAGGCCCGATTGGCTGTAGTAATCCGGTTGGCTTTGTCGGTGGTGTCTTTGGTCACTGACAGTCTCGGCATGTTCTGACATAACGGGCGACGTCAGCGGTCAGGCGCGGCCAATAATACCTTTCCTGTTTCCTCGATAGTGTCCGGGGAAATCCGAGGTGTCCAGCGGTCGGATCGTCATGTAGGGCGTGCAATACTTCTGGACGCAGTCCTGACGGGACAACAAGAAGGTAGCTAGCGAGCACTGGTGAGAAGTTCTTTACGAGTAGGTTGTTTTGAAACGAGAACAAAGATAATCCTGACACAAATGCCCTAGGGACAACGTCGATGTGCCCTTCCAAATACTCGATGAGGTTTTTCAACTCCGCGTCTGCTCACTGCTGTTCAGCGAAGTCTTCTGCGCTTAAAATGCCAAGGAAGGCGTGGTCATGTTCGTCATCTTGCGGCGGCGAGTCAATGGGGGCGCGTGATAGGCAATCGGCATCAGAGTATTTTCCTCCGGACTTATAGGTTACAGTGATATAAATTCTTGCAGTCTTAGGCTCCACCGCGCCAGCCGTCCTGAAGGATCCTTTAAATTCGCTGGCCAACACAAAGCATGATGGTCGCTGACGACTTTGAATGACCTGCCATATAGGTACGGGCGAAATTTCGCTGTAGCCCAAATGATGGTGAGGCATTCCTTTTCGGTTGTAGAATAATTGCCTTCCGCTTTTGGCAACGACCGGCTAGCGTAAGCTATCACGTGTTCATGACCATCTTTTCTCTGGACTAGCACGGCACCGAGCCCTAGGCTACTGGTGTCAGTGTGGATTTCGGTATCAGCATGCTCGTCGAAGTGCGCAAGTACGGGTGGCGACTGTATGCGTCGTTGGAGTTCTTGAAATGCGTCGGCCTGCGGCGTTTCCCACTTGAACGCGACATCACATTTAGTTAGCTGTGTCAGCTGCTCAGCGATACGTGAAAAGTTCTTGACAAATCGCCTGTAGTGGGCACACATGCAAAGAAATCTACACACTGCTTTCATGTCGATGGGCTGCGGGAACTTTGGGATGGCAGCTGTCTTCTGTGGGTCGGGGCGGACTCCAGGTTTGCTGATGACGCAGCCTAAGAACAGAAGCTCATCGTGAGCAAAGCGGCACTTTTATGGCTTCAGAGTGAGCCCTGATAATTTGATGGCCTCTAGTACTGTTGCAAGCCGCCTAAGGTGATCGGCGAAATTGTCGGCGAATTCGTCGATGTCATCCAAGTAAACAAGACAGGTCTTCCACTTCAATCCTGCTAACACCGTGTCCATGACGCACTGGAACTTTGCAGGCGCCGAGCAGAGTCCGAATGGCATAACCTTCAACTCTTAGAGGCCGTCTGGCGTGATGAAGGCGGTCTTTTCGCGATCTCTCTCGTCGACTTCTATTTGCCAGTAGCCAGACTGGAAATCCATCGACGAGAAGTATTTTGCGTTACAGAGCCAATCAAATGCGTCGTCTATCCGTGGTAGGGGGTATACATCCTTCTTTGTGATTTTGTTCAGTCGACGATAATCGACGCAGAAACGTAGGATGCCGCCCTTTTTCTTCACCAAGACAGCAGGGAATGCCCACCGGCTTTTCGATGTCTCGATGATGTCGTCGCGCAGCATTTCGTCGACTAGTTGTCTTATAGCTTCACGTTCTCGCGTCGAAACTCTGTTACGGGCTCTGGCGGAGTGGTCGAGCGCACTCCTCGGTTATTATGCGATGCTTGGCGACTGGCGTTTGTCCAATCCTCGATGACGTCGAAAAGCAGCCTTTGTATCGTTGGAGCAGACTTCTGAGCTGCTGTTGCTTAATCACAGGGAGATTTGGATTAATATTGTAGTCTGGTTCGGGAACCATGGTCGTCGGGGTAGACGCGGCGGAATGCTAGTGGACAAACGCATTACTGGTTTCCAAAATTTCCTCGGTGTACGTGATCGTCATGCCCATGTTGATATGCTTGAACTCCTGGCTGAAGTTTGTCAGCAACACTTCAGTTTTTCCTCCATGCAGTCGAGCGATCCTTCTTGCGACGCAAATTTCACGGTCTAGCAGTAGACGTTGGTCACCCTCGATGACGCCTTCTACGTCGGCAGGTGTTTTGGTGCCGACGGAAATGACAATGCTGGAGCGAGGCGGGATGCTGACTTGAGTTTCAAGCACGCTTAAGGCATGGTGACTACTAGAGCTCTCCGGCGGTATCACTCGATCTTCCGACAGCGTTATGGACTTCGACTTCAAGTCTATGATTGCGCCGTGTTGGTTCAGGAAGTCCACGCCAAGAATGACGTCTCGCGCACACTGTTGGAGGATAACGAAGGTGGCAGGTTAAGTCCGGTCATGAACGGTATTTCTTGCCGTGCAGATTGCAGTCGGCCTAATGAGGTGTCCTCCAGCGGTCCGAATTTGGGGACCCTCCCATGCAATCTTAACCTTCTTCCACTAGGCGGCGATGGTTCCACACATTACAGAGTAATCGGCCCCTGTGTCGACTGAGGCAGTGACTGCGTAGCCGTCGAGAAGCACGTCGAGGTCGGTGGTTCTTTATCTGGCGTTGCAGTTGAGTCTTGGCGTCGGATCACGGCTGCGTCGTGTTGAACTGAAGCTGGAACGTCGCGTTGTCAAGTCGTCTTTGGTCGGTGTAGTCTTGGCTTCCTGACTTCGTTGGGATGGCGGCGTGTCGTCATTAGGCCGTCGAGATGGTTTCTTGGTCTTCTTCGTCGGCGGCGGAGGATCTTCGTCAGTTCGACGAACAGCAACCGCACCTCCATCAGTTGATGCTTTTAGTTTTCCGGATATGGGCTCGCCGAGCGGCCCCGGGCTGGGTCGGTGTATGGTCGGCGCTGCGGCGACAGGTAGCGGCCTGGTGACCGTGAACGGGATGGTCGTCGAGGGCTCCGTTGAGTAGCGGCGAGGTAGTCGGTGATGTCTCGAGGGCGTTCACCTTTCCTCGGGTGCTGTGCATTGACGGCAAAGTCTCGCAATCCCAGGTCGCGGTATGGGCATCGGAGGTACATATGGCCGGCTTCGCCGCAGTGGTAGCAGAGCGGGCGGTGGTCAGGGGTGCGCCAAATGTCCGTCTTCCTCGCGTAGTTGCGCTGCGCGACGGATGGTCGTGCTGGTGGCGGTCACGGCGGACGACGGAATTGCGGCGTTACAGGGCCCTGGCGCGGTCGCGGAGGCGGGCCTTGATGGCTTGCGATGGCGGCATAGGTCATCGCTTCTGGCTGGGGTTGCGGTAATTTAGGTTGCACCTCAGTAACCCCAAGCAATCGCTGAACCTCATCTTTCACGATGTCAGCGATCGAAGTTACTTGAGGCTGCGACGTAGGCAGGACCTTGCGCAGTTCTTCGCGCACAATGGCCCTGATGGTCTCTTGAAGGTTGTCCGAACGCAGTCCTTGGATGGCATACTGCAGCGTGTGCCCCTGGCGAGTGTATTGTCGGGTGCGCATCTCCAGAGTTTTCTCGATCATCGATGCGTCTGCAGAAAATTCAGCCACAGTCTTCGGTGGGTTACGAGTAAGTCCGGCGAAAAGTTCTTGCTTGACCGTGACAATCAGGAAGCGAGCTTTTTTCTCCTCCGACATTTCCGGGTCGGCGTGCCGGAAAAGACGGGCCATCTCCGTGAAGATCGCGATCGCCTCGTTTGGCAGCTGCACTCTGGTTTCTACAAGAGCTTGGGCTCGCTGTTTTCGCACGACGCTTGCAAACGTTTGCAAGAAGCCTCTTCGGAACAGGTGCACGTCTTTAAGGTGGCTTCTCAATTCTCGAACCAGGTCCTGGCGGCGTCTTCCAATGAGAAATAGACATGCCGCAGCTTGTCGTCGCTGTCCCAACTGTTAAATTTACCGACCCTCTCATACGCCTCCAGCCAGCGTTCCGGGTTCTCAAATGTGGAACCGCGGAACGTCGGTGGCTCCCTGGGCTGCAGCAGAACTATTGGGGCTGCTCCAGCTGCCATTGCGGCTGTCTTCTTGGTCGTCTCTGGACGAACTTCTCTGACGCTCTTCTTGGTCGTCTTTGGTAGAATTCCGTGTTCGGAGGGCAGCTGCTGTAGCCGGCGGCTTGCTCGATGCTCCGGGATGGCGCTGGTGTTGTCTTTGCGGTCCGGGCTTGAATTACGGCTTGTCGGGGGCGTCCGGTACATGAACGTAAAGCACCTCCACCAGATGTCACGTGGTGGTGACGTTGAATAACACAGTAGCAATACTGTGAACGACAAAACTAACTTTTATTGGGTGAACCTGTGCCCACAAAACAGGCTACACTTATAGCACAACGATAGTGGCGGACACGCTCGGCGATCGTCGAAAATCTGATCAGCGGGTCAAGCGCGTCGGCTTTTATACAGTAGTCATCAAATAATCCAGACTAGTTGTTGGGACCCGCATGCCTTCTACAAAGTTCCACACCATTCGCGTCAAGCGATGAAATCAAATAACACAAGGTTTGGCGACAACAGACCGCGGATAGAAGCATCGATAACTTTCCAGAAACATCGGATACATTTGTTAGGTGGCAAAACGTGTCGCCTGATTAAGACAAGTGCACGTGTAACTTTGCACGTTCGTGAATGCTGAAATACACCTGAGGAGCTCCATTTCTTATGGCGCTGAAAGAACGTTTTGACGTGACCGACACGGTCGCTTTTAGCATGGGGGGGCAATTGACACAAAGATGTGGGGCTCCCGCACCGCAGGACGGCACGCGCCAATGTCGGCACCACGAAAGACTATGAAGTGCGCAGGCTGCACGCTCTTCTTCTGGCCCGCCATTAAAGAAAACATTTATTTTGTAACACTCCGTCTTCAATCTACGTTACAATATGTTACAATATGTTACGTTACAATCTATGTAACAACGTCCACAGCACTGTACAAGGCCACTTGGGCATCCATTGCCGAGACTGCGGCTGTGTGCCCCTCTTTGAAGATACTGAAGTTTTAGCCAGACAAAGCTCATAGATCAGCGGGGAAATTATGAAAGCTAATTTCACCAGAAAACTTCTTAGTATGTGCGTTAGTGCCCCCTCTATCGCGCTGAACCCTAGTGAGGCCATGTATCTAAACAGACACTAATCGTAATGCTCGTTTTTATCAAGCGACAATGCTCTTAGTATAGTGACTTGCTGTTAGAACACCCCTTGTGACTGCCTTTCATTTTCTGCGCATGCCTTCTCTTGTATTATACACACAATGTAGCAACGCAATAAAATATTGTTGGAAGTCAGCGCTCTGTCGTCTCTCGCAGTCCTTGTCCTTCGCGCTGTACGTTATCTTTTATCATGAATTGCCAACTAGCTCTAGCAACCACCCTAGTTCAGTTCTACCAACTCGCCGCCGAATTTGTTTGAGGAGGTCAGGTCACGATGAAGTCACGATGACGACCGTCGGCTTGAAGGGGCCAGCAAACCGATTCTCGTGCTTCTAATTGCGGTCGCAATGTGGACCTCCATTACTGCGCTCGTTATCACACTGCTTGAAGGCGAGGGTTATTTGTTCGATGTCGGGCCTGATTATTTTTGTAATCACATCTCGTATTGTTGTAATCATCGATTGTATTGATTGATTTTTTTATAAAGATCGCGTAAGCTGTTGGAAACGTCAAATGGCGCGCCACTGCCGAAAGAGAGACGGCGTGCCTCGGTTTCAGAAGGCACACCTGCTGGTTTACGCTCTTCACGAGAAGGTCGTGATAATCTACTAATTTTTTATGCCGCACTATCATGTTCCATCGCTGGTTTGAGAATGAGTCGTTGATAAATTACCTGCTCTTAATGGGCTTGGAATCAGTGTGTGCGGAGATCGTAAGTTCATATGGCTGCCCACGCGGAACATTACACGTCTTGGAGAGGAACACCACGAGGAACACCACGTGGTGACAGGCACGTAGCGTTTTGGGCTTGTTGATATTATTACGATATCATCGAGTGCCGCTCAAGAAACGAGCCGCCGCGAGAACGACGATGAAGTTGGTAGGTGCGCTTGGCGCGAGCGAGTGTCGGCCTGGCTTCCTGGCTGCATGGCTCCAGTGTAAATAGCCTGTAAATAGTCTCTTCTGTCTGTTTCTTTCCACACGCAACATTCTGGTGGAGGTCAGCGATCCCCGTCCTCACCACGGAACTCAGAAGTGGTCGGCACACCGAGTTTGTCACCATGCCTGCCGGTGACGCGCCCACCTCTGCAAAGGCTTCGGGTTGTCCCATTGCTCCAATCGTCACGGTCGCCCCACATCGCGACCCAGGTGTGTTCTCTGGCCTGGAGAGCCAGGATGTTGAAGACTGGATCAAACTCGATGAACACGCCAGTGCTAATAACAGGTGGAACCCAAGGATTATGCTCACGAATGTCATCTTTTGTCTCGGCGGCACCCCACGCGTGTGGCACCAAACACATGACGACGAGATAACCAGTTGGGACAATTTCAAAAAGAAGCTACGGGAACTGTTCGGCGACCCCATTGGGCGCAAGGCTGCCGCGAGAAAGGCTCTTGCGTCTCGTGTTCAGCCATCTACGGAGCCGTACGTTTCCTACATCCTCGACGTCTTAGCTCTATGCCACAAAGCTGACGATGCAATGTCCGAAGCCGATAAAGTGTCACATATTCTAAAAGGCATCGCCGACAACGCTTTCAATTTGCTTGTTTTCGGCAACGTCTCGACTATCGACGCCATCATCAAAGAATGCCATCGCCCCGAACAAGCTAAGAGCCACCGTATCACACACCACATCACGCGGCTACCCGAGACGGCTGCTACGTCGACATGTGAGGGTCGACCGCGTCAGACCCCCACCTGTGACGACGTCACCCGTATTGCTCGCTGCGAGCTCGAGGTGGCCTGTTCGCCAGCCTTCTCCACGACGCCTCCCGATCCGTCCGCAACCACCTTTGCGATGACTCAGGCCGTCGTCAGACAGGAATTTGAAAACATGGGTCTGAATTCCATGTGTTCCACGTCTCAACCCAACGTTCCCGAGTTCTCTAGCGGCCCTGCTCTTTCTCGGCAGTCCTTTTCAGCCACATCTCGCCGCAACCCGTCCGATTGGCGTACCCCTAATGACCGGCCGATCTGATTCCATTGCTGTCGCATCGGCCACGTCGCTCGTCACTGCCGCAACCAATGGCCACCACCTCCTCGGACATACACCGCCGCTTATTCCCGCACCTTCCGTCCTTCCGTTTCCTATACCACCCGCCATAAATCCACTGCAGCTGATACTCCTGCTCCAAACCGTCGGTGCAGCCGCTCGCCCTCACCTCAACGCCATCAGTCTCGTTCGCCCCAACCCCGTCGCTTCTCTTCGCCGCCTATCGCCTCCCGGATCCAGCCAGAAAACTAGGCACTGCAGCTTCTGTAGTTGAAGATGCGTTGTCGACCCTGTCCTCAAATCCTCTGCTCAGGTTACCCACGAACCGAAACCTTCTTGACGTTGACGTTGACGGCTATCCTGTCATGGCACTCATCGATACAGGAGCACATCTTTCAATTATGAGTGCTGCCTTCCGACAACGACTGAACAGGCTCCTCACCCAAGCGTCAGCACGCATCCACCGAGTTGCGGATGGCGGTACTGTGTCGTACTGAGTTGCGGATGGCGGCACACTGGTGTCGTCTTCAACCTAATTGCTCATTGCCCCACGACTTCACTCTCGGCCTCGATTTTCTCTCCGCACATTCTGTTCTTATTGACTGCTCTTCCAGTACCCTTCGCCTTGAGTTGCCGATTCTCGCAGAACTTTCTGACACACCCCACTGCCGCTTACGTCCCACCGTCTGTCTTCGCCTGCAGCCAAAGTCAATAGCCTACATTGAACTGTTGTCTTTCCCACCAGTTCCTGATGGCGAGTACCTCGTCGCTCCACTGCCTGACATTCCAATTAGGTATGACATTACAGTGCCTCACAGTATACTTAATATTACTTGGAATCGCACTCGCATGCCTGTCTGTTACTTTTGATTGGCAAAGAAAATTCTACCGCAAGGTCTTTGCCTTGCCACCGTTGATTGTCTCGGCGACCAATACGTGGCAGCGTTATCGACCGATGGTTCGCCCGAGCTTAGCAGGCCCCTCGCGCCAGCCTCGGGTGGCCATCTTATTATAAAGAAAATGGTTGCGATGGACCTGTCCTCGGTGCAGGCTGAAGAGCTTTGCCAAGTATTATCGTCCTACCAAAATATTTTCGACATCCACGATCGCCCTTTAGGCCAGACCCTCACGGTCAAACATCGGATTCTTAATGGCGATTCTACGCCTATTCACCGACGACCGTGTTGAGTTTCTGCGTCGGAATGCCGAGTAATTCAAAACGAAGTCAACAAAATGCTCAATAAAAACATCATTGAGCCTTCTTCGAGTCCCTGGGCGTCACCTGTGGTGTTGGCTAAGAAGAAGGACGGCACGTGGCGCTTCTGTGTAGACTACCGTCATATGAACAACATTACAAAAAAAGGACGTCTAACCGCTCCCTTGTATAGACGACGCCCTTGACTGCCCGCACGGTTCCAGCTATTTCTCGTCTACTGATCTTCGCTCGGGATACTGGCCCATTGCTGTTGACGATATGGACCGAGAAAAAACCGCGTTCATCACACCTGATGGCTTATACCAATTTAAAGTAATGCCGTTTGGATTATGCAACGCCCCTGCCACCTTCGAGCGTATGATGGACTACTTGCTCCAAGGTTTCAAATGGTCCACATGCCTCTGCTACCTCGACAACGTCATCGTCTTCTTGCCCACCTTCGACAATCAACTTGAACGTCTCACAACTATACTTGATGTATTTCGAAAGGCGAAGCTGCAACTTAACTCGTCGAAGTGTCGTTTTGGCCACCGGCAAATTACTCTTCTGGGTCATCTCGTTGACGCTTCCGGAGTGCAGCCTGATCCCGACAAAACTTGCGCTGTCAGAGAGTTTCCGGTTTCGAAGACAGCCGCAGACGTTCGAAGTTTTGTAGGGCTATGGTCGTACTTTCGTCGTTTTATTCAAGATTTTGCAGCAATTGCTAGACCCCTCACTAATCTCTTGAAGACAGGCGTACAATTCTCAAGGGGTACTGCAGAAGCCGCTGCCTTCTCTCGTCTCGTTACTCTTCTTTCCTCACCACCAATTCTCGCCCACTTCGACCCTGATGCCCCTACAGAATTGCGTACAGATGCCAGTGGTCATGGCGTAGGTGCCGTCTTAGCCCAGCGACAGCGTGGCCAGGATCGCGTTATTGCTTATGCGAGCCGCCTCCTCACACCATCGGAGCGCAACTATTCCATTACGGAACGAGGAGGCCTTGCTGTAGTCTGGACGTTTGTGAAGATGCGTCCTTACCTTTACGGTCGCCCTTTTTCCGTCGTCACTGACCATCATGCTCTCTGCTGGCTCTCTTCGCTAATAGATCCTGCAGGCCGGCTTGGTCGATGGGATTCGAGGCTACACCACCAAGTCGCCTGCACCAAGACGCTGACAGCTTCTCGCGGTACCCTGTTGACGACTCTGACTCCTCTAATATTGCCAGTGCTTCTTGTGTATTCTCTGTATCACAGCTGCTTCATTTCGCCGACGAGAAACGCCGTGACGCCTAATCAGAGCACTCGACGACCGTTTCGAACACTCTCCGGCCGATGCTACTCTACGCCTCTTCGTCCTCCGCGATGGTACTCTTTACTGTCGTAACATTCATCCGGACGGCTCTGAGTTCCTACTTGTAATACCTAAACACCTCCGCTCCACCATTATAGAAGAGCTCCACGATGCACCAACGGCAGGACATCTCGTCGTATCTAGAACCTATGACCGTGTACGTCACCGTTTTTTCTGGCCGGGTCTCGCCCGTTCCGTACGACGTTACATCGCCGCTTGTGAAGTTCGCCAACGACGCAAGAAGCCTTCCCAGCGGCCCGCTGGTTACCTGGAGCCACTCGACATTCCTGCCGAGTCCTTTCATCGTGTCGGCTTAGACCTTCTCGGCACATTTCCGGAATCTACACAAGGGAACAAGTGGGTTGCAGTCTCGGTGGACTACGCGACCCGCTACGCCATAACCCATGCTCTTGCGAACTGATGTTGCGGACTTCCTGCTACATGATATTATTTTAATGCATGGTGCTCCGCATTAATTGCTTACAGACCGTGGCCGTACGTTCTTAGCCAAAGTCATTGACGACACCATGCGTGCCTGCTCAATACAACATAAATTTACCACCTCCTACCATCCCCAAACGAACGGCCTAACTGGGCGCTTGAAACGCACCCTTACAGACATGCTATCCAAATACGTTTCCGACGACCACCGTGACTGGGACCTGGCTCTACCCTACATTACCTTTGCGTACAACTCTTCCCGTCTCGAAACTGCTCGCTTTTCCCCGTTTGACCTCTTGCATGGCCGCGAACCAGCTCTACCACTGGACACTGTGCTTCCGTCCGCCACAGCTTCAACTAGCGATTATGCCCGTGATGCAATCGCCCATGCTGACCACGCTCGCCTACTTGCGCGCGCTCCTCTAAAAGTGTCTCAAGACCAGCAGAAGCAACGCTACGACCCCCGTCACCGTGATGTCCATATTGTGCCCGGCAGCCTCGTGTATCTTTGGTCACCTTTGCGTAAAGTTGACCTATGTGAATAACTCCTTTCGTGTTACACAGGTCCATATCGTGTGCTCCGCAAGGTGACCGATGTCGCCCATGAAATCGTTCTAGCCACGCCCACTACGTCCTCCACTGTCACAACCAGTGACATTGTCACGTCGCCCGACTCAAGCCCTACAGCGCTCCACGCACCTTGGATATTTAACAGCGCCGTGACGGTGCTTCTGCCGCCGGGGGAGGGGGAGGTCTAGTATTACGATATCATCGAGCGATGCTCAAGAAACGAGCCGCCGCGAGAGCGACGATGAAGTGGGTCGGTGCGCTTGACGCGAGCGAGTGTCGGCCTGGTGCCTGGCTCCAGTGTAAATAGCCTGCAAATGCCTCTTCTGCCTGTGTCTTTTCACAAGCAACAATATACCATGGCGAATATAACAACATATATAACAATATACAACAATATAATATTCCTTCATTCGTTCACCTTAACGTCCCGAAACAACTCTTGAGCCATAGTGCAGTGCTCTGGATTCATTTAGAACCCCTGGCCTTTTTCAACACGCCCCTATGTCTAGGTACACGAGCTCTTTCGTATTTAGCCCTCATCTCAAGTGCTGCCGAGAATCGAACCCAGGTCCTCATGTTCAGCAAGAGAGCGCTACGGAGCTACCGCGGCAGGTTCAATGCGAAACCAGGCAGAAGAATATTGCCTACCATTGAGAAAACAAATTTTAAAGAATAATGCCCCTGTCACACGGGCACCAGCGAAGTCCATGTAACTCCTTCGTCTTTACATCAAGGGAGTTTTTACATCAAGGATCTACCTTGTGCCAAGGAAGTTAAATAAAGATTTTGGCAAAGGGAGTTCGTCAATGACCGCTACTGCTGCATGGAGTACTCGTTCCCAGATTGCCACAGCTGCGAAGAAAGTCACGCTAATAAAATAGTTCTAACTAGCTCAATTGCAAATTTAGCATTGATATTTGTTACCTTTCTTATTACGCCACCTAATCGGAGTTTTTTTTTTTTAAGGACATAGCGCCTGTACCCTCTACCCCAATGCTTCACCATGCCGCATAGGGAATTGTCGTTTCACCATTTAGTTTGTTTATCCGCTTCGTCACTCATGTGGAAGCAGTTGAGCCCACCGCGAACGTGCAGATTACACAGAACAGAATCACAACTCGATGCGCACCAGTCGAACGTGACCATGCTGACTACGCACGAAAGCAAGAGCATAGTGTGGCGAGCATTGCTTTCAACTTCACCATGCATGGAAAACAAGACTTGCGGTAACATACAGCAAACTTTGTCGCTGTGCTTTTGTTAGATTACATGATGCGTTAAAAAAAAGCTACCTTTAACGGGTTCTGTGCATGTGTGAGCAGTTGCACGCGAAAGTTATCGCAGCAGCGCCGTTCCATGCGGAGCCCGTCGTGTTACGCGGCATAGAACCGTATAGCATGGACGCAACTATATGGCTATAAATCTCCATTGGGGAGTTTCATGTCAACGGAATTCGCGGGTGCCCGTGTGGCAGGGGTATAATAAGCGACGCACTTGAGTGCATAACGAGAAACGAGAACATGTGTGATATTTTCCCTTTCGACCTTTCATCCTTCGCTCTGCTCGATTGCTCGGTTACCCCGAAGGACGACTCCAGCGACGGCGACGCTCAACGCAGGAACAGGGGCCTCAGAGCTGCGCTCTAAACTAATGGCTCATTTCCCCGCTCCATTTCTAGTACTTTAAAGCACCCTTGTGGCGCGGTTGACTGGCCGAAATTGAGTTCTCGGAACCCATTCACCTGGTTGGTTCAGATAGCCACGATCGAGCTGAGAGCGCTTGGAGGCGCTATTAACATCTACCAGGAAGCGCGACTGAGATCCAACTCGATTGCGTGGCCCCTCCGTTTTATCGGGGATGCTCTAGGAGCAGCTAACACGTTCGGCTCGGAAGGCCTTTCTCTCACTGATAGGAACCAGTGAAATGCTCCACAAATTTTCCCGTGCTCTAACGTAGAAGACAACAGTGCGCATAAACTGGTGCAGCCAGATGTGCAGCTGATGCATCATGCGAGTGAAGTGTTGCGACAGCACCTGGCCCGCTGTGAGTGCCCGGGGGACAGATTCCTCCGCGGTCTTGAGCAGCAGAAGGCGGCGCTCAGGAAGAACAACTGCAGCAGCACGCATACGCAAACCGGCACCGTGGTCGCGTACGAGACCCCCTCGGACAGGTCCAGCCAGCAACTGCGTGCGCCCACGGTTGAGTTAATTGCTGCAGAAAATCCAAGGCTGTACTTACGAAGCAGATGGCTTCTTTTAACGGTTAACGAAATATTCGAAATAACACATCTACTAAGTAAGCTGGATTACTCGAAGAGAAGGACATTACAAAAAGAAGAAACGAAAGACATTATCATTTCAAAGGCGACGCATTTGTTAGGACATGGACTAACGCCAAACCCCACAAACACAAGTGTGCACGAGATGCAGTGCTTCTTCGTGTCTTAACAAGTGCGTTGCTTTTGAAATGATAATGCCCTACCAACTAAACAGCCTACGAATATCTCCTGAGCAAACATTTATAATTAACTAAATAACAAAATATCGGTAATCAACATTGTTCACTAATTACTTTAGCGCGCAAATCACAACTTACAAGGTGAAGAGGATTATATCGCACGAAAATACGATGATACAAATACGTGCTACACACAGGCGATGAATTACAACAGTGTTTATTTCGTGCCAAAGTACCGAATGTATAGGCCACATAAGGAATCGTCACAAGTGCAGAGCTTGCAAGCATATCCAGCTTTAGTGGGTACGTGCCAACTAGTGCCCCAAGCGGGCCCGGAACGAAGCTAGCACTTTTTCAATGGAACGAGCGGGTTTTTCGCGAATAACAAAAGCTGCAGGTCGATTATCGAAAAAGGCAGGTGACAGACGTGTTCTGGAAGACAATCCACATGAGCCAAATGCAGGGATCACTCTATCGCACGTAAGAATTTTTTCCCACAGAGGTTAACGACTTAGCAACGGAAGCCTATGGAAACGACGAAAATTTGTACTCTATTTCCTAGGCAATAACGATGCCTGTGGTTTAACTACAGCATCTATCGTAATACCCAGTGCAGCGTATGTATTCCGGAGGCTCATCTTTCGACTGATACCTATCGCGACTCTCCACACACGGCGTAACACTGTTCCGAAAAGCGTTTTTTGTAACACTGTCGTGAAAATTCACGTGGTATCTATGAAAAAATTAGCGTACCACTGGGCGACGCCTCTGAAACCGTGGCAGAGTGGTAGAATCGCGCACACTTTTAGTCCCGTGTAACGGTGGCTGCGGTTCGAGTCCCGCTTCGCACTTTCTTTTTAAGCGGCACAGGACCTAGTTTTGTAGTCTCTCACTAGATGGCAGAAACACAAAACCCAACATTCGCTTTCGATTTCTGGTTTTTCAGCGGCGCATTTTTTTCAAAGCGCATAAGACTTAGTTTTATATTCTCCCACAAGATGGCAGAAACACAAATCTCATGATTTGCTTTCGGTTCTGGTTTTCCAATGGTTCTCTTGAAATATTATGTTTTTCTATTTTTCCTTCCTAAAACAGCAGTGTCGTGTTCATTTGTTAAGTCAACGCATTTATGAAGATTCTATTCATTGGACATCATAACTAGAAGCTTCCGCATAGCTTTGTGTTATGCAAAAAAAAAGAGTTTCGTGCCTTGTAGCGTGGAGCCTGGGAGAACAAAATGGCTATCCTTATTGCGTTCTTCTCGGAGGTCTGTTTTCTTCGACTTTTGCTTGTCCTTAATGGCGCATACTCCGAGCGAATCAGGTCCAACTGGACCACAATGCCACCCGGTGGCCACTGCCATTCCTCTGCAATATTCGTGTGGAACAAAGGGTCTGCTGGGCTGAGTCGCTGCCCGAACGTTAATTATTTCTAAAGATTCACCCA
Source organism: Dermacentor albipictus (assembly GCF_038994185.2). Classification (NCBI taxonomy): domain Eukaryota; kingdom Metazoa; phylum Arthropoda; class Arachnida; order Ixodida; family Ixodidae; genus Dermacentor; species Dermacentor albipictus. The sequence continues at coordinate 134,230,090 of NC_091829.1, read as the reverse complement.
AATAGGAAATACACCAACTAAGAGAAGATGTGCAGCGTATGTTCCACACGCTGCACATCTTCGCTATTGTTAATTCGTTCCCTACAGTGAAGTGGTATGAATCCGTAGGTATGGCCGTAAAAAAAACATTTGAATAAATGTCCCGTGCTGTGTCTGCCCCAGTCGCTCTACAGAAAAGCTAGCTTGGCTAGCCGTCAGTATTTAGGATCAACGTATGGCGTCCCTCTTTTGGGGCATTTGCTTTGAATGCGCAGCATTCCTTGGTGAGTACCACAGCAATTTGCTAGCAAAACCGTGATAAATCGTGTCTATAACGCCAAAAAACTTGACGCATTTCCCGAATGAATACATAGGTCTTTTAAAAAGGGTAGGGGTGGCCAACTTGAAATTGTAAGTGGCATCAGCATAAATTTGCGCGTGTTGCAGGGATGGGCCAAGTTGAATTTGGTAGTGATATGGGAGTGACCCAACCTAAATTTGGTGTGAAATGGTAACGAGCCAAGCTGAATTTGAGGCTGAGATGGGGGTGGCCCAACCTAAATTTGAGGTGATATAGGGGTGGGTAAGCCTAAGTTTGAGGTAATATGGGGGGTGGGCCACCATAACTGTGGGGATGATATGGGGCTGGGCGAAGCTGAGTCGGGGGTGATATGGGGACGGGCTAGCCTAAATGTGGGAGTGATTTGCGGTGGGCCATCCTAAATTTGAGGTGATAGAGGGGTGGAGGCGTGATAGAGGGGACCAGGCTAAGTTTGGGGCTGATATGGGGGTAGCCAACCTGGATTTGGGGATGATATGGGGGTCGGCCAACCTAAATTTGGGGGTGACATATGGGGACAGGCTAACCTAACCATGTGGGTGATGTGCGGCTGAGCCAAGCTGAATTGAGGGGTGATATATGCGTGGACTAACCTTAATCGGAGGATATAATCATTGACCACTGTCGCAAACATATGAGCATCACGCTTGACCCAAAAGAAATGGAGCGCGCGCACCGCTTGGGCAATCGTACAGCTAATCGTAACCACCCCATAATAGTGAAGTTCACCTTTCATAAAACAAAAGATCTTCTTCTTTCTAACAACCGTAAATTTAAAGGAACAAGCTTCAGTGTTGACGTTGATTTTACACGTCTTGTTCAATTGGCCCGCAGACACCTTGTTTCACTCTCAAAAAGCAAATCGGCACCCTACTCTCTGCGCTTTAAAACGCTGTTTATGGGTTATAGGAGCTATGTTTTCGATGAACGCACACAGAGTGTGAAAGAACTGCAATAGCAGCCAACTCGATGCGGGAAAGCCCCTGGCCCTACGGTATTGACACGAGCTAACCTCTTGTTTTCCGTAATCTTTGCCAACGCACGCAGCTTCCTCCCTAAACGCGATATTCTGTCTAAAGTCGTGTTGTCGTCTAACAGTAATTTGCTGATAATAACTGAAACCTGGCTGACTGACGATGTTACCGATACTGAGGTTCTTACTGACTTGCCGAATTTCTCCCTTTACCGGAAGGACCGCGAAATCTTACTAGGTGGTGGTGTGCTAATCGCCGCGCATCACCATTTATCGTGCACGCTTGCAACCATTGAGACTGACTTGGGAATAACATGGCTAATCTGCCGCGCTTCACCACAGACTGTTCTCTTGGACGTTTGTTACAGACCACCACATAACACTCCTGATTTTTCGCATAAACTTAATAACATCTTGAGCAAACTTAGTGAAAAACACCCTAACGCAGAAATCCTGCTTTTCGGCGACTTTAATTTTCGGCAAATCAACTGGACTAACAATAGTGCTTTAATCATATGCAATGAAGCTGCTAAAGAATTTGTTAATGTGTGTCTTAATTTCAATCTAACTCAACTTGTGCTAGAGCCTACACGGGTTACAAAAGACGCATCTAATGTACTGGACCTTATACTAAGCAGCCATCCTGAAAGTCTGCCATCCATAACTTACCTCCATGAGGTAAGTGATCATAAAGTAATGCATGCCACCTTCACCTTTCAACCCATGCGACAACAAAAATGCAACAAAACTATATGCCTATATGATAAAGGGAACTACGACGCTATTAATTAGGAGTTAGGCGACTTCTTTTAAACTTTTAAGACATTATTCCATATGCATTCACCTCAAGAAAACTGGACACTATTTAAAAATAAAATTAATGAACTCGTAAACAAACATATACCAAGAATAACTATGCATACTAATAAAAATAAGCCATGGTTCACCAGAGCTTTAAAGAAGCTTGAAAACCAAAAGAAACGTCGTTTCCGGCTAGCCACGCGTCTTGGAAGCACCGAGGCTTGGTCAAAATACTACACGGCAGAGAACGCCTACTTGAGTGCCCTTCGCACTGCTAAAAAATCTTTTTATAGCGTCGACCTGCCCCAGCTACTTACTCGAAATCCTTGGCAGTTCTGGCGCATTTTAAATCCACAAGAAGCTCGTACCATCAGCGTGACGAATGCAGCAGGCGACACTGCCACGGACGCCGAGTGCGCTGATATATTCAACACAACATTTTTTTCCGTGTTTACAAAAGAAACTACCACTCCAGACTTTCCACTACCTACTAACATAACACCACATATGCCACCCATTGTATTTTCGATAGATGGTTTACTATCAATCATTGAAAAAAAACAAATTATGTACTTCTTGCGGTGCAGACGAAATTAACTCAAAGATCGTAATGAATACTAAGCATATATCCGCGGCCTGTTTCACTCTGTTGTTCATGCAATCATTGTCTACAGGTACTTTACCGGATGATTGGAAAGTGGGAAAGGTCGTTCCAGTATTCAAAGCAGGTAACAAAGACTCCCCCTTAACCTACCGCCCCATTTCGTTAACTAGTGTTCCTTGCAAAATCATGGAACATGTCATATACTCGCATATCATGAACTTTTTAGACTCGGTAAACTTCTTTCATCCTTCTCAACATGGTTTTCGTAAAGGGCTTTCATGTGAAACACAACTAGCTATCTTCCCTAATGATATCCACGTTAATCTTGATAACAGCGTTCAAACTGATGCCATCTTTCTAGACTACTCTAAAGCTTTTGGCACAGTGCCTCATAACCGCTTGCTAATAAAATTATCTAGATTGAACTTGGATCCTCTTGTAGTACAATGGATAAAAGAATTCCTTACTAATTGTTCCCAATTCGGCCTTGTCAATAACATCTCCTCCGAACCCCTCCCTGTCACTTCAGGTGTCCCTCAAGGCTCAGTCTTAGGACCGCTTCTTTTTCTAATATACATTAACGATCTTCCACTGCATGTGTCTTGTCCTATTCGTATGTTCGCTGACGACTGTGTGATTTATCGTACTGTGACTAACATCTCTTACTAAGTGTCTCTCCAGAATGACCTAAATAACCTGCAGGACTGGTGCAACCGTTGGCAAAATGACCATGAACCCTAAGAAGTGCAAAGTTACTTCAATTTCCCACCATCGTAATCCTCATCTGTCTACTTACACAATTGCAAACGTCCCAATAGAATCAGTTCTAGCCTATAAGTACTTAGGCGTAACCCTGTCCCACGACCTTTCCTGGAATGCGCATGCGCGAGTAACGTAATCTCGTCAGCGAACAAGTCCCTTGGGTACATGAGGCGTCATCTTAGTCATGCTCCACTGCACGTAAAACTCCTCGCATTCAAATCATTTGTCAGGGCACAACTGGAATTTGCCGCGGCCATCTGGAACCCTCATCAAACATATATCATCAATGCACTTGAGTCAGTTCAGAATCGTGCGACTAGATTCATCCATTCTTCATATTCATATAACATCAGCATTTCACACTTAAAGGCACAATCTAGCTTGGCATCTCTTGCTTTTCGTCGTCGCATCACCACGCTCTCTCTTTATCACACATTTTTATGCAGCTCACTAAGCCACCCGCCTTACGTCACGCCATAATCTTCACGCATGTCACAGCGCACCAGCCATCAACTCCAAGTTTCTCGTTCTCGAACACGAACTGTCACTTTTCAATCATCATTTTTTCCTCGAGCTGCCAAGGACTGGAACGACCTACCCATTAATTTCGCTGCCATCACATGTCATTCACAATTTCTAGAAAGTGTTGAAACTTGTATTTCAATGTAAGACCTGCCTTTTCTTGTGTTCACATGTAAACCACTCCTTATGTAATACCCCGAATGGGGTTTTTAAGGTAATAAAATGAAATGAAATAAAATTGGTGGGTGATTTGCGGTGGGCCATCCTAAATTTCAGGTGATCGAGGGGTGGGGCAGCGTTAGTTTGGGGCGGATATGGGGGTGGGCCAAGCTCGGTTTGCAGGTGGTATTGGAGTGCGCCAACCTAAATTTGGTGGTGTTGTGGAGGCCGGCCAATCTGCGTTTCGGGGTGATATGGGGTTGCTCCTACCTAAACGTGGGGGCAATCTCGGGGTCGGCCAATCTGAATTTCGGGGCGATATGGGGGTGGGCCGACCTAAATTTTGGAGTGCGTTGACTCGAAATTTGGAAGACGACTTGTGGAAGTTCGTGCGTGGACCAACTTGAAAATTAGTGGTGGCCCAATTGAAATTTGGGAATGGACAAACTTGAAGTTTAAGGCTGGACGAAAAGAAAATCGGGCGTGGCCGACTTTATATTTGAGGGTGAGCCAACTTAAATTTGAGGGTGTGCCAAATTTAAATTTGGGGGTGAGCCTAATCAATGTTTGGGGTGGGCCAATTGAAATTTGGGGGACTGTTTACGAATTGTTAGACAGCAGCAGTCGTGTTTCTGCATATTTTTCATCATCGCAAAGTATGTATATTAAAGGAGTACTGACAAAAATAAAATCCATGTGGTTTTTTCTGCTTTAATAAGTAGTTAATGACGCAGTAATCACGGCACGAGACCTCATTTACTTCAGAGCGCGACAGGTAATTGTCTGCAGTCTTTTTTGTAGCGACCAGTCCAAGTTTCGGTTTCAGAGAGCAACGAAACGGTGCAGCGGGAGTGTAAACAAAGTGGTCACGTGTTCGCAAAAAGCCATGACGTATGCTCTGCCGCGCAGCCAGCGTGCGGCGCGCCGGCACGCGAGCTTCGTGCTGCTAGTCGTCTGCTACGCCTGCACGTGGTTTGCCATGTCCTCGCCATGATCGTCGTCGTCGTCCTCGTTTTCGTCGTCCAGCGGTGACGATTGCCTGCATGGGGGAGTCGCCGCCGTATTAGCCGTGGCCAATCACTTTCAATTTGACCCACTGGAGAGCAGTGACTCGGATATTGCGGCCGGCGACGGCGAGCACGTGTAAAGAGCACGTGTAAAGCCGCATGGCAGCCAACGAAAATTTGTGACGTAGCCACATGGCGTAGCGTTTTCTTGGCTATTTACAGACCCGGGTGATGTCAATGTCGCGAGGTGCTCTGTTTTACGGTTGGCTGCGCGCACGTACTTTAAAATTGATTTTATATATGTTCTAAGCGATATTCGCCGCTGATATTTTACACACGATGTGTGTGTGACCCACTAAATCGATCTCACAAGTTATCTCGACTTCAAATTTTTGTGTCAGTGCTCCTTTAATAATTGTTACCCAATACCCCTCAAGGTGAGCTACCACTCGAGCCTTCCCAGCCCACTGAGCTAATAATGCCACAGGAGTGCTATCATCGTGACGACTGCGCCGATCAATGTGGAGATCCACAAGAAGAAATCGCAGACCGAGCTGACCACTTCCACACAAGTGTCATCACTAACACTACTCGCTCGTGCTAGACGCAACACAAGCTTACAACGACTATAACTCAACCTTCAATCGCACGCTAGTCGACACGTCCTCAGTGCACAATTTTGTCAATCATCTGGATAGGAACCTTGCTAGATGTTTTACTCCTATGTTGCGTCGTTTTTCGCTAAAGCCTTCTCCCGCAAAGAGAATACATTTTTGAGATTAACGAGGCAAGCTAGTACATAACTCATACGAAGCAAATGTATAAAGGGTTATAGTGACTTTTCAAAAAATATGTATAAGTAAATAAGATTTCAGATGGTATTGTTTCGACCGGGCATGACAACAATTTCTTCCCGCCTGTCACAGTGCTTTGACCGAAAACCTAATCATTTTGCTCAAACGTGTTGCCCCAATACTACATGTGCTGAATGAACAAAAGTGCGGTGCGTGGTCACAGCTTCAAAACCAGCCTATTTTGTGCACTGTTGTTCATATTGTAGTATTCTGGACTTTTCCGCTTCATAAGAGCACAAACAAAAAATATGAGATATTACAGATAGTAGCTAAGCTCAAAGTACATCGGAAGATCTGAAACCAGCAATTATTTTGAATTTGGGCGTTGGTCTCCGCTGGTAGATCGCTGTCCGATCACTTCAGCAAATTTTGTTTGTATGCAACTGCAGCAAAAACAAAGATACTACCTTTTCATTGCCAGGACCTTTATACCCTCCACGCACACAAGAAGGACACCAGATAATGGCACTATCAGCTCATAAACTGATATTGTTTTGCTAAATTCAGTGTAGCGCGATGTCCGTGAACGGAGTATTTTCCTAGTATGAGTCCAGTATTAGCAGTGAGAAGCAGTTCGGTCTACCATCCCCATGAGGGCATACTAGCCATTGTGGCGCTTTACTCTTTGACAAGTGCTAAAAACTTGGTGTGCTTTGTCCTTTCCGCAGGTTGTCCATCCATTCTGTTATGGTGACCATCAACGTTGTGTCCATCAGGCCTCCTCCTCATTTTAGCTTCACCATCGCGAAAGTGGACCGAGAAAGGAAGCTTTCTTCACAATCAGCCCCAGCGGGTTTCCACCACTCGTAACTGCTGCAATTTGCATTCAGCGGCTGGGCATGCTAACTACATCCTTAGTTTCACAATGGCTAGAGCGCGCAGAAAAAGTAGAGCTTTGGTCGCTATCACTACCACGACCTCATGTCAACTCAGATATAAGTACGTGCAGAGGTTGGGCATGCTAACTTCGGCTCTACCACCTGCCGCCGCCACCTCAGATTTTCTATGCATACCTGCTTCTTGTTTTCATCGCAGACGCATGCAGGACAAACGCGGATAAGTAATTGGATTCGATTGGGAAAACATTTATTGAGCCTGGAGTAAAGCGCGAAGGCGCGCTTCGGACGTGGCCTACGTCATCATCGTGGCGGATGCTCTGGGAGCATCCCCGCTCACCGTTGCCGGCTCGCCATGCTCCTGCCTAGCCAGCGCCTCGATGACCTGCTGGACGGCCTGGAGTTGTTTTTCTTGGTCGTCGCTCCGGGTTGCTTGCTCAAGCTGCGGCGGTATACGTCCTGAGTTAGCTTCACATAGATGTTTGGAGCAATCCCATAGCATGTGCTCGAATGTGGCTACTCCCTGCGGCACGCTCTGCACTTGTCATGGGGGTGCGCTTCTGGGTATATACTATGCAATAGCTCCGGACTTGGAAGCGTTGTTGTTTGTAGTTGCCTGAACAGCACAGCCTGCGACCTGGTCAGCCCTTTGCAGGGTGGCGGGAGAAGTCTGCGAGCCAGCCGAAAGCCTTGGTAAGTTCGTTAAAGCTGGTCATCCGGTCTTTGGCGCTGAACCACAGCGGGCAGCCGCTGCCTGGGGTGCGGTCAGTTAGCCCTCGCGCTCGGGCGTGTGCCGTTTCGTTGTGATTGGCATGCTTCTCCGACGCTTGTCCTGCGTGCATCGGGAACCACTTAATTCGAGTCCTCTTGTCGCGGTCTACCTGTCGGAGCAGGACGCGTGCCACCGTTGGGGCAATTCTTGCTTTGTCGTAGTTTCTCACCGCCTCTCTAGAGTCGCTGAGGATCATGTGGAATTCTCAGTCTGCGATGGCCGGGGCGATGGCTATTTCGTCTGCTTCCTCCAGTTGTTGCTCGATGTACTGGCGGTCACCCGCACGTTGCCTCCGGAGTCGACCACCGCGATCGCGAAGCCATTGCGGCCGGCATATTCGGCTGCATCGACGTATCTGGCGCCGGTGTCTTCCGCCTGCAGGTCCGTCAGTGCCTTGGCTCTAGCGCGTCTTCTGCCTTCGTTGAATTCCGGGTGCATATTCCTCGGCGAGGGGTCAACCCGCACGTTCCGTCGTACGTGGTCGGGAACGGGGCATTTTGGTCCCTGCTGTTCGTGATAATCGATGCCTAGACTGCACAGGATCTTTCTGCCGGCCTTTGTTGATGACAGTCTTTGCAACTGAGCGGCTCTTTGCGCTTCGGCGATCTCGTCGAGCATGTTGTGTATGCCCAGCTGGAGGACACATCTCATGTTGGTAGTTTCAGGTAGACCGAGTGGTGTCTTGTAAGCCCTCCAGATTGGGATGTCTAGCTTGATCTTTTCGCTTTTCACCCACTTGTGGAAGGCTGCCACGTCTACTATGTGGCAGAGTACGAAGGAGTGTATAGGTCCGATGCTTTCCTCCTTCATGACTCTCTTCTTGGTGGTAACGCGCTTGTGCAGTCGGGTGGCGTTGGCCGCCTTACCCATGATGGAAATGACGGTGTCTCCGTTCCTGCCGAGCTCTTCGATCGTCATGCCCGGGTCTCGGATCTTGCTGACCGTCTGTATTGTGTTACCATCCCTCGTGCGGGTCTTGATCTTTTCGTGTTTCCTTTGCGTCTTGATTCGGTGCGTTTTGATCGGTTGGTAAAGCAGGAGCTTTGACTTACTTGGGGAACTACGCAGTCCCGTACCTTCCAGGATTTTTTCGATCGTGTCGACGGCCGTCTCTGTAGTGTGCATTTTACGCGGGCATCACTGCCCCCGTCCACCCACAGCGTAATGTCGTCCACGTACATCGTGTGCTTCAGTACTTCAAGCTGGCATAGTCTTTTACAAACTTGAATCACAACGAGTGCCCTGGCTCCCTAATGTCCTCTCGTCCGTCTTCAGGTCGCCGGCTCTGAGCTCCACCATTCTGCCGGTGAGTAAGTATTTGAAATATTCGAAGACCTCTCGCCTAGGTTTAGATGGGATACCTTCGCAAGGATGGCAGAGTGCGTCACTTTGTCGAAGCAACTTTCTAGGTCGAGTCCGAGGACGGCTATGGTGTTCCTGGTTTCGCCGTCGATGACATGATGTTTGATAAGTAAAAAATCTCAGTGCCCTCCCACTCTGTGAAGAAAATGACTAGCAAAGCTTGGTATCTGGGCCCCTTAATGGTTAACTGCACCTCCGCCGTATGTCAGCCCCGCATTGCACTGTCTTCTGTATCGGCCCACGTATGGGCAGTGCCTAATGCCTGCTTCACCTCCGCCGCACGTGGGCCTGGCATGGCGTTACATTCGGCATCAGCCCACGTATGGGGAGAGCTGAGCGCTTGCTTCACCTCCGCTGCGGGTCAGGCTGGTATTTCGATATCTTCGGGATTTTGCTGTACACGCGGACGCGATAGTGGGGAAAGTAGCCCTTATGAGGAACCTTTAGCTCTAGATCTGGTGGCCCTAACCAAATACATGTAAAAGGAGATTCGTTTTTCTCTCCAACCACTGCATCAAATTTTACAAGGTTTGTTGCACTTAAAAGAAAAGCTTGAAATCTAGTGACTGTTGGTTTAGAATTTTTGATTTAGGTCATCAATTCTTTATTCAAAATTGGCAAAAATCGAACATTTTCGGAAAACGAAACCATCAAGTTTACAACTCTGTCTTTCGGCAATGGAAACTGATATCACAATTCTGTACATTGCATCTAGCAGCACAGCCAAAGGGGACAAAATCAATATATTACGCATGAATCTCAAAAAGTTTAGTAATGTGGAAATACAGCTTTTCCACAACCCTTGTTCACAACGTAACGACTTCACGTAAGATATAAATCGGCATATTGGATTTGTCCGCTTTGAATTGTGTAAAGGATGCTGTTTACAGAACCGCGATATCAGTTTTGATGCGGAGTTATTAATTTGTAAACTTCGTGCTTCTGTATTTTTCGCATTTTCACGTTTTTGAAAATCTTTTACCAGAATTCAAGCCTTAAATAGAAATTCCGCTTCCAATAGTCACTAGAATTTACCTTTCTCTCCCGAATCCAGCAAATTTGAATGAAATCAACCCAGGGGTTATCTCAGAAAAGCATTTCGGCCTTTTACATCTATTTGAACAGGCCGCGTCGTAGTTGGGCCCGAGTTAAAGCTTACGCTTAACGACTTCGGTGCAAAAGAAAAGGCATAAAAGAAAAAAAAGACGCCTCAGCCGTCAATATCGCCGCGTCACATTTCGTCATGATGGCTACGCCACCATAGGCATGGCACCGTGAGCAGCTACCAAGCTGTTCCCTTTCGTTATCTTCCTAATTAGTAACATTCGTGACTGACTCTTTTGGAAGTGTTTTGTTCCTGACATTACTACAACGTGAGAGTATAGAGGTGCTTCATCTTCATTGAGTGAATACTGGGAAACAGACTAGGCCTTTTATTGCCTCTGCGTTTACACATTTACAGCCCCAATTTATTTTTCATAACTTACTTTTTTATATTTAGGGGGCCGTAAAGCACAGCAACCTTTTATTACCAGGATGTTTTAATAACACAGAAAATTTATATGCTTATTAGTCGGCTTTTACCTCATGGTAAGGAATTTCAATAAAGATACATTTATGATAATTAAAAGCCTATCCGTTTGACAACGTTTCATCTGAGTTCCCTTTGCAAGGTGATACAGACTTGAAGGTGGTTCGTGTCGGGGACCCCCGACATATGTCCAATCGCCAAACAAAGGGTTATTCCGAATGTTTCATTTCAGGAAGGCGTGTTGCCCTCCTCTCTTTTATTCCCGTCCGAAAACACGCATAAGACGAAAGTGCTGCGCGAAGAGCGTAGTTAGTCCAAGCCAACGAGCTACCGCAACTCACCTTGACTATATCGCTGTCATTCAAGCCTAGATAAGATATATATATATATATATATATATATATATATATATAATGTCCACGCATCACGAATCCAACAAGAGCTGCCCGCGACCAGCCCAGCTCGGATTCTTTGATTTCGTACTTCGTCGTAGCGGCTAATAGTAGCTCACAAAGAAGAACACTGAGTGTGGATATGGTCAGAGAAGGTGTTCTATGTACTGTCTCGTCACGAACCAAAAATTGCCTGCCGTGCTACTGGCCATTCCGCGAAAATTGTATATGTGACGCCCAGCCATTCGCAAAACCGCAATCTTGTTTTGCGATGAGAGAGTCCAGGTGAGAGACAGGGTAGTTATGGAGTTAAAGACACGCTATTTTTTTCAGGAATGCATGAAATAATGCCTTCACTTATTGAGAGAAAGGAGGAGAAAGCATCAGTGGAAGCACGTCTCAGCAGATTGGGAAACAAGCGGGGGACAAAGAGGAAAAGCTGGGGCCCGGGTGCCAGGCGAAGTCGCACCTTAGGGGCGAGAGAATATGAGCAAGAGTTGGCGAAACCAGTTGAATTCCAGTGTAGATGTGTGATGTGCCGAGTAAATGATTGGAGTCACCACCCAGCATCCGTGCTTTGCGGCAGTATAAGCTCCCACCATTCTTGGTAACAAACCTTTACTGAAAACCAATCTTCGCAGTTACTTACTCACCAGCCATGCTTAGCCACGTATTCCTTAGTGGCAGGGTGTGTGGATTACAACTATGCTGTCCCGGCAAGTTAAGGTCATAACGTGACGCTTGCGATTACGGATGCCATACTCGTGACTCTTACTATACTACGCGAATACTATAAACATGGGTTTACTGCACAAGTTAGTGAACATGCAGACATTTTAGAACCGCGTTTCTCGTCTTACATACGCTCAAAGCAAGCAGCATTGCAGCATGTTACGGTGCGCGTCCCTTCAAGACAGAAACGTGAACGTAAACATCAGAACGCGTTAAAAGACAGGGTCTTGGCCCTCGTGCCAAACATATCCAAGCCAACAATATGTTAGCAATCATGCCGTCGTTTCTATGTAAAGAGGTTATGTATTTAAACTTCTGGAGTGACAGACCAGTCCGCCACCTACTGGAGCACGTGAAGCTGCCGGGGGCCACATTGTTAGAGGAAAAGGAGCGCGGCCACAGTACGCGTGGCTGCGGTATACGCGCGACGCAACCTGTGCTTGCTGTTCTGCAATGAAAAAATAAAATGAAATCCCTTGAGGAATTATATTATTCTGCCATTCTGTGTCGCTGTTGTCAAAATAAAATGTCATGGTGGTGGGTGCCTTGTGTTCTGCGAACAATATGTTGCGAGAACTGAAAAACAGTCGTTTCCTGTTTTCTTCATTCAGTAACATGCCGCGTGCATCGGCACTGTGATGCCTTTTCGTCGATACGTGGTGCCGGCCCGTGTTGAGACAGCGACTTGACCTCGAAATACCGTATCCTTATGCCATTTCTTTAAAAAAGCACTATTTGTGTAAATGAGAGTTTTTTGTTTAAACCTAGAAAACAAGAGAAAAATATTCAACGGTAGCCCTCATTTTTGTTCGGCATTTCAGTTCTAGCTGAAGAGAGTCGGTGAACGCAAATTCACAATAAAGCTAAGGCCACCCACATTCTGCACGCAGCCGCAAGCCTACATGCGCTCCAATGAGAATAACCTGCCAAAGTTAAGGTCATGTGTCAGCTGGCGGCTCAAGCAATATTTACTTTTTTTTCGTTTCTGCATCCGCAATGCCTGCGTCTGCGGCAAAAATGTGAAGTGGGAAGGCAGATAAACAGATATTGGCGGAGGCACGTGGTAGCGTAATGATTAGCGTGCCCATCTCCCAAATGCAAAATGGTGCATTTAGGAGATGGGCCCGAATCCCGGTGGTTTGTTTGTGAAGACAGCTTTCTGTGCTTTCTGGTGACTGCGAAGCTCAGAATGAGGCGGCAGCCAGACGACAATGGTCATCGTCAACGTAACAGTACAGGCGGGCGTGCAAGGTCACACCCAAAGCCCAAAGCACATTCAGAGGAAATACAATATGCTCTTGTCGACATAAAAAAAAATGTGATGAGTAACGAGCGGTGTTGTTGCGCGGGACTGTAGACAGATAATGTCACCATAGACAAGACCACGCTCCAATCTCGGTGCTCAGCAGAAATATACATCGACAGTGTGTCAACTAGCGTGTAATTGATTATTCAATAAGGTCATTGCGTGTTTGTGTTGTGTCTAGCACGAGCGAGTAGTGTAAGAGATGGCAGTGGAGAGAAGGCGGTGAGCGAAGTCCGTGAAAAGTAATTGAGGATAGCGATATTGAACGTCGACGCCATGTTGAATAAAGCTGCGACCTCAGTTCCTCAGCCGCCAGAAAGGCTTGAGTGGTAGCATACCGCTGGGTGTATTTGGTAACCACAGCGATAAACACACCCTTTGCGGAACAAAGGAAAGGGGCGTAGGGAGTTACCCGCCTTTTTCGAGCTCTGGCATAGTTTGAAAAATGAATGTGGCCAAGTATGTCGCACAAAATAGTATATGTCAAGCCTAATGAATCAGCGTGGTCATACTTGCGCGACACGCCATGGTCAACTGCCACCAGGACATCATGAAGTTGCAGCAATGAGAGTTTTGTTGGGTACTTGAGAATAAAAACGAGCACATCAAAGATGTCCGAGGGCCATTTCTAGGGTACAAGAGCACATCGCCACCCCCCCCCCCCCCAAAATAATAAATGATGAATATAAGCTTACGAATACGGACCTCATGAGTTCGAACACTACGTCGCTTGTTGATCTTGTGGAGGATGACATCAGCATTTCATTTAGCGTTTATTTCTGAAAAAAATGAGTTGAAGTTCCGTTTATTTGCACCACAATGGCAGGCGTAATCAGGCAAACATTGACAGCATTTCATTAGAGAGTGTCTGTCTATTCTGTGGAGATAACGTATGACAATGACAACAAACACAGAAAGCTTTGCTTACATCGATTCGCACACACATGGGATCCGCATAATTTCTTGACTGTGAGTTTAAATGCTTAAGAATGGCGCTCATTAACGCAATATTTCCATTCACAGTGAGCAAAAGCGGCTATCGTATTCACTGTAGAATTGATTTTATTGGCTTTTATCCCATGGACACTATATCGTTGCCAACTTCCGTGGGATTGGAGTCGTCAAAATGGGATGCAGTTGACAGGGAAATCAAAAGGTTGATGAATGGCAAGGATGCAGAAGCTTGCACAAGACCTCAGGGATATAAAATGACTTTATGAGCAGCTTGGTCAGGGGGCCACGCAGTGGTTTCCACATCTATTAAAATCCTCCAAGATATGAACAAAGGCCGACAAAAATGCGGACATATTGGGAAAGATGAAACCGCTGGACATTTCAGTACAGCATTAGCCTAATATAAAAGATGGCTTAAAAGTAAGAAACCATAACGTTGACAGGGTGGCCAAATTTTGGCACAGATAAATTGGCTGTTGAAGCAGTTCAGCTGAAACGCAATGGTGCGAAATAAGGCGAGAATGTCGGCAAGTGTTAAAAAAAGGTCAAGTAGGTCATGTGGCCAACGCCAGCGCTCGGCTGCTGTCAAGCGACTGCACGTATTAGCGAGATGCCTGGTCGTCAATAGTTACAGTCTGATTGGGGTATGAAATATTGGGCGCGGACTGCATCAGACTGAATACAATGCATTTTACGGCGTCATTCTTCGACAGATGGTACAGATTCTCGCGCAATGAGAATGGAAACAAATTGTAGCACGTGCCGGCTGTCACCTTCCTCCCACTGCTAACATTCCTTTCCCTCCGTAGTTTCTTAGCTTTATTGGGTTCGGCTGCTAATCACGAGGTCTCGGGATCGAATCCTAACCACGGCAGCCTTATTTCAATGGGTGTGAAATGCGAAAACCCACGTACGTAGGGTTAGGCGCACGTTACAAAATAGCAAGTGGTCTAAATTGTTCCCGAATCCTCCACTACGGCGTGCCTTATATTGAAATCGTGGCTTTGGCAAGTAAAACCTCATAATGTGTTATGTAACATTCGTTAAGGATGTCCTGGGCAGTCGCACAACTCTTGAATACAACTAAGTGTCCGGAGTTGTGCACGAGGTCTTTGAGTGTTAGGATATAGCCTTTATGGCGTTCGATAGCTACTAGTCTACATTGCGGCTATATAATAAAGGCGGAACGGCAACATGGTAGACAATGGGGAGAACATACGAATCCCGCACATATTACTGCACAATAACTTTAAATAGCGTTCTTGCTTCACGCACCTGGATAACCGCCAAAGGAGACTACTTTGGGAACTAACTGCAAGTACTGCATGTCGTACCCAAGAGTGTACCTGGCCTGGTGGCCAGTAAATGGTGACGTAATATTGCGAGCAGCTTCAGCCACAGCATGCTAATGGACGACGACAGAGACTGAAGTGACTAGCGCAAGAGTGGACAGGGGACACTAAAGACGCAAGAAAGACAAGCGCCCAGATGGAAGTTTGCGCTTATCCTTGTAGCCTCTTTAGTGTCCCGTGTCCACCCTTGCGCTAGTCACTTTAGCATGGAATACCAACTAGCCCGGTCTCACACCGTGCGATGACAAAGGGGCAGTCTGCTCAACTCTTGTGTCGTGACTTTTGTGTCACAGTGAAAAACCAACATATCCGTGTATACGTCTTAATACTTAGACACATCTAGATTTGCAGCTGCGGCAATAGCCCATGAGTGCGCATTGCAGAGTCACTAGCGAAATAATTGGGGGCACCTTAATAAAAGCGATAGGTCAAAATCAAAATCCGTCCATGACGGCGTCTCTAGTAGACGCTGTGCGATGTTCGGACGTTAACAATGTGTACCGACTGAACAAAGGCTGCCCCGAAGTGCTTCTGACGGTTAGGCCATATGGTTAGGCTAGCTTCTTTACTCCGTAGAATGAAAAAATAAAAAAAGCCAAGTAAAAGAAAGCTAAAGAAGAAAAAGAAAGGAACCGCATCAAAAGCCCAGAATCAACCATTTCTCGTCGCCACTATACGCTCTTAGGATGGCGAGTAATTTCCCGGCGACGAGCGAATACGCTTTATCAAGAACACTGATAACGCCGGCAGGACAAGCATTGTGGGAAGTTCAACGCACAGGGATAGCTTCTATTTTTTTGGTTGACGTCATCACGCGTCATCGCGGGAAGTTTCAAAAGTTAAAGGCCAGTACGCCACCTGGTGGCACTCACGCGAACTAAATCCCTTGTGTCCAGAAAAGCTGGATTCGGCTCGCCTGTCTTTACGCATATACGCGTAAAGGGCCAGGGTGGCCGCACGCGCCCGGATCGGTGTATCTTGTGAGACATCTGCGAAGGGGACACGGTCTGCCACGAGCTGTGTTTTCGCGGCTTAGTTGGCGTTGATTCCGAGACAGAGCACGAAGGTCAGTTCGCTCTCTGCTGCTGCCTCACTTCCTCACTACAGCCTTTTGACAGCGAGTCTCTGCGGTCATCGATTGAGATGTTTTCGCGTTGGCTCATTAATTTACTTTAGTTTATAGTTTATAGTTTCTGTTTCGCCGTGTGTTGCTGATGTATTGTTATACCTACATGTACAATCAGTACGACCACCTGCTATGGTCTCGGAAAGACACTGGCAGTATTGAAAGTAGACAAACAAACAAACTAACCAACAAATAAATAAACTAATAAAAGTATGCCTACGTTTACAAGTTTCTACGGCAGCTAAAGCTATCGGACATTTGATTTGTACAATGATACATTTGTCTCCAGTGGCAACGTTTTTGCATTTCTGTGCAGGAAACATTGAACTCGGGGTGCTTTAGTAGTGATATGATCAATGTGATGCCTCCAAGAAAGAAGAGGTGTGAAAGAAACGCCCAGACCTTCGTGCTAGTGAACCGATAATATCGTGCTTGAATTTAAAGAGTAACAGAAGTCATCAGCTGTTCTTTTCCTCAAAAAACGCATATGAACTTTCTTTTTTCAAGTTATTGAGCATGTGCCACTTGTTGCAGCACTAATTTGCCTTGTACAGGTCGTTTTGTAAAACATTGCAGTCATGGCTAGTATGAATAGTCCTGCACAATACACAATCATTGGCAAATAGCGTGGTTTGTGATGAAATACCGGAGCAAATATCATTTATATAGATAAAAAAACAAAAGCGGTCCTATGACTGATCCCTGAGGCACGCCAAAGGACACATCAACTTCACGGTATGTTTTGCCATAAGCACACCTTTCTGTTTTCTTAAATTTAGGTATTCATTTATCCAGTTAACAACCGTTCTGTTTATAATATACATTGCTCATTTTTCTATAAGTAAAGAGTGAGGGAAAACATGGAACGCCTTCTTAATATCTAGAAACAAACAGTCAACAGTAAGACCCTTGTCCAAAGCTCCTGCTAAATCATGCGCCAACACAAGCAACTGCGTTGTACAGGAAACTCCACACCGAAATCCATGCTGCTGAAAAGTGTTGCTTGAAATCATTGTTGAAATCATTGTTAATTTAGTTAGTAAGCGAATCTTTACAAGTTTATAACTATTCTGATTTTGTATAGGTACTCCTTAATTTACTGCTGCAATCTGCGCTCCGCCTTTCGGGCGAAAGTTCGACTTCATTTTTTTGAAATGTAGAACAGTATCTCAGCAGTGCCATTTCTGAATATTACGAGAGTTCAAAAACACCTGAGACGTGGAACGATAGTGCCTGAACAGGCTTTCAGGATTTGGGGGGGACGTCTGGAATTAGACAACTTAGGCTCCACAATGTATCCCGTTAATAAGTGTTTAGGCAGACTGGAAACCGAGGAGCCAGTGTCCACAAATAGGGATAAATGTTTTTCGTTCACTTCAACATCGGCGTAAAATACCAGATTCCGCACAACCGGTTGTGGCTGATGTCTGACGTGTTCCCAACGACGAGGTCTGAAGGGACTGGGTGACCTGGAGGCTGACTGGCGCCATGCGGGTGGTGACCGCGCGAAGGTGGTACTGCGACGCACCGTGGCGAAATGTCCCGTTCCCTCTTGGAACACTGGTAGGAAACCTTCCAACGCGCGGGGTATTTCTGAGTAGAAGCAAGCTGGTAGCTATAGTTCGGGCAGCCAATTGAAGAATGAGGTGGCCATGTGTAACGCTGGCACATTGACGAATGTCCGGTCACCTTATGAGCCTGGGGCTTGGTGGAGAGCGTGAGAAGCCGCGGCAAAGGACAGTGGTGCCTCGGACTTTGATGGAGCGATGTGCTTAGGTGTACGCGAGTTTCGGAGTCACATTCCTGAAGGCAACGTTGAACGCACTTAGCATCTTCGGTGATCTTCACGGCGTCTGGAATATATTTGTGGGCTCTTCGACAAGCAAACGTTCGCTTAGCCGCGTAGAGGTCAGTCCCGTGAGTGACTGTTGGAGATGCGGCTGGTCCTTCAGGCCATCAAAATCACACTGCTTTGCGGTGTGATTTTGACACCCGCCTCGCGTGCAAGAGGTCCGTGATTCCAATCCCGGTGCCGGCAATTTTCCACCGGATTAAAAAAAAAATCCGCGTGTTGATAAAATTGCACAAACAGGCCTGGAGTTTTGCCTGATCCCGGTAACCAGAACCGGTAACGCACTCCCTCACCAGAGCAGGACTGGCCACCTTGGTGCAGTACTTGGCCACAACCTCCAATATGAACACAACAACCAAACCCCGGCCCTCAGTCCCCAGCAGCTGCACAGCAACTGACCACGGCGGCGGTCAGACCTGCGACGCAGCAGAGGATGCTAAGAATCACTGGCTCCGGACAGGCCGCCATTGGAATATGAACCTGGCAACGTTTAACGCTAGAACGTTATCTAGTGAAGCGAGTCTAGCAGTGCTATTGGAGGAATTAAAGGGCAGTAAATGGGATATAATAGGGCTCAGTAATGTTAGGAGGCCAAAAGAAGCATATACAGTGCTAAAAAGCGGGCACGTCCTGTGCTACCGGGGCTTAGCGGAGAGAAGGGAACTAGGAGTCCGATTCCTGATTAATAAGAATATAGCTGATAACATAGAGGAATTTTATAGCATTAACGAGAGGGTGGCACGTCTTATTGTGAAACTTATTAGGAGGTACAAAATGAAGATTGTACAGGTGTACGCTCCTACATCCAGTCATGATGACCAGGAAGTCGAAAGCTTCTGTGAAGACGTGGAATCGGCGATGGGTGGAGTGAAAACCAAATACACTATACAAATGGGCGACTTTATTGCCAAGGTAGGCAAGAAGCAGGCTGGAGACAAAGCAGTGGGGGAATATGGCATAGGCACTAGGAATAGCAGGGGAGAGTTATTAGTAGAGTTTGCGGAACATAATAATATGATGATAATGAATACCTTCTTCCGGAAGCGGGATAGCCAAAAGTGGATGCGGAGGAGCCCGAACGGCGAGACTAGAAATGAAATAGACTTCATACTCTGCGCTAACCCTGGCATCATACAAGATGTGGACGTGCTCGGCAAGGTGCGCTGCATTGACCACAGGATGGTACGAACTCGCATTAGCCTACACCCGAGAACGGAACGGAAGAAACTGGTACGTAAGAAGCCGACAAATGAGTTAGCGGAAAGAGGGAAAATAGAAGAATTCCAGATCAAGCTACAGAACAGGTACTCGGCTTTAACTCGGGAAGAGGACCCTAGTGTTGAAGCAATGAACAACAATCTTGTGGGCATCATTAAGCAGTGTGCAATGGAAGTCGGTGGTAACTCCGTTAGGCAGGATACCAGTAAACTATCACAGGACACGAAAGATTTGATCAAGAAACGCCAATATATGAAAGCCTCTAACCCTACAGCCAGAATAGAACTGGCAGAACTTTCGAAGTTCATAAACAAGCGTAAGACAGCTGACATAAGGAAGTATATTATCGATAGAATTGAACATGCTCTCAGGAACGGAGGAAGCCTAAAAACAGTGAAGAAGAAACTAGGAATTGGCAAGAATCAGATGTATGCGTTAAGAGACAAAGCCGGAAATGTCATAACTAATATGGATGAGATAGTTCAAGTGACTGAGGAGTTCTATAGAGATATATACAGTACCAGTGGCACCCACGACGATAATGGAAGAGAAAATAATCTAGAGGAATTCGAAATGGCAAAAGTAACGCCGGAAGAAGTAAAGAAAGCCTTAGGAGATATGCAAAGGGGGAAGGCAGCTGGGGAGGATCAGGTAACAGCAGATTTGTTGAAGGATGATGGGCAGATTGTTCTAGAGAAACTGGCCACTCTGTATACGCAATGCCTCATGACCTCGAGCGTACCGGAATCTTGGAAGAACGCTAACATAATCCTAATACATAAGAAAGGGGACGCCAAAGACTTGAAAAATTATAGACCGATCAGCTTACTGTCCGTTGCCTACAAACTATTTACTAAGGTAATCGCAAATAGAATCAGGAACACCTTAGACTTCTGTCAACCAAAGGACCAGGCAGGATTCCGTAAAGGCTACTCAACAATAGATCATATTCACACTATCAATCAGGTGATAGAGAATTGTGCGGAATATAACCAACCCTTATATATAGCTTCTTTCATTGATTACGAGAAAGCGTTTGATTCTATCGAAACTTCAGCAGTCATGGAGGCATTACGCAATCAGGGTGTAGACTAGCCGTATGTAAAAATAGTGAAAGATATCTACAGCGGCTCCACAGCCACCGTAGTCCTCCATAATAAAGCAACAAAATCCCAATAAAGAAAGGTGTCAGACAGGGAGATACGATCTCTCCAATGCTATTCACAGCGTGTTTACAGGAGCTATTCAGAGACCTGGATTGGGAAGGATTGGGGATAAAAGTTAATGGAGAATACCTTAGTAACTTGCGTCCTCAGGGGACCTATTGCAATGTAACTCAGGGGACCAATTGCAATGCATGCTCACTGACCTGGAGAGGAAAAGCAGAAGAGTGGGTTTAAAAATTATTCTGCAGAAAACTAAACTAATGTTTAACAGTCTCGGAAGAGAGCAGCAATTTACAATAAGCAGCGAGGCACTGGAAGTAGTAAGGGAATACATCTACTTAGGGCAGGTAGTGACGGCAGATCCGGATCATGAGACAGAAATAATCAGAAGAAGAGTAATGGGCTTGGGTGCGTTTGGCAGGCATTCTCAGATCATGAACAGCAGGTTGCCATTATCCCTCAAGAGAAAAGTTTATAACAGCTGTGTCTTACCAGTACTCACGTACGGGGCAGAAACCTGGAAGCTTACGAAAAGGGTTCTACTTAAATTGAGGACGACACAGCGAGCTATGGAAAGAAGAATGATAGGTGTAACGTTAACCCATTAGGGACCGGTTTCTTTATTTTCTTGCTATCTTGAAATAAATGTCATATCTTAACTTACATTTATACTAATAATTCACATGGAAGAAATTATTACTCTTGCCTAATTAGTTTTTGAAATATAGCCCGTGACCATATGGTCACACTGGGCCCTTACGCTACAGCAAAATACGCGAAGTTAAAAACATTTATTTATAGCCATGAAACATCACAAAAAACCTATATAGCGAATAGTCGAGCACTTATTTGGTGTGATATGATATAAATAATCGAATACACATGCGGACGTCATATTTGTGCACCGCGCGGTTGCAATTATCTCATGCACACCTCCACCTCTTGCCATTAGGTATTGGTGCACCAAAGTGGGCCACTTGGTCATACCGTGTACCAGTCAGGGCATCACCAGTCTTTGGTATTCTGCGTTGACCAGGTCCTCTAGGCTTATTGTTCCATCGCATCAGGTAGCTTTGTGCAATTTGCCTGCGGAATACCACCTGCGTGACGTTAAACCCTGTGCTACAAATTAGCGCCTAAGCGTTGCTGATAGATACATCGCAAAGTGAAGTGAAAATTGGCCACCACCACTTTTTGCCACGGTTTGCAATCCTATAGGCGCCTGCATTTGCATCCATCTGGTCCGTACCTCCTATAAATCTTGTACTTAGCAACAGTGTCCGGATGGGCCACCTTGATTCGCTTCTACTCACCATGCGAGTACTTGCCCTATCGAGTACGGTATTGTCAAAAAGATCGAACAACTCAACAAGTGAAAAGTCCCTGTAAGCAGCAAAGTTTGGGTCGGGAAATATGCCAAGGCTTGTCTGGAGATCACCCTTCGTCCACTTAGAAGCAGTGGATAATTTTGCCGTAATGGCCGCATCAACTACAGAAGAAGAAACCTCTGATATTCTGTCACCTTGCTCGCCGGAGTCGTCATCGTCCGAGTCGCATCCACCAATGCAGCGTCCATCAGAGAAAACAGTTTCAGCGCCGGCTAATTGCTATACCACCTGCTTAGAATGTCAATGAGCCCACCTGAGCCTTCATCGGCCGAGTTTTCATCCGAATAGGTGCTAGCCTCTGGCGGCTCGATATAAACCACGGACACGTCGTCATGTTCCTCTGACTGCTTCGCTATTTCTTCCAACATCAACCTATTCCGACAATGAAATAAGAAATAACCACTGTGCGAACGCGCCAGCAGCCGTGCACGAGATGAGAATGCAGTTAAAAACATAAAAAAGTTAGGTAGCCTAAAGGCCTAGCGTGACCATATGGCAACGCGCAAGATAACACGATCGTTCATGGATAAATCAAATATTATTCTTTCACAAATGCTCATAGAATGTCAAATATTCAAAGAGCAATACGGAGGTAAGGATATCTGACTATTGCTTAAACAAGTAGTTAAAAAAAAGACACACTTACCCCTTGGAGCGATGCATGGCAACGCTACTCGCAGAGCAACACTTATTCCTGCATTTGCGAGGGGCTCCCACAAAAAGACTGACAGCTGCTGACACTTGGTATCCATTAAGGAAACTCTAATCTGTCAATTAGCATGTCAATGGCGATTTTGGTGCCGTTTTGTTAATCTTAATTAATTGAAATCCACTGTGCAGACTAACGTGACCATATGGTCACGCTGGTCCTTAATGGGTTAAGGGATAAGAAAAGAGCAGATTGGGTGAGGGAACAAACGCGAGGTAGTGACATCTTAGCTGAAATCAAGAAAAAGAAATGGGCATGGGCAGGACATGTAATGAGGAGGGAGGATAACCGATGGTCATTAAGGGTTACGGACTGGGAAGCGTAGCAGGGGGTGGCAGAAAGTTACGTGGGCGGATGAGATTAAGAAGTTTGCAGGGACGGCAAGGCCACAATAAGTACATGAACGGGGTTGTTGGAGAAGTATGGGAGAGGCCTTTGCCCTGCAGTGGGAGTAACCAGGCTGATGATGATGATGACAATTAGAAGAGAAAATTCTGAGGAGCTGTGTCGCCTTGAACTGTTTATTTATTTATTTATTTATTTATTTATTTTCTCTATAAGATTTCATTTATTTACTTATTTATTTAAATGCTCTCAATGCCATGGCTGTGTTACAGAGAAGAGTGGTGTTGCATTTTTAAAATGGTAGACATGAATGATGCATGCTCTGGGTTGCTGGCAATGGAGGCAAGCAGGTGATGCCATTGGGATGTCTTCGGCACGTAGGAATAGAAGTACATGTTCAAAGACATGTTTTTTGCCGCAATTGAACACCCACAAAAGGAAGGCACATAAAGTCAACACGGGCGGCACTTTCAACTGATTTAATTTGGGCTGTGACCCATGAATATATGTACACATACTCCGCGTGCTGATAAAATTGCATAAAGAGGCCTTGAGTGTGGCCTTATCCCGGTGACCAGAACCGGTAACGCACTTCTTCACCAGAGCAGGATTCGCCACCCTGGTGCAGTATTTGGCCACACACAACCTCCTTTATGAACACAACATTCAAACCCCGGCCCTCAGTCCCCAGTAGCTGTGCAGCAACTGACCACGGTTGTCGTCAGACCTGCGACGCAGCAGAGGGTGCTATGAATCCCTGGTTCCGGACATGCCGCCATTGGAATATGAACCTGGCAACGTTTAACGCTAGAACGTTATCTAGTGAGGCGAGTCTAGCAGTGCTGTTGGAGGAAATAGAGGGGGGTAAATGGGATATAACAGGGCGCAGTGAAGTTACGAGGCCAAAAGAAGCATATGCAGTGTTAAAAGCAGGCACATCCTGCCCTACCGGGGCTTAGCCGAGGGACGAGAACTAGGAGTCGGATTCCTGATTAATATGAATATAGCTGGTAACATACAGGAATTCTAGAGCATTATAGAGAGGGTGGCAGGTCTTCTTGTGAAACCTAATAAGAGGTACGAAATGAAGATTGTACAGGTCTACACGCCTACTTCCACTCATGATGACCAGGAAGTCGAAAGCTTCGATGAAGACGTGGAATCGGCAATGGGTAGAGTTAAAATAAAATGCACTATACTGATGGGCCACTTCAATGCCAAGGTAGGCAAGAAGCAGGCTGGAGACAAGGCAGTGGGGGAATATGGCATAGGCACTAGGAATAGCAGGGGAGAATTATTAGCAGAGTTTGCGGAACTGAATAATATGCGGGTAACGAATACCTTCTTCCGCAAGCGGGATAGCCGAAAGTGGTCGCGGAGGAGCCCGAACGGCGAGACTAGAAATGAAATAGACTTCATACTCTGCGCTAACCCTGGTATCATCCAAGAAGTGGACGTGCTCAGCAAGGTGCGCTGCAGTGACCACAGGATGGTAAGAACTCCAATTAGCCTAGACCTGAGGTGGGAACGGAAGAAAGTGGTACATGAGAAGCCGATCAATAAGTTAGCGTTAATAGGGAAAATAGTGGAATTCCAGATCAAGCTACAGAACAGGTATTCGGCTTTAACTCAGGAAGAGGACCTTAGTGTTGAAGCAATGAACGACAATCTTGTGGGCATCATTAAGGAGTGTGCAGTAGAAGTCGGTGGTAACTACGCTAGACAGGATACCAGTAAGCTATCGCAGGAGACGAAATATCTGATCAAGAAACGCCAATATATGAAAGCTTCTAACCCTACAGTTAGAATTGAATTGGCAGAACTTTCGAAGTTACTCAACAAGCGTAAGACAGCTGACATAAGGAAGTATAATATGGATAGAATTGAACAAGCTCTCAGGAACGGAAGAAGCCTAAAAGCAGTGCAGAAGAAACTAGGAATGGGCAAGAATCGCATGTATGCGTTAAGAGAGCAAGCCGGCAATATCATTACTAATATGGAAGAGATAGTTCAAGTGGCTGAGGAATTCTATGGAGATTTAAACAGTACCAGTGGCACCCACGACGATAATGGAAGAGGGAATAGTCTAGCGGAATTCAAAATCCCACAGGTAACGCCGGAAGAAGTAAAGAAAGCCTTTGAGTTATGCAAAGGGGGAAGGTAGCTGGGGAGGATCAGGTAACAGTAGATTTGTTGAAGGATGGTGGGCAGATTGTTCTAGAGAAACTGGCCACCCTGTATATGCAATGCCTCATGACCTCCAGCGTACCGCAATCTTGAAAGAACGCCAACATGATCTTAATCCATAAGAAAGGAGACGCCAACGACTTGAAAAATTACGGACCGATCGGCTTATTGTCAGTTGCCTACAATGTATTTACTAAGGTAATCGCAAATGGAATCAGGAACACCTTAGTCAAGGAAAGGACCACGCAGGATTCCGTAAAGGCTACGCAACAATAGACCATATTCACACTATCAATCAGGTGATAGAGAAATGGGTGGAATATAACCAACCCTTATATATAGCTTTCATTGATTACGAGAAAGCGCTTGATTCTGTCTAAACCTCAGCAGTCATGGAGGCATTACAGTACCAGAGTGTAGACGAGCGGTATGTAAGAATACTTAAAGATATCTATAGCGGCTCCACACCCACCGTAGTCCTCCATAAAGAGAGCAACAAAATCCCAATAAAGAAAGTCGTCAGGCAAGGAGATACGATCTCTCCAAGGCTATTCACAGCGTGTTTACAGGAGGTATTCAGAGACCTGGTTTGTCTATGTCTATAAAGATATTCTTATGATGATTAAAAACCTATCCGTTTGACAACGTTTCATCTGAGTTCCCTTTTGCAATGTATGTATGCTTGTATGTATGCATGTATGCTTTATTTCCACAAAAACTAAATACAGCTTTGCGGGGGTAAAGTGGGGAAAAAAGCTGCTCGTAGCAGCTTGACTAGCCCCAAATACCCTTAAAAATACAAAAAGAAAATAGGGGAGCCGCAGCGCGGAAATACAGTTTTCCCAAGTACACACATATTTAAGCATTACAACATATCATGCACACGCATCGCAAATCAGGCGAGGAAAAAAAATGCAACAAAAACAAGATGTGAGCAAGCAAGCAAAAACACGAAATCTCACTGCACTTCAAAAGCACACAGACATTGTACAACTGACATATGAGAGAAAAAATCAAGAATATCAGGAATCACTCCATAACCACCGAATCTAGACGTGTAGATGTTTCGCATCGGGGACCCTCGACATCAGTCCAACCGCCAAATAAAGGGTTATCCCGACTGTTTCATTTCAGGAAGGCGTGTTACCCTCCTCCTGTCTTTCATTCCCGTTCGCAAACACGCATAAAACGAAAGTACTGCGTGAAGGGCGTCGTTAGTCCAAGCCAACGTGCTACTGTAACCACCTCGCCTATATCGCTGTCTTTTTGGCTTAGATAAGAAGTATATATATTTTAAATCGACGCATCACGAATCCAGAAAGGGCTGCTCGCGACAAGCCCAGTTAGGTCTCTTTCATTTCGTACTTCGTCATAGCGGCTAATAGTAGTTCAAGAGAAAGAGCACTGAGTGTGGATATGGCAGAGAAGATGCTCTATATACTGTCTCGTCCCACACCGAAAATTGCCCGCCGTGCTACTGGCCTTTCCTAGAAAATTGTATATTTGACGCCCAGCCATTTGCAACACAGCATCTTTGTTTTGCGATGGGAGAGTTCAGGTGAGAGACAGGGTGGTTATGGAGTTAAAGACACGCTATTTTTTCAGGAATGCATGAATGAATGCCTTCATTATAAAGGAGGAGCAAGCATCAGTGGCAGCACGTCTCAGCAGATTGGGAAAGAAGCGGGGGACAAAGAGGAAAACCTGGGGCCCGGGTGGGAGGCGAAGTCGCAGCTTAGAGACGAGAGAATATAAGCAAGAGTTCGCGAAATCAGTTGAATTTTAGTGTAGATGTGTGATGTGCTGAGTAAATGGAGTCACCAACCCAGCATCCGTCCTTTGCGGCAGTATAAGCTCCCGCCTTTCTTGGTAACAAACCTTTACTGAAAATGAACCTTCGCAATTACCTATTCGCCAGCCATGCCTACACTGTAAAAAAAATTTGCCTTATTTTACAGAAAATTTGCTGGTAATATGTGACCGAACACTCTTCCGTAAACTAGGAACGGTCATTTCCGTAGAACGGACAACTTTAAAAGAGAGACCATAATACAAGATACGAGTGCTTCTGTATTTAGAAAACGGAAGACTCTGTATTCTGAATCTGTACTATAACCGTTAAAGTACGGTGCTTCTCGTATTCAGAAAACGGAACACACTGTATGCTGAATTTGTACTATAACCGTTAAAATACAGGTGCTTGCCGTATTCAGAAAACGAAAGACTCCATATGCTAAATCTGTACTATTCCTTTAAAGTGCAGGTGCTTCCCGTATTTCATATTGCAGAGCATATCCATTGTTCGAAGAATGTGCCATCGGGGACAAAATTGCCCAGGACGAGCGAGAGTTGACCGAATTTTATGGTCCACTATTTGCTGGGATCAGCCGTGCTACCATCTGCGTTCGGAATGTGCATACGCGACCCACTGTTTTCAGTGGTCGCTAACAGAAATGCAATTTGGTCAACGCTCGCACTTCCAGGGTACTTTTGTCCACGATAGTACATCGCCTTTAATGCAAATGTCATGAAGGCAGCTCATAGACAAAGCAGCAGGTCACCATTGAGAAATTTGTCTTGCCAACACACTGACATGGCTGCAGAGGTAAAACACTTTGCACTTTGTGATATGAATGCACTGCATAGCATATATATAAAAAGGTGCTACATTGCAGTCCTCAAGTTCTTAGATCACAGAAGCAACTTTATTTTCTTCAATCACTCGTCTTGCACTTCTTCCTGGTGAAAGTTGTTCTTGACCCAAAATGCTTGCAAGGATAAACTTGCTGCTGTTAGGACAAACAAATACTATTCGTGAATATCCATCCTAAAGAAAGCGGCAAAAAAGTTTAATCACAGAACACGACAAAGCAGTAACTTCTGTGTTAGAAAAACATGTAAGTAGACCAACATTGCTGGAACAAGGGATGTTGCTGTAGCCAACATTTCAACATAGGGGCTTGTCATTAGGGTAGCAAATGTTTTCATTGGCTGTGTTGTTTTGGATTGTGCATAGCTCACTCGCCCCTAGCCTCGTTGGGGGAGAAGAAACGGGTGCATATAATAGGTCAAGAGAAGCCAAAGTGTTAAAATAAAGGAAGGAAGGGTGTGCTTAGCAGTGATGATTGTGATGGAGTGGGTATGAGCACTACTGCCAGTTCTTGCAAAGAGTAGGGATGACCAAAACAGAAAATGATGTACACATGTAAGCAGTCATTAATCCAGTAGACCTAATCTTCCCAGAAGACAAAATAGGTATCAAGATAAACACTTTGCACTTTTGGAAAAGGAAAACGAAGAATTAAGGAAAATAAATTTTGTATCAAGATGCATCTGGTTAAGATCACTGTAAATGGTAAATGAAGGCACATTACGAATATATATTTTGTTAAAAGCCGATGAAGAAAATATATATGAACGAAATATTAAAAAATAGGGACATTAAAAAAACTGGGTATGACCATAAAACAGTAAAGAACAGCCTGCGGAAAAAAATGGTATGGACAATATGATAACCAGGTACAATATGGCAAAACGTCGAGTGCTGTTTATATTCATGCTGCCGTTGACGGCTTCAAGTTTCTGTCTTCCTGTGGAGCCTTTGTGTTACTTGAACAAGGAAATGCGTCATTTTTTAAACAAGTCAGTTCAAATACAGTTGAAAGCTTAAGCATTATTTTAATGAAAAGAAATATTATGGTCAGTTCTCCTGGGTGTGTTTTCATTCACCAGTTATTTGCACCGGTGTAAGCTCAAAATTTAGTGGTCTAAATGGACCTTAGCTCCTGGCAAACCATTAGCTGGTCTTTTTTTCAAGACAGATGCCTGCACATCATATGTGTTGGCAGGAGTGCTAGCGAACAACATTAAACTTGTTGCCACAACCAAAGTGAAACTTGGTAACAGTGATTGAAAAAAAAACAGCATTCCACAATATTGATTCAAGTCACCTGGAAATTTTGGTTAAGTTAATGTACACCCCCCACCCCACCAGACACAATTATACACCACACTTACTCTCATGGTGTCAACCATGCTATTATAGCACTAGGCATCAAGTAGGAGAATTAGAAGATAAGAGGGCACAATGCTTTTTGTTAGAAGATCAAATGTGCTTTACATAAATGCTACATTCCAACTAACAAAAGAGCAGCCGATAGCGACCAATGCATACGAAAGCTAATGACACTCTGTGCAGCAGAATGTTGACGATGAGGTGTTATGCGCACAAGTGCACTCTTTCACACAAAATGACATCCTGCAGACAAACCTTGTGCCAACATTAGAGTTTGAAAAACACCACAGTGGAATTACTAAAATACTAATATTATTCGCCTTACTGTTCGTTAAAGATTCACAGATTGTTCCCTACGGGTGCTGTAAACAGGCACCCTGCTTTTACAGTCGTAGCAACAATGATCTGTGGCACAGACAAGAATAAATGCTCATGAAGTTTATGCAAGAGTATACCCTACAAATTACACCCCCTTTAACATTCCAATGTGGTAGAAGAGGAAGACAAAAAAACTGTTTTCTCCTGGAGGATGCATACCCCAGAACAGAAGAAACAAGTGTACCCTAACCATTGCTGCTGCCGATGCCTGTGCACTAGCAGTTACATATAATATGGCAGTTACAATTGTTTTTCCACAAGCACTGCAAGCTGCTGCCAGTTTACCAGTACAGAGCTGTAATAAATTTAGGGCAAGTTAAAGCTCTCTAATGGATTCATCTCATATGACACAATTGGAATGCAATATTCTGCAAATAAGTGAAGAGCGATGTGCCATCCCATACAATGAAACACCATTGAAGAACCTGAATCACCACCTGCACGCTTAGGCAGTTACACCCTTTGGAGTGCCCCTTCTGCCACACAACAATAATCATTATCTGCCTTGATGTGTTTCTTTTCTTTAAAACGCCACGCCCGCTACTTTCCTTTCGGGAATGCTATCATGCTGATAACGCGCATGCCGTTCGTTAATGGAAAGTACAGGGCTCGCAGCGTTAAAGAAAGGAAACGCAACAAGGCAGATGACGATTATCGTTGTGTGGCAGAAGGGGCACTCCAAAGGGTGTAACTGAGGTAACTGAGGTAACAGAGTTTGTTCTGTTTAAAGTAGTGCACCTGTATAACCTAAAGCTGTGGAGAATGCATTTAGTATCAGCTGTGAAGGTTTCTAATTTTAATTGCACACAGTAAAAACCTCCATGCAGTTTTGCAAAACGCAAACCCCCTACCATTTTGTTGTTCAAAGGCAATGACACGTAGGGCCACTACATGTACATTATGAGTTTCGTTCCCAAACAATCAAAGTGAATAGCACCACCTTAAGTGTTATGTGCCTTCAGTCTCACATTTTCTGTCAAAAATTGTTAGTGTCAAATGCTGCGATCGGCAGGAAAGCGGATTTCTGGAGCAATATAAAGTATTAGGTACCGTGATCTGTTCTTTCATTGCTGTGTAAGCATTATCGGGTCTTAAAGTAAAACAAAACCGAGGAATAAATACAGAGAGAGAGAGAGAAACAACCTTACTGGTCCATCGTGAACTAAAACGCGTTAAGCATCTGATGGGGTGGCTCCCTCTTCGCGGTCTCCATATGCTTCCAGGGCCGCCTGGCCCCTGTGGATCAGTCGGAGCTGGTCTTCCAGGGCGGGGCTGGACAGCATGATCTCCCATCGCTCGGAAAGAGTGGAGATAGCAGGGGGGTTAGTTATGGTTATAGGTGGGGGGTGGTCTATGGAAAAATTGCACTCTCCTATGACGTGCCGAAGGGTGCCTAATGCATTGCAGTGAGGACATGTGTTCTTATATCTCTCTGGGTACATTTTGTTCTGGAGGCAGGGGTGCGGAAAGGATCCTGCCTGGATTTGCCTGTATATTGTTTGTTCGGCTCTGGTCAAGGAGTGGTGGGGGTGCGGGAATGTTTTCCTGCCATCCCTGTAACATCTGACTATATCTCTGTAATTTGTGATGGGTTGCCATCCCCTTGCCTCCTCCTCGTTGGCCCGGGAGTTTAGCGCTCGGGCCTGTTGATGAGCATATTCATTGCCCTCAACTAAGGAGTGAGCCGGGACCCAAACTAATTTGATTGCTTGTTTAGGAGGCGTAGCTTTACCAAGAATTTTTAGTGCCCCAAGGGACACCCAGCCAGATCTGTAGTTCTTGTATGGAGCTTGTGAGTCCGTGACGATCTTGGTGACGTTTGGTTGCAGGAGTGCGAGAGCTATCACTGCTTCTTCTGCTTCCTCCGAAGACGGAGTGTAGATTGATGCGCAGGTGACCAGCTTTTCTAGCCCGGTGACCACGACTGTTGCCCTCGTGGAGCGTTTCGATAGAGAGGCGTCTGCATATAAAACAGTGTCGTCTTCCTCGAGGGTCCTGGAGATGGCTCTTGCTCGGGCGTCGCGTCGTCCGGCATGCCTTGTGGGGTTCATGTTGCGTGGTAGTGGTTTGCATTCCAACTTCCCACTCAACTTTTCGGGTAATTGGTCGTGGCGGGTGTAGCTTGCGGAGGACGCTTCTGCCCGCCTTGGTCTGGCTAAGGCGTACCCTTTGATTGGATAGGTGGGCTTCTACGAGCTCGGCTACTGTGTTGTGGACTCCCATTTGAAGTAATTTTGTCGTGGATGAATTTATGGGAATACCCAGGGCCTGCTTCGTGGCTTTCCTGATTATTGCGTCAAGTAGTAAGACGTCCTTCTTGAGGAGCTGCAGGTACGGCGCCGCGTAGACGATTCGTGATATAACAAAGGCCTCAACGAGGCGCAAGGTGTCCGATTCCTTCAGACCCCTCCGCCTGTTGGCCACTCGTCTGATCATGTTCAAGATTTGGTCTGACGTGAGCTTCATTTTTCTAATCATGGCTGTTGCCTTGCCGTCTGCCTGGATCGGGAGGCCCAGGATCCTTAGTTGTGGTACCGGGAGGATCCGGTTCCCTTCCAAAGTGATTTCTATATTTTCTGCTTGTGTACTTGATGCACATGGTCTGACAATGGTCAGCTCCGATTTTTTAGGTGAACAGCAAAGGCCACATGTCTTCACATAGCTGTTGATCGTGTCAGCCGCTTTTTGGAGCGTGTTTTCTATCCAGCCATCCAACCCTGCCCTCGCATTCCAGAGGGTGATGTCGTCGGCATATAATGCGTGGCCCAGACGATCTATTGATTCGAGAAGCTTGGGAAACGGCAGGAGAGCCATGTTAAATAAGAGGGGGGGAAATGACCGAACCTTGCGGCGTTCCTCGATCCCCCAGGTAGATCGGTTGGGATGTCTCCTCTCCTATTCTGGTCCTTGCCGTTCGGTTACGAAGAAAGTCTCGGATGTAGTTGTAAGTTTTCACTCCACAACCCGTGTTGCGCAGGTTGCGGAGGACACTTTCATGTGTGACGTTATCAAAGGCCCCTGTGAGGTCTGGCGCTAGTATCGCTCGCGGCGCCTGCTTCGTTGCTCGCTTAATTACCAGTTCGTTGAGTTGTACGAGAACATCCTGGGTGCCCAGGTGTTGCCTAAAGCCATACATTGTCTCTGGCATCTGATCGGTGGCATCAAGATGTCGCTGCAACCTCTTAAGTACCATACGTTCCATCACCTTCCCCACGCAGGACGTGAGGGATATCGGTCGCATGTTGTCAATGTGAGGTGTCTTCCCAGGCTTGGGTATGAAGCGGACTTCTGCCTCTTTCCATTCGTGTGGAAGATTGCCAGACTCCCAGACCCGGTTCATATACTCGAGCAGCTGTCTGCGGGCCTTGTGCTCGAGGTTGTTAAGTAACTTGTAGGCAATGGAATCGGGTCCCGGCGCGCTGCCCCTGTTGCTCTCGGACATTGCCGAGGTCAACTCGGTGTCAGTGAATGGCTTATCTAACGCTTCATTAGTAGGTCCCGCGTAGTCGGGAGGTGCGATATCACCCTTCTCCGTTTTCAGGTACTTGGCCTTCAGGTCGTTGATGAGTTTGTCGGCACCCCCAGTATTGTTGTTTAGAGTGCGTGTGAGGCTTCGATTAGTGGCGCTCTTGCTGCCGAGAGGATCGATCAGGTGACGAAGGAGGCACCACGTCTTCCTGGTAGAAAGGGTGCCCTGCAGTCCATCACACACGCTCAGCCAGTTCTCTCTGCACAGCTTGGACGCGTATTCAGCTGCTTGCTTGTTGAGATCTTGGATGCGTTTGCGAAGTTTCTTGTTGTGGCGTTGTTTCTTACAGCGTCTGGTGAGGCTGTGTCGTGCTTCCCAAAGGTGGGCAAGCTTTGCGTCCACACAGGGTGTCTGCAGTGTGGTCGCAATTTTCTGGGTGTATTTGTCTACCAGCTCGAGTTGTTCCTTAGCCCATTCCCCATACGATTTGGTGCTGTTCGTGTCCTCGTCTTCATCAGCTGCTTGCCTTTTTCGAAGTTTGTCTCAGTCAGTTAACTTTGTTGTTCCCATACGGGCATTGAAGGCGGCCCCCCTTATCGTAACACTGAGGATATCGTGGTCCGACCCCAGGTTCGCGCCTGTGTTCTGCCACGACACGTCCAAGGTTCCACTCAGCAGGGTAAGGTCTGGAGTGGTGTCCCGGGTTGTACTTGTGCCCATGCGGGTGGGAGTGTCTGGTTGGTTGAGTAGGGCTAATGTGTGCTGATCCATGAGGTTCGCCAGCACCCTGCCTCTCTTGGAGCAAAATTTGTGACCCCATATTGTGTGAGGCGCATTGAAATCTCCTAATATCAATAGGGGTCGGCTGCCCGCCTCTCTCTTGCTGTCGAGTAATGTGCCCTCTATGTCGAGGTTCTTTTTGGAGGGCCGACAGTATGCGTTGAGTATAAAGATGTTGTTTTTCCTTCCTATGCCTCTGCTGTGAATTTCCGAGAGAACGTGTTCACACCCTCTCTGAATGGTAATGTGCTGCGTTGCAGCTATTTTGCTTCGGACTAGGATGGCTGTGCTTTTCTCACTGGAATCGGTGTATGTGACGTACCCCGCGAGTTTTGGTCGCGAGTTCGTTTCTTGAATTGCAAGGATATCCGGTTTGTGTTCCGCATTATCTATGTATGGCTGTAATTCGCCTATTTTGTCTTTAATTCCTCGGCAGTTCCATTCGGCTAAGATCGTTGTATCTTCCTTCCTATTTTTACGCCTGGCCGCCATCTTGGCTCAGGTTGGTAGTCGTGAGACTACTCGCCATGCACGGTTTCCCATACGGGGCTCCCTTTTTAGCTTTTTGAGTGGTTAGTATAAGCCGGTTGACATTAGCTTCTAGCGCGTCGAACTTGGCCATCTTGGTCGTTATCAGGCCGATTTGGCTGGCAAGCTGTGTGACCATATCGGTGAGGGCTTCAATGGGCTTGGCCCATGCCGGTTCCTCAGACGGACTCGATTCAATTTTCTCTGCCTCCATTGCTGTTACCGGGGGCTCCGGTTGAGCGTCCCTCTTGGAAATTTTGCGTTTTGTGACATCCTCGCTGTTTTTCGATTTTTCTAATGCCTCCATGCGTGCAAGAAGCGCGCTGATTTGCTCATTTCGCATAACTACAAGCGCTTTGAGTTGCATACATTCCTCACAATCTTTCTTGGGAGTCTGGGGAAGGGGAGGGAAATCTTTGTTGCTAAGAGCGATAGGAGATCTAACTGCCCAGCCCACCTGTTTAGCGGCGTTCCTCGACGGTGTTTGGCTCCGGGTCTTCGACCTTGAGCGCGACTCCCGGCGGCGCCCGCTGCAGCTGCTGCCGGCCACGTCACCCGGCGACGACGCTCTCAAGCCCGGCTTTGAGGCGCAGCTGCTGCTCCGCCCTCGTCCGCCTTCCCGGGAAAGAGAGTGATTCCGGTACCCTGACGTAGCTGCTCCCTCCCGACGTGGCGGTTTGGAGGATTCTGCAGGCGTGTAGTTGGTATCTTTCCGCTCCCACCGGCGTTTCCGTACCACGTTCGGGATCTTGAAGCGAGCTCTGCACACCTTGTCTGCGGTCAAATGTTCTCCTCCACAGAGGTAACACTTGGGGGTACACTTGTGCTGTTCATCGGGATTTCAAGCACCACATCCCCGACAGATCCGGTCTGTTGGATCAGGGCAAACATCCATGCGGTGGCCCAGGCGACCGCACTGATAGCAGATATCTATCTGTTTTCTGTATAACGAGCATTTGGCGAGCAGGCCCCCGTAACGAACGTAGTTCGGCACTTTGGGTCCATTGAAGGCGATCACCACAGACGTCGTGTTAGCGATGCGGTTGGCCTCTACAGCAGTAGGATTATATTCGTTGATGATGTTCTCATTGATTTCTTGAACCGTGTCTCCGAGGGGGACGCCTCGTATGACTCCCTTGGTCATGCCATGGGGGGCCGATTCGTAGGCGCTGACCTCGTGCTCATTTCCTTGGACGACAATCTTGGTGACTGCAACATACCGGTTAGCATTTTCTCTTTTTGAAGTACTGATGACAACGATGTTTTGCTGGTAATTTGTGCATATCACGTCCCGGATCCATTCTTCTTTGGTGACTCCCGCCGCAGCGTAAATGGCCCGGCCAACTTCCATATGGCCGACCTTGCTGATATTCAGACCACCGCGTGGTCTCACCACGATCTTGGTATCGTCTTGGGGCAGTGCAGGCATGCGCGCTCTCTTGATTAACGTATCTTTGGCGTTCTCGGGTCTACGACCGGCACCGGAGGGTTTTGATTGAAGTGCATTGGGTAGACCTAGGTCTCGCTGACGTGGTCGGGACTTGCGTTCACCGGCGATGCGCCAGCCCAGGGTCCTGGTTACTTCTTCGGGGTGAATATCCTCCCCCTCTATTTCAACACTCATGGGAGTGGCCATGATGCAGGTAGAGTTCGGAATAATGTGCGTTCCAGCAGCAACCGCCCGTCGGCCGCGGCGGCTGGGCCAAGCGGTCGGTGGAGCAAGCCTAGGCTTAGCGACGACTCGCCTTGGGTGGGCACACAATCGTCCTTAAAGTCCCCAAATCTGGTCCCCTACCTTAAAGGCAGGTATCCTCGTGGTCCTGATGACTACACGGAACACGTGGTACAAGAATTCTTGTAGCTCAAGGTGATGATCCGGCACAGTCATCGAAAAACTGCGAAGCCGATGCGAAGCGCGTCCCACCGGTTATGCGCCTTCTTCTTCCTACACGCATACATACACGCATACATACACGCACATTTTACGTCACAACCCTCATGAGGCATTTAGTAGTCTGGATTATAAGGGATTCCTGATTTACAATGCAGGACAGATTTTATTCCACTGAAACAATGGCATCATGCCAATGATTCTGCATTTGGTGCTATATTTATTTATATTCAGTTCAGTTGGAATGTGTGTGTATTGTCAGCGATATTGCTTGACATGTTTTAGATTGACTGTTTTCTAAATTTAGGCAAATTCGTATTCGCAAATAACATTGTATGACACCAAGAACTAGCTTAGCAGGAGTATTTCTAACACTTGCAAGATATGAGGCTCTCGAATTCATATCTAAGCCTGGGGTGCACGCCGCCCCCTAATCTCATCAGCAAGTTTCTGGAACTCATCTACGAGGTTTCTTATGATGAATGTAAAGTTGCTTGAAAAGGAGAAATAGGGAATTTATATAGGTGAATTAGGCAGCATAAGAATGATGTCAGCACGAAGCAAGCATCAAGAAGCATTGTCACTCAATGTGCATAGACTATCAAACGCAAGAATTATTTGGAATGATTTAAAATTCCGGCATTGGAACGAAATGTCTTTTAATCCATATATAAACTTATTATTCACTCTATTACCACTACCATTACCAGAAACATTCATAATCATTATCCTATCTATGCCACATCACCCTAGCTAATATTCAAGCCTTCATAAGCTGCTTTTTTTTACTGCTAATTCTCTGTGAGGAAAAGGTGTCCGTATGAAGACCATATCATATACTTATTACCCGTTTTTTGATAAGTGATAAGGGAAAAACTTCACACCAAAAATGCATTGAGCTTGAGCAAGTTCTACGTTTGAAGCTGTTGATTCTTTTTTCCCTTTGCCATCATTGACCCACCTGGTTAGCTAGGCAGACAGAAAAGCTGCAGGAGAAAGGTAGGGGTGCCAAATTAGACTTGTGCCCCAGGGTGCCTTTTCACGGTCACTGGAGGAACTGCCTGTGGCCTCGGCATCTTCCTTGAGGGCCATGTCTAAGAAACCTTGTCTCCACAGGCTCCATAAAGAAGGATAATTTTCTGAGCCAAGTCTTTTTCTTAAAAGAACCCATTTGAGGTGTATTCGTGGCTTTGCACCACAAAACTGACACATGACTGGCTACTCAAGACACTTTATGTTCATTCGCAGGCTTATTCCTTGGAAAAATACTTTTATGTTGCACACAATGAGTAACAGTAACAAAAAAGTGTATAAGGAGGCTTTCATATTGCTCTACAACTTTTCGTTGACACATTTCATTTATTTATTTGAGATATTTATTAACTAATTCAGAATTATGTAATTAAGCAGAATGCAAAATATAATCAGAGAATCTCCAAGCTACGGCAAACAACATTACCTTCCTTTTCTCTAGTTGCATCCCATTTACATATTGTCACGTGGTTGTGACGTTGAATAACACAGTAGCAATACTGTGAACAAGAAAACTAACTTTTATTGGCCGAACCTGTGCCCACAAAACAGGCTACACTTATAGCGAAACGATAGCGGCGAACACGCTCGGCGATCGTCGAAAATCTGATCAGCGGGTCAAACGCGTCGGCTTTTATAGATCAGTCGCGGAATGTTCCAGATTAACCGATGGGACCCACGTGCCTTCCACAAAGTTCTGTAGCAGAACTGATAGTTGGGCGAGTTGGTACGAATTCATAGTAAAATATTCTTGCGCGCACAATTGACAAGGACACAGTGAAGGGGACACACGAGCGCTCGTGTGTCCCCTTCACTGTGTCCTTGTCAATTGTGCGCGCAAGAATATTTTACTATGGACAAAGTTCTGCACTATTCGCGTCGCGCATACATGCAATCAGATTACACAAGTTGCGGTGAAAGACAGTGGAGGGAACCATCGATAACATCCCAGAAACTTCTTTTACATGCAGGCGCGTCCTGCGCTGCACGATAACATTTGTTAGGCGGCCAAACGTGGTCGCCCGATGAAGATAAGTATACGTGTCATTACCCCCCTCTTAAAAAGCATCGATCCGATGCTGCAAAGAAACGAAAGAAATAAATGGGCACTCGTAGCAAGGAAAACAACAAAATCAAGGGAAGTTCGTTAGCATCCGTAAAACGGTTTAAGACGCACCACGTGGACCACTTCAGGTCGTGCGCGGTGCCGCTGTGAATGCGAAATGCCGTCTGGCATGGCCTCATAGTCCAGTGCGCCAATACGTCGGATGACCTTGTAGGGTCCGAAATAGCGTCGCAGTAGTTTCTCACTCAGTCCTCGTCGCCGTATCGGGGTCCACACCCAAACACGGTCGCCGGGCTGGTACTCGACGAACAGTCGTCGGAGGTTGTAGTGTCGGCTGTCGGTATGCTGCTGGTTTTTGATCCGTAGGCGGGCGAGTTGTCGGGCTTCGGCGCGCTGGAGATAGGTAGCGACGTGAAGGTTCTCCTCGTCAGTGACGTGCGGCAGCATGGCGTCGAGCGTCGTCGTCGGATTCCTGCCGTAAACCAGCTTAAACGGCGTGATCTGTGTTGTTTCTTGCACCGCCGTGTTCTACGCAAAGGTTACGTACGGCAGGACTGCGTCCCACGTCTTATGTTCGACGTCGACGTACATCGCTAGCATGTCGGCGAGGGTCTTGTTCAGGCGCTCCGTGAGACCATTCGTCTGCGGAAGGTAGGCAGTTGTCCTCCTGTGGCTTGTCTGGCTGTACTGCAGAATGGCTTGGGTGAGCTCTGCTGTAAAAGCCGTTCCTCTGTCGGTGATGAGGACTTCTAGGGCACCATGTCGCAGCAGGATGTTCTCGACGAAAAAATTCGCCACTTCGGCTGCGCTGATTTTTGGTAGAGCTTCAGTTTCAGCAAAACGGGTGAGATAGTCCGTCGCCACGACGATCCACTTATTCCCGGATGTTGATATCGGAAACGGCCCCAACAAATCCATCCCAATCTGCTGGAATGGTCGGCGAGAAGGTTCGATCGGCTGTAGCAATCCTGCTGGCCTTGTCGGTGGTGTCTTGCGTCGTTGACAGTCTCGGCATGTCTTGACGTAACGGGCGACGTCGGCGGTCATGCGCGGCCAGTAATACCTCTCCTGTATTCTCGACAGCGTCCGGGAGAATCCGAGGTGCCCAGCGGTTGGATCGTCGTGTAGGGCGTGCAGTATTTCTGGACGCAACGCTGACCGTACAACAAGAAGGTAGCTGGCGCGGAC
This sequence comes from Dermacentor albipictus, assembly GCF_038994185.2. NCBI lineage: Eukaryota > Metazoa > Arthropoda > Arachnida > Ixodida > Ixodidae > Dermacentor > Dermacentor albipictus. The sequence continues at coordinate 134,190,514 of NC_091829.1, read as the reverse complement.
TGGTGAGAAGTTCTTCTTGACGAGCAGGTTGTTTTGTAGCGTGAACGAAGACAACGCGCGCTTAAATGCCCTACGGACAACGTCGGTGTTCCCTTGCAAATATTCGACGTCATATTCTTGTAGTCTTAGGCTCCACCGCGCCAGCCGTCCTGAAGGGTCCTTTAGGTTAGCTAGCCAACACAACGCGTGATGGTCAGTGACGACTTTAATGGCCTGCCATAGAGGTAAGGGCGGAATTTAGCTGTAGCCCGAATGATGGCGAGGCATTCCTTTTCAGTCGCAGAATAGTTGCTTTCCGCTTTTGACAGCGACCGGCTAGCATACAATATCACCCTTTCAAGTCCTTCTTTCCTCTGGACTAGGACGGCACTGGGGGCCTAGGCTACTGGCGTCAGTGTGGATTTCGGTATCGGCGTCCTCGTCGAAGTGTGCAAGTACAGGCGGCGACTGCATGCGTCGTTTGAGTTCTTGAAGTGCCTTGGCCTGCGGCGTTTCCCACTTGAACGCGACATCACATTTGGTTAGATGTGTTAGCGGCTCCGCGATTCGTGCAAAGTCCTTGACAAAGCGCCTATAGTAGGCACACATGCCAAGGAATCTGCGCAATGCTTTCTTGTCGGTTGGCTGCGGGAACTTTGCGATGGCAGCTGTCTTCTGTGGGTCGGGGCGTACTCCTGATTTGCTGATCACGTGGCCTAGGAACAAAAGCTCATCGTAAGCGAAATGGCACTTTTCCGGCTTCAGAGTGAGCCCTGATGACTTGATTGCTTCTAACACTGTCGCAAGCCGCCTAAGGTGATCGTCGAAATTTCCGGCGAAGACAACGACGTCATCCAGGTAAAGAAGGCACGTCTTCCACTTCAGTCTGGCTAACACCGTGTCCATGACGCGCTGAAACGTTGCAGGCGCCGAGCACAGTCCGAATGGCATGACTTTGAACTCGTAGAGGCCGTCTGGCGTGATGAAGGCAGTCTTTTCGCGATCTCTCTCGTCAACTTCTATTTGCCAGTAGCCAGACTTGAGGTCCATCGACGAGAAGTATTTAGCGTTGCACAATCGATGCAATGCGTCGTCTATCCGTGGAAGGGGGTGCACAACCTTCTTCGTGATCTTGTTCAGTCGACGAAAATCGACGCAGAAGCGTAGGGTTCCATCCTTTTTCTTTACCAGGACTACAGGAGAGGCCCACGGGCTTTTCGACGGCTGGATGATGCCGTCGCGAAGCATTTCGTCGACTTGTTGCCTAATAGCTTCACGTTCTCGCTTCGAAACTCGGTAAGGGCTCTGGCGGAGTGGTCGAGCGCTCTCTTCGGTTATTATGCGATGCTTTGCAACTGGTGTTTGTCGAATCGTCGATGACGTCGAAAAGCAGTCTTTGTATCGTCGGAGAAGACTTCTGATCTGTTGCTGCTTACTCATAGGAAGACTTGGATTCACGTCGAAGTCTGGTTCGGGGACTATGCTCATTGGGGTAGATGCGGCTGAATCCGAGAGGACAAAGGCATTGCTGGTTTCCACAATTTTCTCGATATATGCGATTGTCGTGCCCTTGTTGATGTGCTTTCACTCTTGGCTGAAGTTGGTTAGCATAACGTCCACTTGCCCTCCGTGGAGTCGAGCGATCCCTCTTGCGACGCTAATTTCACGATCGAGCAATAAATGTTGGTCGCCCACGATGACGCCTTCTACGTCAGCGGGTGCTTCAGTGCCGACGGAAATAACAATGCTGGAGCGCGGCGGGATGCTCACTTGATCTTCGAGCACACTCAAGGCGTGGTGACTACGACAGGTCTCCGGCGGTATCGCTTGATCTTGTGACAGCGTTATCAATTTCGACTTCAGGTCGATGACTGCGCCATGTTGATTCAGGAAGTCCATGCTGAGAATGACATTTCGTGAACACTGTTGGAGGACAACAAAGGTGGCAGGGTAAGTCCGGTCATGAACGGAAATTCTTGCCGTGCAGATCCCTGTCGGCGTAATCAGGTGTCCTCCAGCGGTCCGAATTTGAGGGCCTTCCCATGCAGTCTTAACTTTCCTCAACTGGGCGGCGATGGGTCCACTCATGATGGAGCAATCGGCTCCTGTGTCTACTAAGGCGGTGACTGCGTGGCCATCGAGAAGCACGTCGAGGTCGGTGGTTCTTTGTCTGGCGTTGCAGTTACGTCTTGGCGTCGGATCACGGCCGCGTCGTGTTGAACTAAAGCTGTAACGGTGCGTCGTCAAGTCGTCTTTCGTCGGTGTAGTCTTGGCTTCCTGATTTCGTCGGGACGGCGGCGTGTCGTTATGTCATCGAGGTAGTTTCTTCGGTGTCTTCGTCGGTGGCGGAGAATCTTCGTCAGTTCGACGAACAGCAACCGCGCCACCATCGGTTGCTGCTTTTAGTTTTCCGGATATGGGCTCGCTGACCAGCCCCGGGCTGGGCCAGTGTATGGTCGGCGCTGCGGCGACAGGTAGCGGCCTGGTGATGGCGAACGCGATGGTCGTCGAGAGCTCCACTGAGTAGCGGCGAGGTAGTCGGCGATATCGCGGGGGCATTCACCTTGCTGCGGGCGCGGAGCAAGGTGAACAAGATGAGTCCTATCTCACGGTATGGACATCGTCGGTAGACATGACGCGCTTCTCCGCAGTCGTAGCAGAGCGGGCGGTGGTCAGGAGCGCGCCAAATGTCCGTCTTCCTCGCGTAGGTGCGCTGGGCGACGGGTGGTCGTGTTGGCAGTGGCGGCGGCGGACGACGCAACTGCGGCGTGACAGGGCCCTGGCGTGGTTGCGGAGGGGGACCTTGACGGCGTGCGATGGCGGCGTAGGTCATCGCTTGCGGCTCAGGCTTGGGTGATACAGGGGCTACTCCAAGTTGTTGTTGGAGCTCCTCACGCATGGCGTCGGCAATCGAAGCCACTTGTGGCTGTGATGGTGGGAACAGCTTTTGTAGCTCCTCCCGCACGACCGCTCGGATAGTCTCGCGCAGGTCGTCGGTGGCCAGCGATTGAACTCCGGCGTAATTTGTCGAGTTCGTGCGGCGGTCGAATTGCCGGTTTCGCATCTCGAGTGTCTTCTCGATACTGGTGGCCTCGCGAAGAAACTCGTCGACGGTCTGCGGTGGGCTTCGCACCATTCCGGAAAGAGTTCCTCCTTCACACCACGCATCAGCAGGCGGACTTTCTTCTCCTCGGGCATTTCAGGGTTGGCGTGGTGGAAGAGACGGCTCATTTCTTCCGTGTAGATCGCGGTCGTCTCATTAGGTAGCTGCACCCGGGTTTCTAGTAGCGCTTGGGCTCGTTCTCGGCGTACGACGCTTGCGAATGTCTGCAGGAAGCCGCCTCGGAAAAGTTCCCAGGTCGTTAAGGCGGCTTCTCGGTTCTCAAACCACGTCCTGGCCGCGTCTTCCAAAGGGAAGAACACATATCGCAGTTTGTCGTCGCTGTTCCAGTTGTTAAAGGTAGCGACTCTCTCGTACGTCTCAAGCCAGCTTTTCGGGTCCTCGAAAGTTGAACCGCGGAACGTCGGAGGCTCCCTGGGCTGCTGCAGCACGACGGGTGACGCTGATGCTGCCATTGGGGTGGACTTGGTGGCCATCCTCCTAGTCGTCTCGGGCGAAAGTCCGTGCTCCGGGGGCAGTCCTTGCAGCCTGCGGCTACCTCGCTGGTTCTTGTCGACGTTGGTGTCTTCCGAGTCAGGGCTTGGGTCACGGCTTTGTGGGGGCGTCGGGTGCATGAACGCAAAGCACCTCCACCAGATGTCCCGTGGTTGTGACGTTGAATAACACAGTAGCAATACTGTGAACAAGAAAACTAACTTTTATTGGGCGAACCTGTGCCCACAAAACAGGCTACACTTATAGCGCAACGATAACGGTGAACACGCTCGGCGATCGTCGAAAATCTGATCAGCGGGTCAAGCGCGTCGGCTTTTATATATCAGTCGCAAATATTCCAGATTAACCGATGGGACCCGCGTGCCTTCCACAAAGTTCTGCACTATTCGCGTCGCGCATACATGCAATCAGATTACACAAGTTGCGGTGAAAGACAGTGGAGGGAACCATTGATAACATTCCAGAAACTTCTTTTACATGCAGGCGCGTCCTGCGCTGCACGATAACATTTGTTAGGCGGCCAAACGTGGTCGCCCGATAAAGTATACGTTTCAATATTTGTAAATCTTTGTGCACGATAGTTAAGACACCCTGTAGATCAAAAAACAGCATTACAATTTTCATAATCATCTCTTGCATGTTATTGGTAGCTATGGCTGCTTCAAGTTATTGTTTCAGTACGGTACAAGCAGTTTTGAAGTGATATTGTTTTGCATCGAGGGCGTGTAATCAAGAAAATCAAGCAAAAGGTCAAGTTGTGTTCACTATTCAGATGTTTAACTAAGAAGCTGCAGGAAAAGGAAACAAGACACAACACCTAATAAACAATGCAAAATTTGAAAATTTAAACTGAACAAGAAACCAGTTTTTGAAAACACGGAAAAAAGCTAGCAGCTTACGTCGAATAGGCTCTTGCTATGTACTCCAAGTGAAGTTGTTACCGCAGTGCTTGGGCACAATATGAACGTAACAGTCAACAACTTTGAGCAGAATGTTAACACCACTAAATGAACTGGCCTTTGAAGATTCTTGATCTGGAATCCTCAATGACTTGTTCTGGCGTTTAGTCTGTCGAGCTCAATCTGTATTATCAAAAGCTGGCTTTCGGCCATAATTTCTCTAAACGCAACATCAGCTTAAATCTCAAGATAGGGTTAACCTGTAAATAAAGTGGATAATGCATGGCAAACATCATGGACCCTCTTACATATTAACCAGAGGGTTCACTCATGCAGCCATGAAATTGTGATGCAGACACGATATATTGAAGCTGGTTTTGTGAAGTGTTTCATGCTTCCAAGGCTTCTTCTCCAGTTGTGAAAGCTGTGTCCACTAGCTAAATGAGCGATGAGAATAAAAAAAGAACTTCAACATGCTCACAATACGTTGGCCATTTGCAAGTAAACAGCAGCCTTTTTGGGCGCCCAGGTTGCCTGGTGCAAATCTACTATGCCACAGTACTTGCGTTACCCAGTACCAGCCGCTTTAAAATGCAATATGTTCAGAGCCCTTTCCCTCTGTTTTTTTGCTTTGGAAACAGTTTACCATGTGTTCAGTAGGTGTCGAGAAAGGGGACAAAAAACACTGTGCACCACTGATTTCTAATGTTTTGCTGGATGCAGCACACCTCACCGGATGCAGGTGAAGCCAGTGGAAATGCGGTGTCATGCAGGCGCTTTCCTGGAAGCAGGGCATATGGTGGACTAACTAGTGCGTGCGATCAGATAATATTGCTGCCGAAAAACTTTTCTTTGTGGTTTTTCACATTTTAGGAGGTCTCTACATGTATGGTAAGCGCTTTTATGAGAATCTCAACCCGTATACGATAGTGTTCTCTCGCATCAAGTTTTTTCTCATTTAGCAGTGTTTCCATTGCACGCCACTTATGTTGGCGACACTGTAGACACTGCAATGGAAAAATTCTGAACACCTCGAAACACTGCTTGGGTAGTTTATGGCACATCAGGCAGGCATGTTAGGGGAAGAAATGCCACACACCCATGCAAACGAAGTGCTGCCACAAAGTTGTGAAGCACGAACTTCTGGGACAAGGTTGGCTTCAGTCGAGGGTGCTCGACGTGCTGTCCATCCCCTGTAGTAGAGATCAGTGATGTGGACCCTTTTATACTGGCTGTGTTTTCTGGTCGGAACCTTGGCGACAGCTTCCACCATACTTTTTCGAACCTGCAACATGTGCAGCGAAAATCACATCACTGTGCGTTGATTGTATGGATATATTGTTCTATACATTCTATCAAATCATTAAAAATACAGTTCGCACATTTTTACTACTGTATATAGACAGTCTAGTTGCTAGACACGCGAAACATTACCATCCCTCTGACAGAATGCAACAATAGAAGCGTACACTGTAAAGCTACACTGAAATTAAAATTTATGTGACACCGTATGAGCATACAGTATGCTTACTGTATGCTCTAGCCCTGTGTCAAGTAAGAGTTAATTGTCAATCATTTATGGCGTATTTCTACTTATTCTGGGCCATCAAACTGTACAATCAATGTTCCAAGTTTACACATTGTTGGCTTTTGATTGCCTATGTGATCCGTTTCCTACCTACACATGCAGTAATCCCACTGTAATAAGGAAAAAGAGTTACAAAAAAAAATGCCGTGATAATCTTCCACATTTGCTGAGGGCAGGAACAATGGCCAATAGCATGTGGTTGAAGCTACATAAATACTCAGTTTTCACACAGCTTAATTGTTCAGCAAGTAATAAAGAGGTACGCTGTGCGCCTCTGCACAACCAATAAAACTGACTACTAGATACTGTACTAAGGCTGCTGCTTGATAGTGTTCGGCAGTTCGGCTTTGGTTTTTTTTGATATACAGAACTGTTTAGGTACCAGTAGTTTACTTTGCAATAAAATGGAACCTGGAGCACTGGTCATTTGCAGATAAATAATGCGACAGCAAATATAGCACAAGGATAGGAATATGGGTCTCTTAGAAAAAAGTACACACACATTATGAATATAATGTAATGTGATGCCACAATGAAACAGAAAGCAACACATAGAAGCGGGCGGCACTTCCATGTCACCAAGGTTATTGGACAGACAGTACTTCAGAAGTGCCCGCAACACAGTCAAAGAATGCAAAGCAGCATTTCTTTGCGTTCAACACAATGCGTTGGCGGGCTAGTTGGTGCGAATCCATAAATACTTTGTTTAGCGCAAAACAATGGACACAAGAAAGACGACCAGCACAAGGCGCTACTCTCAACTGACATCACTTTATTGCGTCACTCCTTTATAGATAGTAGAATATAGAAGAACATGTGCAGTGAGCACCATGTGCAGGGACAACCAACAACCGATCACAAGTGCGCACTCATGCGACGGGATCCAAAAAACCATATTGAGCACTGCACAAGGTTAAAGAAGGCACATTAATGCACTGTGACCCCAATGACTGTATGAAGAAAGCTTCCGATAACTCTCGGGCGGTGGTATCACAGCACTTTTTCAAAATATGATACTTAAATGATAATATGAAATATGAATATATAATAAATATAGAATAAATATATAAATATATAAATATATATAAATATATAGAAATATAAATATATAATGAAATATGAGCCTTAAATGATACTTCTCCTCGTTGTTAGCTTTACGTGCCATTTATCCTCGTTTTAATTGTTGCATGTTATTTTTAAGATTTCTTCAATTATTTTTTTTCTTAACTCTGTGAATATACCTGTGATATTGTTAACCGATTTTTTTTTCTATCTCATCGTTTATTTCCAATGTAGAAACTGTATAGCAATATATCACATGACTCACTGTTTGCCTCGATCCTACTATACCCTTTTCATGTTTTGTTAGGAGGTCCCCCCGACAGTTGTTACTTCGGGACCTCCGAATGTTGTACTTATACCCATCTTGTATTTCTTTTGTCAAAAATAAATATTGATTGATTGATTGATTGTTTGATTGATTGATTGATTGATTGATTGATTGATTGATTGATTGATTGATTGAAATCACAGTATCACGAAACATGGCTTCGCACTTCCATATTTTACAATGTTGAGCCAAATGGGAACCTGTGCCTGTTGGTATGGATCGCTTGTTTGCAATGTTTCGTGATACTACGATTTTGAAAAAAGCCGTGATACCACCCCCAGAGAGTTATCGGAAGCTTTCTTCATACAGTCATTGGGGCCACAGTGCATTAGTGTGCTTTTTTTAACCTTGTAAAGTGCTCAATATGGTTTTTTTTTGGATTCTGTCGCATGAGTGTGCTCTTGTGATCAGATGTTGGTGGTTCCTGCACATGGTGTTCAAAGCGCATGTTCTTATAGATTCTGCTGTTTACAAAGGAGGGACGCAATAAAGTTATGTCAGTTGACAGTAGCGCCTTGTTCTGTCGTCTTTCTTGTGTCCATTGTTTTGCCATAAAAAAGCAATTATGTATTCCTTGTGTGTGTTTGAAGACAGCTCCACACGCAGTAGCGATTCCAGTATTGCTGCCCAGTGGTTTAGCTCACCGCAGCTTGAAGTGTCACAAAATATAAGGAGAGAAACCGGCACTATGGTTTTGTTGCAAACAAGAATATGTGAAGTGCATTCTGAGGCCAGAAACTATAGAGAAAAATTTCATGATGCACCACTGTGGAGGGTTTTATAGCAAAGTCAAATACATTTAGTGCAAATATCACACTATGATGGTACACAATGGTGGTAATCTGTAATAATATAAAAGGTGCCCTAATGTTACAACAAAAGTTGACATTACTTTATAATAGCGCTGTAAAATTCAGCATGCAGGGGCACCACTTGGTTAAACAATAGTGATGTAATGTCTATGTACACAAGTATTACCCATGCATTTCTGCCATTGTCCAAATGGCATAAACGAATGGGTTATACTTGTATACATAGATATTACATCTCTATTGCTTAACGAAGTGGGTAAACTATGTCTGCCTCATACAAGATTAGAATTAAACCATAAATTATATATAGTCAGCCTAACAGTAACACCTCATTTGAACTTCACAGTAAGTAGACGTCACCTATTCATAGTTTATATGTTGAATGTAACGAACCCTCATTACAGCAGCGCAGAGCATTCCTCACATTTCCTTACGTACTCAGAATTCAGTCATCACCGCAACACATATGCTACAACATCGTCACACAGTGCAACTCACGCTTACACTACACAAATAAACCAAACATGATTAGGCCACTTGTACTGCGGTATGAGCAATACTGTCGGGATTATGAAATTCCCCACGAAGTCCTCCAGGCTGCCAAGAAACCAGAGCGGTTGGCCCCGTGGTACGATTTCACGCAGTTGTGCGACTGGACATTAACACATTTAAGGAAAAAAGATACTCCACGCGAACGCATTATACAATAATTCCGTGTTCTTCAGGACCAATATCAAAATCACATGCAATTCTACACTGATGGGTCCAAAACAAAAAAGCATGTGGGTGTACGGGCCGTAACAGAAAATTGGGAAAGAAGTATTCGTCTACCAAACCATGCCTCTGTTTTCACTGCTGAAGTTTACGCTGTATGGGTTGTAGTTAAATAGATGATCAATGGCAAGCACAAAAACGCAGTCATTTACACTGATTCCTTAAGTACACTGAAGGCTCTAAACCTAAAATCTGAGTGTGAACGCCTGTTAGGGGACATACTAAACATGGTCGCACTTAATAAATATGGGAGATCAATCCGCTTCTGCTGGGTAACAAGTCATGTTGGGATACTGGGTAACGAAGCAGCCGATAGATATGCATCGATAACAGCGAACAATGAGATAACAAACACAACACTTCCATACAAAGATAGCATCCGCGCAATTCGAAAAGCCTTAACGGCGAAATGGCAACGCGAATGGGACCGCTGTGCTGACAACAAACTACATCTCACGAAACCCATAGTTGGCGAGTGGAAGTCATGCTACCATCAGGAGTGGTTCAACAATGTAGTTTTATGCCGACTACGCATTGGGCACACACACCTCACGCACAATTACTTACTTACGAAAGAAGACACACCAACATACGAGAAATGTCAACAGCCACTAACAGTTATGCACATATTACTCACATGTACGCAGACTGAAACACACAGACGAACACTTTTGCACAAATTATATCAACTACACATAACTTTACACCCTGCTCTAATTTTAGGTGATGATCCACTAGTCCCATTATGTGACGTTCGTAAATTTCTCGACGACACTGGATTTTAACATAAAATATAGATTATTAACAAAGCCTTTTCCTTCATTTACTGGATTTTAAAACACCTCAGGTGTGGCGCAGCATAGCCTTAGCCGCTTTTGCGCCATTGAACTCCATTTAACTAACTAAGTAATAGACGCCTGTTGATGCCAGCCTCCCCCAATGCTAAACTGTGCCGCATGCTTTACAGAGAAATTATAGTGGTATCACTAAATTCTGAAGCTATTCAGGACTGCAGCATTGTAGAAGACATCTACAAATGTCCGATTTCATGTGTAACAGCCTGAATTGCTTGCACATCTTACCAAGTGCAAATTAAAATTACTTCTCCTTGTTTAGCATTTTTGCCTGCTAGACCACAATACAATGTCATCAATATATTAACATATTACCTCAAAGAACATAATTTGGCTTATAGATTAACACCTTCGCATACTGCCACAGCTAAACTCTGTCATATGTGTTGCAATCCTAAAGGGGTGCTTGTCCACCAGCACTCCAATGTCAGTAACAGTGATCACCTACACAGCTTCATTCAGGTTGCAGGTGGCAGTCATGATTCAGGTGGCAAATAGCTAAGAGAAAAAAAAATCTACTCACTTTCAGAGCTACAATACTGCGATAACTTCAGAGAGATGGACCCATTGCAGGCAGCAGACCTCTTCTCAGCTCCAGCACAACAGCAACTTGCCTTTCAGTAAAAGAAAAGGATTCATTAGTAATGATAAGTTACCTTGTTTTTGCTGAGTATCAATACAATCTGACTTTCAAGTATATCCACTCTCCGCTTTAGTAATACAACTGAATTATTCGTAAAGTAAAAGAGTCAATGATGACACCATTCGCTTCTCTAGTATGTGCAATGTTTTTCGCACTGATACCCCGTTTACTGCTTGCTTACTGACACGAATGCCTCGACTGCCCAGACATCATTCGAAGCAACACGTCTTGCTGCACTGCAAAAAGTTTTACTGAAGAAACACAGCAGAGCAGCCAGAGCAAAGAACTTTTTTTTCTGGTCACAATTAAGGCGTGCATCCAAGAAAGAAAGTAACGATCACAGGTAGTGACCGACTGCTATTGCCTCGAACGTTTATTTCCGTATTTTAACAGAAGTTCTTGTATCGGATACAGTATGCTCTCAAGCCAATACAAGCGTTAATACAAGTGCGCAACTGAACACAATTTTATTCTATGCTTTTAATGCGAGTGAGCAAAAGGTTAGAAGTACCTCACGGAAATTGCGATCGAGCCGATCGCGCTACGACTGGAATCGATCTGAAAAGATAGGGTGATACCCTTTCCCCATTCATGCGTCAGTTTTGCCCTAAGACGTCGCATAGTGGTCTTTTGAAACAGTGTTTCTGTTCGCGACACCGGCTTACCACACATCATTTTAACACCTACGTTATGCAAACCAAATAAGATTAAATGGGCTTACCTCATGAGCAAGTTACGAGAGCGCGTAGACTGTTGAACACCCGTTGAGAGCAAGCAGGATACATCCGTGTCCAAGCCCATACGTGCACCCAAACACACGACAACTTCGATGCCGCTGCGTGCAGAGTTTTTTACACGAAGTGAAAGACATCCAGCGCAAATATCTCCGCGCGACGACGGCAAATGACGAGCGCACAAGCGTACAAAGCACAGCGACAGATTCGGAACTTTGCCAATTCGAACGTGCCGAGACCTTGTAAGCAGCGTAACCATCCATCGTTTCGGTTCTTCGCTCCCGATGCGTCAATCTCTTTTCCTTGGAGTCTTGCTTCACTCTTGAGTACAAATCAAGAGATATTTACGGCAAATTAACAACTTTTACAACAGGACACGACAAATTCCGGCTGACTACACATGTGCAGCTCCGCCTGCCACTCCTAACGGACGCACAGCGCGCGCTGCCCCCTGGTGCCGCACTCTGTGAGCGCGGAGAACAGAACAGAATCGGTTTCGTTTTCGCATTTGTGCTCTAGTTACTGTATCGTACCAGTTCAATGAGCACAAGCTATCTTCGCACGCTGGAACGACACGTGCCTTTCCTTTCCCTCTATTTCCACTACCCCCTTTCCCTCGCTCTGGTATGAAATGCCCAGCGCAATGAACATAACAGTTCACTGTTGCCTTGAAACGCGTGCTGTTGGTTTCTTCGACCGGGACCCGGTCGACACAGTTACTGGAACTGCAATATAATTGCTTGACAATTAATTGAATTCTAAAAGAGTAGAACACTTTCTCTCCCACAACCCCTGTGCTGCAATGAAGTGCAAAGCATTGCACTGCGATGCGTCCATAATCTCTAGTATAGTGATAACTTGGGCTGGTTGGTGCATGTAATGAACGGGTAAATAATGAGTTGTGTCATAACATTACCCATATATAAAGCACATGGAACTAATGGTGTTGCATTCTAGGTCAAAAAGAAATAAAGCTTGAATCGTTACATCTCGGCACTGGGTATTCTTTCTTTCCGTACTATTTTTTTCTTCTTTTTGACAGTACACACAGTACTAGCACGGTAATAGGTCCTTCATCTTCAGTCACCTTCCAGTAGTTTACACAAATGTCGGTGCATGTTCGCGTTCTTTATTCTACCGCACCAGAACGAGCACGTTTACCGGTCTTTGTTCAAGATGAAGCGCCAAATGTTTGCGATTACATCTTATCGCAAGAATTAACACATGAGCAGTGAAGATTACGCGTAATCGATTTGTCTCAATGAATGGGCAGTTAATGTCAGAGACGAGATATTTTCTAAATATTATGAGAATGGGTTAAACCAACTACATTACAGTTCAGCAATGCCCTTCGACACTTGGGCTAATTGCTTGCCGCATTCAAAAATTTCATCCGACCGTAGTACTTGGATCTATAGGCCGCCAGCCCCCTTCGAGACCATTTGTTTCAAAATTCAAATGCCATTACGGTTATACCACTCCCTGCGTTTCGGTACTGATTTAGAGTGCGCAAAATGTTTGTCGTATACAGAGCTCCAATGTCATTCCTAGTGCACCAGCACCTGAATGCTGCAAGCTTGTTTACGTATGCACGTATGTCCACGGCTCTTGGTTCACTTAAACATATATGCTGTGTTATTAACTACAAAGCGCTTAATTTGAGAACATTGAGAGAACACGCATACATTCGCGCATATGATCAGCGAGGCCCATATGCGCGGCAAACTGCGACCGCAATAGAAGATGCGTATATATATTTATACGATCTGCTATTGCAGCTATTGGTAGAAAGCTAGCTCTCACATTTTGTACGCATCTTCATAATGCGTACAGTTTGCGTGTTCAATAAAATATTGTTAGCTGAAACTTTACGAGTACGAGCGCTCATTCAGACAGCTTAAGTTTTCTCACAATATTACGGATGTTCGCCTAACAAAAATATGGAATTCTGTCTGTTTCGTCCGAAACAGTGTATGGCCGTACATATGATTACAGTGAAAATGTCCGTAAAGCTGAAAACAGAGAACACTTTCCGTATATTAACGGCAGATTTTGCCGTATTTTTGAAATATGACATATTTTCCGTATTTTTACGCTGCAGTTCTCCGTATAATGACGGAAATCCTCCGTATAATGACGGAAGTTTTTTACAGTGATAGCCACGTATTGCTTAGTGGCAGGGTCTGTGGATTACAACTACGCTGTCCCGACAAGTGACGACCATAACGTGACGCTTGCGGTTACGGATGCCATACTCGTGACTCTTACTATACTATTACTATACTGCGCGAGTACTATAAACATGGGTTTACTGCACAAGCTAGTGAACAGACATTTTCGAACCACGTTTTTCGCCTTACATGCGCTCAACGCAAGCACCATTGCAGCATGTTACGGTGCGCGTCCCTTAAAGACAGAGACGCGAACGCAAACATAAGAACGCGTTAGAAGACAGAAGACAGCGTCTTGGGCCTCGTGCCAAACATATCCAAGCCAACAATATGTTAACAATCATGCCATCGTTTCTATGCAAAGAGGTTACGTATTTTAAGTTCTGGAGTGACAGTCGAATCCGCCGCCTACGCGAGCGCGTGAAGCCGCTGGGGGCCAGATCATTAGAGGGAAGGGAGCGTGGCCACAGTGCGTGGCTGGGGTACACGCGCGACGCAACCTGTGCTTGCAGTTCTACGATGAAAAAAACAAAATGAAACCCCCTTAGGAAGCATATCAGTCAATCATTGTGTGTCCCTGTTGTCAAAAATAAAATGTCATGGTGGTGGGTGCCTTGTGTTCTTTGTACAATATGTTGCGAGAACTGAAAAACAGTCGTTCCCTGTTTTCTTCATTCAGTAAACTGCCGCGTGCATCGGCACTGTGATGCCCTTCCGTCGATACGTGGTGCCGGCCAGTATTGACACAACGACATGACCTCGGAATATAGTATCCTTATGCCATTTCGTTAACAAATCACTATTTGTGTAAATGAGCGTTTTTGGTTTAAACCTAGAAAACAAGAAAAAAATATTCAACGGTAGGTCTCATTTCTGTCCGGCATTTCAGTTCTAGCTGAAATGTGTCGGTGAAAGCAAATTTACAATAAAGGTAAGGCGATCCACAATCGGCACGCAGCCGCAAGCCTACATGCGCTTCAATGAGAATAACCTGACAAAGTTAAGGTCATGTGTCAGCTGGCGGCTCAAGCAATCTTCACTTTTTTTTCGTTTCTGCATCCGTTCTGCCTGCGTCTGCGGCATAAACGTGAAGTGGGAAGGCAGATAAACAGAAATTGGTGGAGGCAGGTGGTAGCGTAATGGTTAGCGTGCCCATCTCCCAAATGCAAGATGGTGCATTTGGGAGATGAGCTCAAATCCCGGTTGTTTGTTTGTGAAGACAGCTTTCTGTGCTCTCTGGTGACTGCAAAGCTCAGAATGAGGCGGCAGCCTGCCGACAACGGTCGCCGTCAACGTAAAAAAAAATAAGCGGGCATGCAAGGTCACACCTAAAGCCGAAAGCACATTCAGAGTAAATGCAATATGCTCTGGTCGACGAAAAAACAGTGACGAGTAACGAGCGGTGTTGTTGAGCGAGGCTGTAGACGGATAATGTCACCGTGGACAGGACCACGCTCGAATCCTGGTGCTCAGCGGAGATATACATCGACAGCGTGTCAACTAGCCTGTAATTGATAGTTCATTAAGGTCGTTGCGTGTTTGTGTTGTGCCTAGCAGGAGCGAGTAGTGTAAGAGATGACACTGGTGAGAAGGCGGTGAGCGAAGTCCGCGAAAAGTAATTGAAGATAGCCAGTTGAGGATACCCTCACCAGAGCCTTTCAACGGCTCTGGTGAGGCAGAAATGTTCTAGACAATTTTAGCATCTCACGTATTTTATATATTGCATCATTCTTTCTCAATGCATTCTAATATTTATAGTACACGTCAATAGTCATTCCCATAATTTTATTACTCCTACATTTTATGGAATTTGCATCAACTCTTTTAGGCCAATTTACAGCCACGGCACATTAAGATCAGAGCACCCATCAGTCCACTGCGAACCCGTTGATATTAACATGACGCTCTTTGGCCACGCCTGGCCCTTGCGCCACTAAACATCAATCAATCAATCAATCAATCAATCAATCAATCAATCAATCAATCAATCAATCAATCAATCAGGATAGCCACATTGAACGTCGACGCCATGATGAATAAAGCCTGCGACTTCAGCTGCTCAGCCGCCAGAAAGGCTTGAGTGGTAGCATACCGCTGGGCGTATTTGGTAACAACAACGATAAACACACACTTTGCAGAAGTAAACAGAGAAAAGGGACGTAGTGAGTTGGCCACCCTTTTCGAGCTTTGGCATAGTTTGAAAAATGAATGTGGCGAATTATGACGCGCAAAACAGTATATGTCAACCCAAATGAATCAGCGTGCTCATATTTGCGTGACACTCCATGTTGGCCTGCCACCAGGACATCATGAAGTTGCAGCGCTGCGAGTTTTCATTGGGTACTTGAGAATAAAAACGAGCACATCAGAGACGTCCGAGGGACATTTCAAGGGTACAAAAACACATCGCCCCCCCCCCCCCAAAAAAAAAGAAATCACGAATATAGGCTTACAAATAGGGACATCATAGGATCGAGCACTACGGCGCTTGTTTATCTTGTTTAGGATAACGTCAGCATTTCTTTCAGCGTTTATTTCTGAGAAAATGCGTTGAAGTTCCATTTATTTGTATCCCATTGGCAGGCGTAATCAGGCAAACATTGTCTGCATTTCATCAGAGAGTGCTTGTTTACTCTGTGGAGATTACGTATGACAATGACAACAAACACACAAAGCTTTGCTTACATCGATTAGCACATACATGGGATCCGCATAATTTTTTGACTGTCAATACAAATGCTTAAGAATGGCGCTCATTAACGCAATATTTCTATTTACAGTGAGCAAAAGCGGCTTTTATATCCACAGTAGAATTGATTTAAATGGCTTTAATCCCATGGACATTATATCGTTGCCAACTTCTGTGGGATTGGAGCTGTCAAAATGGGATACTGTTGACAGGGAAATCAGGAGGTTGATGAACGACAAGAAGGCAGAAGCTTGCACAAGACCTCAGGGATATAAAATGACTTTTTGAGCAGCTTGGTCAGGGGGCCATGCAATGGTTTCCACGTCTATTAAAAATCCTCCAAAATATGTACACAGGCCTACAGAAATGCGGGCATATTGTGAAAGGTGAAACCGCTGGAAATTTCAGCACAGCATTAGCCTAAATTAAAAAAATTACTTAAAAATAAGAATCCCCAGGATTGAGAGGGTGTCCAAGTTCTGGCACTAATAAATTGGCTGTTGAAGCAGTTCAGCTGAAACGCAATGGTGCGAAATAAGGCGAGAATGTCGGCAAGTGTTGAACAAAGGTCAAGTAGGTCCTGTGGGCGACGCTAGCGCTAGGCAGTTGCCAAGCGACTGCACGTATTAGCGAGATGCCTGGTCGTCAGTAGTTACAGTATGATTCGGGACTGAAATGTTGGACGCGGACTCCATCACATTCAATACAGTGCATTCTACGGTGTCATTCTTTGACAGATGGTACCGGTCCTCGCGCAATGAGGATGGGAAGAAATTGTAGCAAGTGCCGGCTGTCACCTTCCTCCTACTGCCAACATTCCTTCCCCTCCGTAGTTGCTTAGCTTTTATTGGGTTCGGCTGCTAATCACGAGGTCTCGGGATTGAATCCCAACCACGGCAGCCGTATTTCAATGGGTGTGACATGCGAAAACCCGCCTACTTAGGGTTAGGCGCACGTTAAAAAATCCCAAGTGGTCCAAATTATTCCCGAATCCTCCACTACGGCATGCCTCATAATGAAATCGTGGTTTTGGCAAGTAAAAACTCATAATGTGTTATGTAACATTCGTTAAGGATGTCCTGGGCAGTCGCAGAACTCTTGAATACAATTAGGTGTCAGGAGTTGTGCGCGAGGTCTTTCAGTATGTGGATAGCCGTTATGGCGTTCGAGTTGCTAGTCTACATAGCGGCTATATTGTCACGTGGTCGTGACGTCAAAGAACACAGTAGCAATACTCTGAAAGGCAAAAACTAGCTTTTATTGGGCGAACCTGTGCCCACAAAACACGCTACACTTAAAGCACAACGAGAGCGGCGAACACAGTCGGCGATCGTCGTAAATCTGATCAGCGGGTCAAGCGCGTCGGCTCTTAAAGAGCAGTCGTCGAATGTTCCAGACTAATCTTTCGGACCCGCGTGCCTTCCACAAAGTTCTACACCATTCGCGTCAGACGAATAAATCAGATAACATAACGTTCGGCGACAGCAGCCAGCGGATAGAAGCATCGATACCTTTCCAGAAACTTCGGATACATGCAAGCGCGTCCCGCGCTGTGCGATAAGATTTGTTAGGCGGCGAAACCTGGTCGCCCGATAAATATAAATACACGTTTCAATACCCCCCTCTTAAAGAGCATCGTCCCGTTGCTACAGAGAGCGAAACACAAAAGGACACTTATTAAACACATGTCACAAAACAACGAAAAGAAACAAAGTGCAAAGTTCGGTTACGCGAAGTCCCAAAGTTCGTCAACGCTGGTGGTATGGCTTTAGCCGCACAACGTGGACAATTTCAGGTCGTGAGCGGCGCCGCTGTGACAGCGAAATGCCGTCTGGCACGACCTCGTAGTCCAGTGCGCCAATACGTCGGATGACCTTGTAGGGTCCGAAATAGCGTCGGAGTAGTTTCTCACTGAGTCCTCGTCGGCGTATCGGGGTCCATACCCAAACACGGTCGCCAGGCTGGTACTCGACGAAGCGTCGTCGGAGGTTGTAGTGTCGGCTGTCGGTCCTCTGCTGGCACTTGATGCGCAGGCGGGCGAGCTGTCGGGCTTCTTCGGCGCGCTGGAGATAGGTAGCGACGTCAAGATTCTCTTCGTCAGTGACGTGCGGCAACATGGCGTCGAGCGTCGTCGTCGGGTTCCTGCCGTAAACCAACTTGAACGGCGTGATCTGTGGTATTTCTTGCACCCCCGTGTTGTATGCAAAGGTCACGTACGGCAGGACCGCGTCCCACGTCTTGTGCTCGACGTCGACGTACATTGCTAGCATGTCGGCGAGGGTTTGTTGAGGCGCTCTGTGAGACCATTCGTCTGCGGGTGGTAGGTAGTTGTCCTCCTGTGGCTTGTCTGGCTGTATTGCAGAATGGCTTGGGTGAGCTCTGCTGTAAAAGCTCTGCTGTCGGTGATGAGGACTTCTGGAGCACCGTGTCGCAACAGGATGTTCTCGACGAAAAATTTAGCCACTTCGGCTGCGCTGCCTTTCGGCAGAGCTTTAGTTTCAGCGAAGCGGGTGAGATAGTCCGTCGCCACGACAATCCACTTATTTCCAGAAGGTGATGTCGGAAACGGTCCCAACAAGTCCATCCCGATCTGCTGAAAAGGTCGGTAAGGAGGCTGGATCGGCTGTAGTAATCCCGCTGGTCTTGTCGGCGGTGTCTTGCGTCGCTGACAGTCGCGGCATATCTTGACGTAACGGGCGACATCGGCGGTTAGGCGCGGCAAGTAATACCTTTCTTGTAGTATCCTCGATAGCGTCCGGGAGAAACTGAGATGCCCAGCGGTCGGATCGTCATGTAGGGCGCGCAGTACGTCTGGACGTAGCGCCGACGGAACAACAAGAAGGTAGTTGGCACGGACTGGTGAGAAGGTCTTCACGAGTAGATTGTTTTGAAGCGTAAACGAAGACAATCCACGCTGAAATGCCCTAGGGACAACGTCGGTGTGCCCTTCCAAATACTCGACTAGGGCTTTTAGCTCCGAGACTCCTCGTTGCTGTTCGGCGAAGTCTTCCGCGCTTATTATTCCAAGGAAGGCGCCGTCATCCTCGTCATCTTGCGGCGGCGGGTCAATGGGGGCGCGGGATAGGCAATCGGCATCTGAGTGTTTTCGTCCGGATTTGTAGGTTACAGTGATGTCGTATTCTTGTAGCCTGAGGCTCCACCGTGCCAGCCGTCCTGAAGGGTCCTTTAGGTTAGCTAGCCAACACAACGCGTGATCATCGCTGACCACCTTGAATGGCCTGCCATATAGGTAAGGGCGAAATTTCGGTGTGGCCCAAACGATGGCGAGGCATTCCTTTTCGGTTGTAGAATAATTGCCTTCTGCTTTTGACAATGATCGGCTAGCGTATGCTATCACGTGTTCATGTCCATCTTTGCTCTGAACTAGGACGGCACCGAGGCCTAGGCTACTGGCGTCAGTGTGTATTTCGGTATCGGCGTGCTCGTCGAAGTGCGCAAGTACGGGCGGCGACTGCATGCGTCGTTTGAGTTCTTGAAATGCGTCGGCCTGTGGCGTTTCCCACTTGAACTCGACGTCACATTTAGTTAGCTGTGTCAGCGGCTCAGCGATGCGTGAAAAGTCCTTGACAAATCGCCTGTAGTAGGCACACATGCCAAGAAATCTACGCACTGCCTTCTTGTCGGTGGGCTACGGGAACTTTGCGATGGCAGCTGTTTTCTGCGGGTCGGGGCGTACTCCGGATGCGCGTGACGCGGCCTAGGAATAGAAGCTCATCGTAAGCGAAGCGGCACTTTTCTGGCTTCAGAGTGAGCCCTGATGACTTGATGGCCTCTAGTACTGTGGCAAGCCGCCTAAGGTGATCGTCAAAACTTTCGGCGAATACAACGACGTCATCCAAGTAAACGAGACAGGTCTGCCACTTCAATCCTGCTAAAACCATGTCCATCACGCGCTGGAACGTTGCAGGCGCCGAGCACAGTCCAAATGGCATAACCTTGAACTCGTACAGGCCGTCTGGGGTGATGAAGGCGGTCTTTTCACGATCTCTTTCGTCGACTTCTATTTGCCAATAGCCAGACTTGAGGTCCATCGAGGAGAAGTATTTAGCGTTGCAGAGGCGATCCAATGCATCATCTATCCGTGGGAGTGGGTATACGTCCTTCTTCGTGATCTTGTTCAGACGACGATAATCGACGCAAAAACGAAGGGTTCCGTCCTTTTTCATCACTAGGACAACCGGGGATACCCATGGGCTTTTCGACGGCTGGATGATGTCGTCGCGCAGCATTTCGTCGATTTGTTCTCTTATAGCTTCACGTTCTCGCGGCGAAACTCGGTAAGGGCTCTGGTCGAGCGCACTCCTCGGTGATTATGCGATGCTTGGCGACTGGAGTTTGTCGAAGCCTCGATGACGTCGAAAAGCAGCTTTTGTATCGCCGGAGCAGACTTCTGAGCTGCTGTTGCTTAATCATGGGGAGACTTGGAATAATGTCGTAGTCTGGTTCGGCAACCATGGTCGTCGGGGTAGATGCGGCTGAATCCGAGAGGACAAACGCATTGCTTTTTTTCCAGAATTTCCTCGATGTATGCGATCGTCGTGCCCTAGTTGATGTGCTTGAACTCCTGGCTGAAATTTGTCAGCAACAAGTTCGTGTTTCCTCCGTGCAGTCGAGCGATCCCTCTTGCGACGCAAATTTCACGGTCTAGCAGTAGACGTTGGTCGCCTTCGATGACACCTTCAACGTCAGCGGGTGTTTCGGTGCCGACCGAAATAACAATGCTGGAGCGAGGCGGGATGCTCACTTGATCTTCGAGCACACTCAAGGCGTAGTGACTACGAGTATTCTCCGATGATATCGCATGGTCTTGCGATAGAGTTATTGACTTCGACTTCAGGTCGATGACTGCGCCGTGTTGGTTGAGGAAGTCCATGCCGAGAATGACGTCTCGTGAACACTGTTGGAGGATAACGAAGGTGACAGGGTAAGTCCGGTCGTGAATGGTAATTCTTGCCGTGCACATTCCAGTCGGCGTTATGAGGTGTCCTCCGGCGGTACGAATTTGAGGGCCTTCCCACGTAGTCTTAACTTTCTTCAACTGGGCGGCGATGTGTCCACTCATGACGGAGTAATCAGCCCCTGTGTCGACTAAGGCGGTGACTGCGTGGCTGTCGAGAAGCACGTCGAGGTCGGTGGCTCTTTGTCTTGCATTACAGTTCGGTCTTGGCGTCGGATTACGACTGCATCGCGTTGACCTGTGGCTGGTATGTGACGTCGTCAGGTCGTCTTTCGTCGTCGCATTCTTTCCTTCCAGACTTCGTCGGGACGGCGGCGTGTCGTTATGTCGTCGAGGTAGTTTCTTCGGCGTCTTCGTCGGCGGCGGAGGATCTTCGACAGTTCGATGGACAGCAACCGCACCTCCATCGGTTGCTGCTTTTAGTTTTCCGGATATGGGCTCGCTGACCGGCCCCGAGCTGGGCCAGTGTATGGTCGGCGCTGCGGCGATAGGTAGCGGCCTGGTGATGGTGAACGCGACGGCCGTCGAGAGCTCCACTGAGTAGCCGCGAGGTAGTCAGCGATATCGCGAGGGCGTTCACCTTGCTGCGGGCGCGGAGCGTTAACGGCGAAACCTCGCAGTCCCATTTCCCGGTATGGACATCGTCGGTAGACGTGACCCGCTTCCCCGCAATGGTAGCAGAGCGGGCGGTGGTCAGGAGCGCGCCAAACGTCGGTCTTCCTCGGGTAGCTCCGATCTTCTCCGGTCTTCCTCGGGTATTGACCCGTGTCAATATAATAAAGGCGGAACGGTAACATGGTAGAGAATGGGGAGAACATACAAATCCCGCATATATTACTGCAAACTAACTCTAAATAGCGTTCTTGCTTCACGCACCTGCATAACCGCCATAGGAGACTACTTTGGAAACCAACTGCTAGTATTGCATGTCGTACTGCATTCTTGCTTCACGCACCTGCATAACCGCCATAGGAGACTATTTTGGAAACTAACTGCTAGTATTACATATCGTACCAACAGTGTACCTGGCCTGGTGGCCAGTAAATGGTGACGTAATATTGCGAGCAGCTTCGGCCACAGCATGCTAATGGACGACGACAGAGACTGAAGTGACTAGCGCAAGAGTGGACAGGGCACACTAAAGACGCTATAAGGACATGCGCCCAGTTGGAAGTTTGCACTTATCCTTGTCGCCTCTTCAGTGCCCCGTGTCCACTCTTGCGCTAGTGACTTTAGCATGGAATACCAACTAGCCCGGTCTCACACCCTGCGACGAGACAGGGACAGTTTACTCAACTCTGGTGTCGTGACCTTTGTGTCAAGGTGGAAAACAACATATCCATGTATATGTCTTCATACTTAAGCACATCTAGATTTGCAGCTGTGGCAGTAGCCCATGAGTGCGCATTGCAAACTCGCTAGTGAAATAATTGTGTGCACCTTAACGAATTCAATAGGGGAAAATCAAAATCCGTCCATGACGGCGTCTCTAGTAGAGGCTGTGCGATGTTCGGACGTTAACAATGTGTGCCGACTGAAGAAAGGCTGCCCCGAAGTGCTTCTGACGGTTAGGCGACCTTCTTTCCTCCGCAGAATTAAAAAAAAGAAAAAGAAAAAAAAAGAACCGCATCAAAAGCCCAGACTCAACTATTGCTCTTCGCGACTAAACGCTCTTGGGCTCTTGGGCTACGAGTAATTTCCAGGTGACGAGCGAATACGCTTTATCAAGAACGCTGATAACGCCGGCGGTACAAGCACAGTGGCGAAGTTCAATGGGCAGGGATATATTTTATTATGTTTTTTTTTGGGGGGGGGGGGGGGGTTGGTTGACGTCATCACGCGTAGCAGCGGGAAGTTTGAAAAGTTTAAGGTCAGTACGCCACGTGGTGGCGCTCACGCGAACTAAACCTTTGTGTCCAGAAAAGCTGGATAGGTGCCTGTTGTGGCCGTGGGGTTGCATAGAAAGGCGCGCATGTAATGGTAAGTTTTACGACCACAGTTCCTGATGATTAGGTTTGTAAGGATGGTATGGTGAGCCACATTGTCGAATGGCCTTTGAGATCGAGTGCTAGAATCACTCCGGTGTTATGTGGTCAGATGTGTTCAAGGACTTGTTCCTTCTTCTGAAGAACGATGTCGTAGGTAGAAAGGTGGGGCCGGAATCCGAACATTGTTTCGGGAAAGAGGTCACTCGACTTTAGGTAACCTTGAAATCGGTTCAGAATGACATGTTCGAGAAGCTTGGCTAGGCATGAAGTAAGTTATATTGGTCTTATATTTTCTAAGCTGGAGAGTTTGCCCGGCTTAAGAATGAGTATGATGTCTGCGTGCTTCCAGTATGCTGGTAGCGTACCCGCTTCCCAATGATGATTAAAGAGGTCAGTAATAAATTCAATGGTGCCGTCATCCACGTTGTGCAGGAGCTTGTTATTTATTTCGTCCTTGCCTGGGAGGGTGCTTCATGTGAGTGCATGGAGTGCTTGTTGCGCCTCCGTGATAGTGATCAGCTTGTCGAGGTCGTACTTTTCGCTCCCGCTGTACGATGGAGGTTGTCCTTGTGCGGGTTCGACATCGCCTATGTACCACGCCCGCAAATCCTCCAGGATTTAGTCATCAGAACCCGGTTGGTTGTGGAGGATACGTTGAATTGTTTGCTGGCTGACTGCCATGCTTTCTGTGGGTTCAAGAAGATGGCGTAGCAGCGACCATGTTTTGACCATGATAATATTGCCCAGCAACTTCTTGCATAGTTGTTGCCAGTTGTGACGGGTGAGCTGCCCAGCGTAAAATTCCGCAGTTGCGGTGAGTTTCGCTCTATGTAGTTTCAGTTTACGAACTTGAGAACCAGGTAGTTCATCTTGAACAGTCATGTAGGAATGCGAATCTTGAAATCCAGGGAGTCGTTAAGACAGAAAATGAAAGTGTTGTTGCCATATTGTCCACTATCGGAGATGTTATTGCAAACCCGATCAGTGAGGGCGATATCGAGAGTTGCCATCGCGTCCCCACGCGTAATCCGGATAAAACTAACATTATCGTGCAATTCAAGTCCTGGTCGAAGCGCGACATGACAATAAGGAAAGCGAGAAAAGCCCGGCTTACTCATGACAGCCTAGGACTTGGCAGCTCAAGTCCTACCTGTGTAAATGAGCATCTTTGTCGTACACTAAAGAGACTTCTCAGTATGGCTATCAGGCGTAAGAAGGACTGCCAGTGGAGATCCGTGTGGACCTATAATGGAAGGATTTTTGCGAGGCAGTCAGATACTTCTGGCGCCATATCCATAACTTGTGAAGACGACCTGAATAAAATAACAACGGTGTAATTAGCCCCCCTCTTTTTTCGTACAGTTAAAGCATTAAAAATGAGCTACCACGATTTTGCGTTGAACTATGAAATTCTTCCAAGTCTTTCTATGTACGGTTCTGTTTTACATAATAACATACGGTCTGCTCTCGCTAAGCATGACCAGATTGCCTATTTCCTAGATGAATTCCCTTTTGAGTATAGTATTTTAATGCTTACTGAAACATGGTATTACGACGGCTGTGCAATGCTCCATCTTAATGAATACAAAAACCTTTTTATCAATCGCAGTAGTCGTAGGGGCGGTGGCGTCGCTATTTATGTTAAAGCGTCTGAAGAATATGAAGTAATATCAGATTATACATGCATCACAAACGATTACGAGGTACTAAACCTGAAACGAAACGCTGACGTCATTACTGTCGTTTCATCATCATCATCAGCCTAGTTACGCCCACTGCAGGGCAAAGGCCTCTCCCATACTTCTCCAACTACCCCGGTCATGTACTAATTGTGGCTATGTTGTCCCTGCAAACGTCTTAATGTCATCCGCCCACCTAACTTTCTGCCGCCCCCTGCTACGCTTCCCTTCCCTTGGAATCCAGTCCGTAACCCTTAATGACCATCGGTTATCTCCCCTCCTCATCACATGTCCGGCCCATGTCCATTTTTCTTTCTTTATTTCAACTAAGATGTCATTTACCCGCGTTTGTTGCCTTACCCAATCTGCTCTTTTCTTATCCCTTAACGTTACACCGATAATTCTTCTTTACATAGCTCGTCGCGTCGTCCTCAATTTCAGCAGAACCCTTTTCGTAAGCCTGGTTTCTGCCCCATATGTGAGTACTGGTAACACACAGCTGTTATACACTTTCCTTTTGAGGGATAGTGGCAACCTGCTGTTCATGATTTGAGAATGCCTGCCAAACGCACCCCAGCCCAATCTTATTATTCTGGTTATTTCAGTCTCAGGATCCGGATCCGTGGTCACTACCTGCCCTAAGTAGATGTATTCCCTTACCTCTTCCAGTGCCTCGCTACTGTTACGTTTCGCCTACGACGCGCGCTGTAGCCGGCGCGGATTCAACGGACGCCGGGGCTTCGTTCCAAGTGGCGGACATTTTGGCCCGTTCGGAGCGGCCGCGACGCATCCCCGCCGAGCGCGTCCCGGCATGTTTCAGTGCCACGTGTCTTCGTGTGTGCGTGTGTGTGTGTGTGCCCACGCTTGTCAAAGCGCGGCAGCCGGGGAGAGGAGCTTCCCCAGTGTGAAGCGAGGAGGTCTGACCGGCGCCGGCCCGGCTGATGCGTCACCTCCTTGTCCCAACGTGTCTCTCAGTCCGTCCGTCGCCGCTGTCACGTGGTGTCATCTCGTGACCTTCCCCCTTGCTCTCAACTCCGAGAGTATAAGAGCAGCTGCCCCCGGACGCCAGGAGAGAGGCTCCGATTTCTTCTGTTGAGTAACGTGCTCTCCCGTCTCTCTACTTCGGTCGACCTGACCGCCCGCTCTTTGCGATGCTAGAATAAACAAGTTGTTCTGTTAGCAGTCGCCTCATGCTTTGCTGGGACCTTCGGATGCTTCCAGTGTGCCCCAGGCCGCCAGGCCAACGCTACCCTTGGGGCTTGCGACCCATTTGCAACAACGGGCGCCAACGGTCCGGTTGCAACAACGGGTGTCAGCGCTGAGGTTCCAACAGCTGGTGGCAGCGCTGAGGTTCCAACAGCCGGTGCCATCGGTGCGGTTCAAACATCTGGTTGCCAGCGGTGAGATCGCGACAACGGAGGCCAGCAGCGAAGTTTTGCGGTTGACTGTATGCTGAGCAGCACAACGACCATCCGGGAGCAGTGCAACGAGCCCTGTGTGATGACTGGTTGCCTGCAGCGGAACGACTGCGCTGAATTCTTGGCTGCGAGGTTTGGTGAGTGCGGGACTTTCTTCTTCTGAGTTTTGCCAGGCTTTTGTTAGTGTTAGAAACAGAGCTGGTAATTGTGGTTGTCGTTGCTGCCGGGTTAGTTTGCGGCAAGACAATAGTAGGCAGTAGAGAAAGCAGCATTCAGAGCAGCCATGGATTTGAAGTCGTTGCGCAAACCGAAATTGTTGGAGCTTGCAAGAGAGTTGGGTCTGGATGTCTCAGACAAACTCAGAAAACCAGAACTGCTAAGGGCTATTCTTGAGTTAGAAGCTGAGGATGACGAGCTGTCGGAATGCCTTGAGACCATTGAGGAGAGGGCAAAAAGACAGGAGCGCGAACTTAAAGAACAGAAAGAGCGAGAGCAACAAGAGAAAGAGCGAGAGCAACAAGAGAAAGAAAAAGAGCGTGACCGTCAACACGCTTTGGAAATGAAACGTCTCGAGTTAGAGATGGAACGCGCTCGTAATGGAAGTCAGGCACACGGTGCAGGAGGACGAGTATTGTTTAAAATGACTGACCTGATGCGGCCGTTTAAGCTTGGAGAGGACATTGGTTTGTTCCTGGTTAACTTTGAGCGAACGTGCGAGAAGCAGGGATTCTCTCGGGAAACGTGGCCACAGCGCTTGCTCACTTTGTTACCCGGCGAGGCGGCCGACGTAGTCGCTCGCTTGGAGAGAGAGGAGGCAGAGGATTTCGACAAAGTGAAATCGAGTCTGCTAAATAAGTACAGGCTGTCAGCGGAGGCGTTCCGTCGGAAGTTTCGAGAAAATGAGAAAGGCAAAAGTGAGTCATATACAGAGTTTGCCTACAGGCTAATGTCAAACATGCAGGAGTGGCTCAAAGAAGAGAAAGCGTTTGGTGACCACGAGAAAGTTCTGCAGTGTTTCGGGCTAGAACAGTTTTATAGTCGGTTACCTGAGAATGTGCGGTACTGGGTCTTGGATAGGCCAGACGTTAGTACGGTGGCTAGAGCCGCTGAGCTAGCCGAAGAGTTTGTGACGCGTCGGGCTCGCGGAGCTAAGGACGGTCAAAAGGGTGAATTTGGCTCCAAGTTTGAGAGGCCGAAGTTCACGCCCATGAGAGCAAAGGGGGACACACGTAGTGCGGATGCGAGTGAAAGCAGTCCGACAGAACGTAAGGAGACGGCGGCAGCCGAAGCCGAACGCAGAAAGCGGTTCGAGGCGAGGCAAGCGCGCGTGTGTTATACGTGCCAGAAGCCGGGTCACTTTTCGGCGCAGTGTCCGGAAACAAAAACAAAAGTAGTGTTTTTGTCATTATGCAGCACTGACGAGAACATGAAGCTTCTCGAGCCTTACATGCGAGACCTCCTCGTGAACGGGAAGGAGTGCCGAGTGCTTCGCGATTCCGCAGCTACGATGGATGTAGTTCACCCCTCTTACGTAGAACCCGATATGTTCACGGGCGAGTGCGCATGGATCAAGCAAGCCGTGGAAGCTCACAGCGTGTGTCTGCCCGTAGCAAAAGTGCTCATTGAAGGTCCTTTCGGAGCACTTGAGACGGAGGCGGCAGTGTCATCTATGCTGCCCCCCCCCAGTACCCGTACCTATTTTCGAACAGGTCCGATCACCTCCTGCGCGAGAAGGGGCTTTTGTTTGGTGAGGCTAGCGTTCAGGCCTTAACCAGATCGAAGGTTCGGGAGCTCGCTGCAAAGGCGGTAGTTGCGGGGCCGACGTTGTCGAACGATGAGAAAGGGTCAGAGGCGCAGCAAGCTGATATTCAGAGCACGCCCGAGCTGAATAAAACTGAGTCTGTAGCGTTAAAGGCACCAGATACTGGAGAAGAAATTCCCGATGCGGGAAAGTTAGAAGAGCTATCTGCAGATTTGCTCATCGCGCCTACGTCAGACGGACTTAATAGGTTGCTAAAAGTCAGCCGGTCGGCTTTGATAGCCGAGCAAAAGAAGGATGGCAGCCTAGAAAACATACGCTGCATTGTCAAGGAAGGTGTCGCCAAGAAAAATGCTCGCTTTGTGGAAAGAGGTGGGGTCCTGTACCGGAAGTATATAGACCGCAGGGGAGTGGAGTTCGATCAGCTGATCGTGCCTCAGTGCTATCGTCAGGATCTGTTGCGCTTGTCGCATGGGGGTTCGTGGTCCGGACACCTAGGAGTTAAGAAAACTAAGGACCGTCTCTTGCAAGAGTACTATTGGCCAGGGTGTTTTCGGGACGCAGACCACTTTGTGAAGACATGCGACACCTGTCAGCGGGTGGGCAAACCAGGGGACAAATCGAGGGCGCCGTTGAAGTTGGTACCTATCATTACGGAGCCTTTTAGACGGCTCGTTATTGATACAGTGGGACCTCTGCCGGTAACAGCCACGGGGTACAGACACATTTTGACTGTGATCTGCCCAGCGACAAAGTTCCCTGAAGCAGTGCCGCTTAAAGAACTCAGCTCAGTTGAGATAGTCAATGCACTACTGTCCATATTTGCGCGAGTTGGTTTTCCTGCGGAAATCCAATCAGATCAGGGCACAGTATTTACTAGCGCTTTGACGACAGCCTTTCTCGAAAGGTGCGGGGTAAAGCTGCTACACAGCTCAGTGCACCACCCCCAGTCGAATTCCGTTGAGAAGCTCCACTCCGTCATGAAGCGCGTGTTGAGAGCATTGTGTTTTGAACATCAAACTGACTGGGAGCTGTGTCTGCCTGGGGCGATGTTTGCATTACGGACCGCGCCGCATGCGGCTACGGGGTTTTCGCCAGCTGAGGTAGTGTACGTTCGCTCGCTGCGATATCCGCTTCGCATGCTTCGAAACGGATCACTGCCCTTTCCAATGGCTGCAGACTATCTCTTTCACAAATGGCCGCCTCCTGCGCTGGAGCCTCGCTTTGCAACAATATTCCTTTGAGGTGCGTTACAAAAAGGGGAGTCTCAACGGTAACGCCGATGGCTTAAGTCGAAGCCCCTAACGAGGGAATCAGCCTCAAAATTGTTTGTTATTGATGTTCTTCTTCCTGAGGCAGGATTTTTAACATATTGCTTTTGTGTAGTGTTTCAAAGTGATGATGTGCTTTCTAGTGCAATTTTCCGATTTGTGGACGCGTTCTGAGTGCTGCTATAGACTACTGTAAGGAACTAGGCAGTAGTATAAAAGGGGAAAGAGCCTGGCATGGCTTAGTGAGGGTTGTGCCGTGCTTGCTGACTGAGCGGCTGAGTTTCGGCGCAGTTCTACCGCTTGCTGGGAAAGAGAACAAAAATGGCAACTCTCCTGAAGTCACTTTGCAGTGTCCTGTGTGAACCTGAACGGGGAACGAGGCCTTCTCGGTGCGCTGCGCTCAAGAAACGCCGAGGGACGACCGACTTCGGTTATGAGCATCATCGAGCTACATCCCTCTGGACAGCGGATGCAGTCCCCTGACCACCGGGATCTCCCTCCCCCGGCGGGGCGGTCTGTTACGTTTCGCCTACGACGCGCGCTGTAGCCGGCGCGGATTCAACGGACGCCGGGGCTTCGTTCCAAGCGGCGGACATTTTGGCCCGTTCGGAGCGGCCGCGACGCATCCCCGCCGAGCGCGTCCCGGCATGTTTCAGTGCCACGTGTCTTCGTGTGTGCGTGTGTGTGTGTGTGCCCACGCTTGTCAAAGCGCGGCAGCCGGGGAGAGGAGCTTCCCCAGTGTGAAGCGAGGAGGTCTGACCCGCGCCGGCCCGGCTGATGCGTCACCTCATTGTCCCAACGTGTCTCTCAGTCCGTCCGTCGCCGCTGTCACGTGGTGTCATCTCGTGACCTTCCCTCTTGCTCTCAACTCCGAGAGTATAAGAGCAGCTGCCCCCGGACGCCAGGAGAGAGGCTCCGATTTCTTCTGTTGAGTAACGTGCTCTCCCGTCTCTCTTCTTCGGTCGACCTGACCGCCCGCTCTTTGCGATGCTAGAATAAACAAGTTGTTCTGTTAGCAGTCGCCTCATGCTTTGCTGGGACCTTTGGATGCTTCCAGTGTGCCCCAGGCCGCCAGGCCAACGCTACCCTTGGGGCTTGCGACCCATTTGCAACAACGGGCGCCAACGGTCCGGTTGCAACAACGGGTGTCAGCACTGAGGTTCCAACAGCTGGTGGCAGCGCTGAGGTTCCAACAGCCGGTGCCATCGGTGCGGTTCAAACACTACCTATCGTAAACTGCTGTTCTCTTCCGAGACTGTTAAACATTATTTTAGTTTTCTGCAGATTAATTTTCAGACGCACCCTTCTGCTTTCCCTCTCCAGGTCAGTGAGCATGCATTGCAATTGGTCTCCTGAGTTACTAAGCAAGGCAATATCATCAGCGAATCGCAAGTTGCTAAGGTATTCTCCATCAACTTTTATCCCCCATTCTTCCCACTCCAGGTCTCTGAATACCTCCTGTAAACATGCGATGAATAGCATTGGAGAGATCGTATCTCCCTGTCTGACGCCTTTCTTTATTGGGATTTTGTTGCTTTCTTTGTGGAGGACTACGGTAGCTGTCGAGCCGCTATAGATATCTTCCAGTATTTTTACGTATGGCTCATCTACACCCTGATTCCGTAATGACTCCATGACTACTGAGGTTTCGACTGAATCAAACGCTTTCTCGTAATCAATGAAAGCTATATATAAGGGTTGGTTATATTCTGCACATTTTTCTATCACCTGATTGATAGTGTGAATGTGGTCTATTGTTGACTAGCCTTTACGGAATCCTGCCTGGTCCTTCGGTTGACAGAAGTCTAAGGTGTTCCTGATTCTATTTGCGCTTACCATAGTAAATACTTTGTAGGCGACGGACAGTAAGCTGATCGGTCTATAATTTTTCAAGTCTTTGGCGTCCCCTTTCTTATGGATTAGGATTATGTTAGCGTTCTTCCAAGATTCCGGTACGCTCGAGGTCATGAGGCATTGCGTATACAGGTTGGCCAGTTTCTCTAGAACAATCTGACCACCATCCTTCAACAAATCTGCTGTTACCTGATCCTCCCCAGCTGCCTTCACCCTTTGCATAGCTCCTAAGGCTTTCTTTACTTCTTCTGGCGTTACCTGCGGGATTTCGCATTCCTCTAGGCTATTTTCGCTTCCACGATCGTCGTGGGTGCCACTGGTACTGTATAAATCTCTATAGAACTCCTCAGCCACTTGAACTATCTCATCCATATTAGTAATATCGCCGGCTTTGTCTCTTACCGCATACATCTGATTCTTGCCAATTCCTAGTTTCTACTTCACTGTTTTTAGGCTTCCTCCGTTCCTGAGAGCATGTTCAATCCTATCTATACTATACTTCCTTATGTCAGCTGTCTTACGCTTGTTGATTAACTTCGAAAGTTCTGCCAGTTTTATTCTAGCTGTAGGGTTAGAGGCTTTGATACATTGGCGTTTCTTGATCCGATCTTTTGTCTCCTGCGATAGCTTACTGGTTTCCTGTCTAATGGCTTTACCCCTGACATCTATTGCGCACTCCTTAATGATGTCCATGAGATTGTCGTTCATTGCTTCAACACTAAGGTTCTCTTCGTGAGTTAAAGCCGAATACCTGTTCTGTAGCTTGATGCGGAATTCCTCTAGTTTTCCTCTTACCGCGAACTCATTGATTGGCTTCTTGTATACCAGTTTCTTCCGTTGCCTCCTCAAGTCTAGGCTAATTCGAGTTCTTACCATCCTATGGTCACTGCAGCGTACCTTTCCGAGCACGTCTACATCTTGTATGATGCCAGGGTTCGCGCAGAGTATGAAGTCGATTTCATTTCTAGTCTCACCATTCGGGCTCCTCCACGTCCACTTTCGACTAACCCGCTTGCGGAAAAAGGTATTCATTATCCGCATATTATTCTGTTCTGCAAACTCTACTAGTAACTCTCCTCTGCTATTCCTAGAGCCTATGCCATATTCCCCCACTGCCTTGTCTCCAGCCTGCTTCTTGCCTACCCTGGCATTGAAGTCGCCCATCAGTATAGTGTATTTTGTTTTGACTTTACCCATCGCCAATTCCACGTCTTCATAAAAGCTTTCGACTTCCTGGTCATCATGACTTCTTGTAGGGGCATAGACTTCTACCACCTTCAATTTGTACCTCTTATTAAGCTTCACAACAAGAGCTGCTACCCTCTCGTTAATGCTATAGAATTCCTGTATGTTACCAGGTATTTCCTTATTAATCAGGAATCCGACTCCTAGTTCTCGTCTCTCAGCTAAGCACTGGTAGCACAGTACGTGCCCGCTTTTTAGCTCTGTATATGCTTCTTTTGTCCTCCTAACCTCACTGAGCCCTATTATATCCCATTTACTACCCTCTAATTCCTCCAATAACACTGCTAGACTCGCCTCACGAGATAACGTTCTAAGGTTAAACGTTGCCAGGTTGAGATTCCAATGGCGGCCTGTCCGGAGCCAGGTATTCTTAGCACCCTCTGCAGCGTCACAGATCTGACCGCCGCCGTGGTCAGTTGCTTCGCGGCTGCTGGAGACTGAGGGCCGGGGTTTGATTGTTGTATTCATATGGGAGGTTGTGGCCAAGTACTGCACCAGGGTGGCCAATCCTGCTCTGGTGAGAGAGTGCGTTACCGGTTCTGGTCGCCGGGATCAGGCCGCACTCCAGGCCTGTTTGTGCGATTTTCTCAACACACGGTTTTTTTGTATTATCCGGTGGAGAATAGCGCGGCACCGGGATTTGAACCATGGTCCTCTTGCACGGGGAAAAGATACTCTACCGTCCCCGCAGTAGTTCAATTAAAAATTAAGGTATGGGGTTTTACGTGACAAAACCACTTTCTGATTATACGGCACGCCGTAGTGGGGGACTCCGCAAATTTCGACCCCCTGGGGTTCTTTAACGTGCACCTAATTATAAGTACACGGGTGTTTTCGCATTTCGCCCCCATCGAAATGCGGCCGCCGTGGCCGGGATCCGAGCCCGCGCCCTCGTGCTCAGCAGTCTAACACCGTAGCCACTGAGCAACCACGGCGGGTCCCGCAGGAGTTGTACGCCTCATTTAACCTACAGTGGTGCCCTATTTGATCAGTCAAGGTTGACCGACCTGAGATCGGTTATACCGCACGGATGGCACTCGACTAGAGAACCTGGTATTTATGACTTGCACATGTGTCGTCATACCTAATTGAGGATGTATATCTATATATATATGTATATATATATATATATATATATATATATATATATATATATATATATATATATATATATATATTAAGAGGGTTCCCGTACAGTCATAAAATAACCGAAAAGACATTAAAAAAAGAAAAAAAATAGAAGAAAGGGGAAAAAAAGGAACATGACAGGTGATTTGAACTCATGACACTTGGATGTTGCCCGGAAAGATAGCTCAGTCGGTTGGTTTGTCACGCCCCAGGTTACTTTCAAGCGCCATAGCTCCTGCTCCGAGCCTCATATTTACGTGGAAAGAAACTGATGTTGTCCGCGACAGTCGATTTTTGCTGAAAATATTTAAAAAAAATATTTTGACTTAGGGAAAGCTTCGTTAACAAACTATAACACGGCAATCAACATTCGAATACGACGAGAGAAATTATTGAGACGTGGAAAATTCCCTTGAAATAAATCTGGTTTGCGAGACAAATGCTTGTATGCATTGAACCTCTTAAAAGATGAGGGGGGGGGGGGGATATGCGCTCACCGAGAAGGCGTCGTCAGCACGGGACCGCCACCAGGCATCTTTCTGAGATGTGGGGAAACTTCGCGGCCGGAACGAAGCCTCCCTTCTCCACCGGCCCAGAGGGGGAAACGCGCTTTCCGATCGCTCAAGGTTGCGAGGGCACAATAGTAAGCTCTAGCGTCTAGGAAAAGCTTAAGAAGGTGCGAGGGCGGCACGCATAGCGTGGTGAGCTAGCCGCCAGAGTAGCTATCTCAAGGACTGCTGCTGACGAGGGCGAAATACCTTCGTGTAATTATAATAACCCTAATGGGACTACTTTCGAAAGAACAAGAAAAAAATAAAAGAAAGGAAACGGCCCAGAGGGCTATACTACGAGAGCTATATGACTGATAATTTTCTATGTATATATGTATTCATCTCATCTATGGGATCGCATGCGCGCGTTGTTGCTTTGTCTCTAAGAATGAAGGAAAGGAATGCAGAATTTCAGTGCCGTGGTTTTAAAGCGCACCCGTGGTAGAGAAACGGAAGGCGATATAAGCGTGCGCGGCTATGAAACGCACACGAAAAACTGCCTCAAAATAGTTAGACTTGAGGGAAATCTTCGTTAACAAACGATAGCACAGCAATCAGCATTCGAATATAATTATAGCCCTAGTAATAATTGTAAATATTCATCTCATCTATGGGATCTAATGCGCGCGCTGTTGCTTTGTCTCTGCGTGTAGTAGTTGAAAGAGCCAGTTTAAGGCGTTATAAGCGTGCGTGGCCATGATACGCACACGACAAACTGCCTTAAAATATTTAGACTTGGGGGAAAGCTTCGTTAACAAACTATAACACGGCAATCAACACTCGAATACGACGAGAGAAATTATTGAGACGTGGAAAATTCCCTTGAAATAAATCTGGTTTGCGAGACAAATGTTTGTATGTATTGAACCCCTTAAAAGATGAGGGGGGGGATATGCGCTCACCGAGAAGGCGTCGTCAGCACGGGACCACCACCAGGCATCTTTCTGAGATGTGGGGAAACTTCGCGGCCGGAACGAAGCCTCCCTTCTCCACCGGCCCAGAGGGGGAAACGCGCTTTCCGATCGCTCAAGTTTGCGAGGGCACAATAGTAGGCTCTAGCGTCTAGGAAAAGCTTAAGAAGGTGCGAGGGCGGCACGCATAGCGTGGGGAGCTAGCCGCCAGAATAGCTATCTCAAGGACTGCTGCTGACGAGGGCGAAATACCTTCGTGTAATTATAATAACCCTAATAGGACTACTTTCGAAAGAACAAAAAAAAATAAAAGAAACGAAACGGCCCAGAGGGCTATACTACGAGAGCTATATGACTGATAATTTTCTGTGTATATATGTATTCATCTCATCTATGCGATCGCATGCGCGCGTTGTTGCTTTGTCTCTAAGAATCAAGGAAAGGAATGCAGAATTGCGGCGCCGTGGTTTTAAAGCGCACCCGTGGTAGAGAAACGGAAGGCGATATAAGCGTGCTTGCTATGATACGCACACGAAAAACTGCCTCAAAATAGTTAGACTTGAGGGAAATTTTCGTTAACAAACGATAGCACAGCAATCAGCATTCGAATATAATTATAGCCCTAGTAATAATTGTAAACATTCATCTCATCTATGGGATCTAATGCGCACGCTGTTGCTTTGTCTCTGCGTGTAGTAGTTAAAAGAGCCAGTTTAAGGCGATATAAGCGTGCGTGGCCATGATACGCACACGACAAACTGCCTTAAAATATCTAGACTTGAGGGAAAGCTTCGTTAACAAACTATAACACGGCAATCAACACTCGAATACGACGAGAGAAATTATTGAGACGTAGAAAATTCCCTTGAAATAAATCTGGTTTGCGAGACAAATGCTTGTATGTATTGAACCTCTTAAAAGATGAGGGGGGGGGGGGGGAATATGCGCTCACCGAGAAGGCGTCGTCAGCACGGGACCGCCACCAGGCATCTTTCTGAGATGTGGGGAAACTTCGCGGCCGGAACGAAGCGTCCCTTCTCTACCGGCCCAGAGGGGGAAACGCGCTTTCCGATCGCTCAAAGTTATCGCCCCCCAAATGGGAATTTTGGGCACTTTATGAACTTTTTCGAAAGCTTCTTGCAATTTGTTTCCTCAAATAGTCTGAAACTCATTTGTGGTGGAGACTTTAATATCAATACCCTTGACGCTAGCATTTGCGCTCAAGATTTCAACAACACCATTTCTACCACAGGCTTTGTGAGTATAATCCCTACACCGACACGCATCACTGTACTAACTTCGTCGACACTTGATTTGTTTATTACCAATGCGGAAACTAGAGGCGCTAATGCAGGAACCATAGCATCTGACATAAGTGACCACTGCCCAATCTTCATGATTTTCTTTCCCCCCAAAGCACACAAGAATAGTCGACGGGACGCAATGACAGTGCAGTATATATCAGACAATGCTTTAATTTTATTTAAGGGTGACATCAGTGCTAAGGATTGGTCTGTTATATTCAGAATAAAAAACGTGAATGATGCATATTCTATGTTCATTGAAATTTTTCAACGAATATACGCGATACATTTTCTTTTTACAAGTTTCAAACCATCAAAAAGAATAAGAAAACCTTGGGTCACTCCTGCCCACAGGAAAGCTATCAATAAGAAAAATCGATTATTTCACACCTTCTTACGTACAAGAGTACCGTCTGATTTGAAAGATTTTAAAACTTTAAGAAATAAACTGAACGCCGACCTTAGGTAGGCAAAATTACGATATTATTAGCGGTTGTTTTCTGATTTAAAGATACAGCAACCTGACGCCGCATGGAAAGTGCTAAACAGGGTTCTCGGTCGTGAAAGTAAAGCGGAAACGCCCTCAAAGTTAGCGCACAATAACCGTGAAATAGTCGGTCAGGCGCTTGTTGATCATTTCCACCAAGCGTTTCTAGACCCTGCCCTTCAAGATAGTAACCTACAGGTTATGAGACCGTCAAGCAATTGCCCTACTGAAAGCTTTGCTCTGCATGATATAAGCGAAGCTGAAGTTCATCGAACATTTGTAGGTCTAAAGAACAGCAAGGCTTTAGATATAGACAACCTAAAAATAAAGCCCATAATATATGTTATCAAATGCGTTACACCTGGGCTCGCTCACGTATTCAATCTCGCTATCCAATCAGGTCAAATTCCTGACGCACTGAAAGGATCCAAGGTAACAGTAATTTACAAGGGAGGCAATAAAAATGAGACAGCAAATAACAGGCCAGTATCTGTGAAACAATTTTTTTCTAAAGGCTTGAAAAAAATATTGTTTCCTCGACTGACTAACTTCTTTGACAAAATAAATCTTCTATCCGACGCGCAGTTTTGTTTTAGAAAACGACACTCTGCCGAAACAGCTTTATTACCTCTTAAAGAAAGTGTGCTACAAAACATTGATAATAAACTCATAACTCTCGGTTTTTTCGTAGATTGCAGTAGGCCATTCGATTCACTTACCCATAATATACTTATACTAAAACTGTCGGACTACGGGGTTCGTGGTAAGCAGCTCGAACTATTCCGTTCGTACTTAACCAACAGGTCTCAAACTGTGTACATTGGCAGTTATCACTAATCTCCCCTCGATATAAAATGTGGTGTACCTCAAGGCAGTATTTTAGGTCCTCTTTTGTTTAATGTATACACAAACGATTTTCTCCGTATTGACAGAAGCACAAAATTTATCATATATGCCGATGATAGCACTCTCCTACTCTCCGGAACTGATGAAGCCGATCTAGCGTCAAGATGTAATCAGGTCCTTGAGAAGCTCTTATTGTGGTCAAATTTTAACTGCCTCAAGATTAAGCCAGCTAAAAGCAAGGTACTTTGCTGCCGTGCAAAAAATAAAGTAATTAATTTAGAGCAGGATATATACTGCGATGGGCACAGGATCGAAATCGTCAGTGAATATAAAATTTTCGGAGTAACATTTAGCTGTAATCTCACATGGGATTCGCATGTTGACAACTTTTGCAAAAAACTTTCAATGACCATAGGAGCTCTATCACGGTGCCGTGCAACTCTCCCAGTGGAAGCCAAAGAACACATTTATTCTGCATTGTTCGGTTCCCATATAAATTACTGTAGTCTCGTATGATTGACCACTACACAAAGGAATATTACGAGGATTAGTTTATTACAAAAGAAAGTTGTTCGCAATATCGCAAATATCGATTATTTAGCTTCCACAGAATATTATTTTAGGTTGCACAACATTATGAAAATACAATATATGTATGAATTTCGTGTTTTGCGTTCATTCCATGTGTCTTTACCCACTTTTAAAAACTTTATAAGTACAATAGCACTGCTTCAGCAAAATACCAGTGTTCGTGCACGTTCTCCTGACATTCAGATAATTCCGCGTTTCCGCACTTCTTACAAACTGCAATCTTTGAAATATAATCTTCCTGTAATCCTAAATAAGTAAAACGATATACTAAAGCCCAGACTAGCATAAATTCCACAGCTCCTTTCTTAAAAAAAAATACCATACATACCACTATGGTCGTGAAGCTACGTACATTCAAAATTCTTCTTCTTTTCTTTTCTTTTAACAGAAGCTAAATACTCCTCTGTCTGCTTGTATTTCACATTGTAGTGCTTTGGGAAAGTGATATCTTGTCCTGATGTATTATATGTGTTTCTGTGTATGCATGTGTGAATTCATGTATGTATATATATATATAGATATATACGTTAGTTTCCCTCTTTCTTTCTTTGTGTTTCACTTTTATATACATGTGTGTATGTGTATGAATGTGCATATGTGTATATACATATGTATATCTCTGCTTCTGTATGTAAAGCATTATATCTGGTATTATGTATTCTTATTCTGATGACCTGTTATTTTCTGTACGTTTTTGTTTAACGGTTCGACATTCACGTCGAGGTCAAGCCCTACCTTTAATATGGTGTCCGGGCCTCTGTCAAGCTTCACACCGCAGCTTTTAGCCCTGTCAACCACAAAACTTGTTTCGGAAAATAAAGAATTTGAATTAGGTTTTTGGCGCTTTCATCTCCTAACAAGGCATAGACGTGCTTCCCACAGGTGAAGAAGGTGCTTGTCTATGGCCGGTATGTCTGTGGTAAGTGTGATCTGTTTGGAATTTCTGTCTACGCCTTGTTGGAGCTCTCGTGCCCACTGCTCGAGATCCGCAATACCCGCACAGGAGTCATCCGCTTGCTCTTTGCGAAAAGCTGTCCAATCTGTGAGTGTTGTCTTTTTTACCGGGAGGCGTGCATGCCTAACGTTCAATTTGGTGGCACGTATGCAGTGGTCCCTGCCCAGAGTTTTGTCTGTGTTGTGCCAGGCTGCTTGTTGTATCCCATTACTGTGAATGAGGTCAGGGCATGTATCTCGGGAGACGTTGTTTCCAAGACGTGTGGAGTATGTGGCGTCAGTGAGGATGGTGACACGGTGCTGCTGTCTCATGTACGGGAGTGCAGTGCCTTTTATGTGGTTGTCGCGTAGACCCATGTCTGGTGAGCCGCGTTGAAGTAACCTACAATCAGCAGACTACTGTTTTTGATTATTCCAAGCACGTTAGTGATCAAGTAGTCGAACTTGGCCTGCTTCTGCTTGGGTGGGCTGTAGATATTCAGAATGAGAAGGCTCATTCGGCCTCGTCGGAGTGCAGGGGTGTATACAGTGGGGGGGGGGGGGGGGGGGCTTATGGAGATTCTGCACCCCCCCCCCAATTTTTTTCGTGCTGTCCATGCACCATCAACTTTTCTACTTTGACTTTTAATCCCGAGGACACATTGAGCCTCTCTAATTTTTTTTCTCGCTCTCCTACCCGCGGGCTGCCAGAGCCAGCCAGAGAGCCTGCGTTTTTCTCGTGTTGCCCCGACCACCCCGCGGCGCACTTCGTTGCGCGTGCGGTTTTCTCTGGCCGAGTGCATTTTCGCCTGGCAGAGTTTAGGACGCTTTCTAGACAGCAGCCGAGAAAAAGACACAATGGTCGCTCGCCGCCATCACTGTGGGGACTCGACGGATTGCACCGCGTTCACTTGAGCGCAACCTCTGCAGAAAGTCTTGTCTCGCCGATGTAGGATACCGAGCAGTTTGCGCATGGCTCTTGATGGACCATGTGGCTCGTGTTTTCTTTGATATTCTTTTATTAGCCACATTAGTTGCCCAAAGCAGGCATTCGATTGGGACCAACATACTTTCCTTTCCGTTTTTTTTCTCATTACGGTGCTCCCGCCCCAAAAAGGAAAAAAAAAACGTTGTTGCAAAGAAGCGAATTGTCGCATGGTGACACATACGACAAACACACACGAAACAAGGAAGGAGACGAGACAGAGCGCCCTGTCTCGTCTCCTTCCTTGTGTCGTGTGTGTTTTCTACTAGCCAAGATTAATTGTGGCCAACTCGACCAACAAGACGTCCTTTTAAGAACATTTTTAAGAGGGCACGTACAATACACATCCGCAAACTCTCATGACTCACACGGCCACGGCGGCCGCAATTCAATACGGTCGAAATGCGAGAACAACCGTTGTCAGGATTAGGGCGCTCAATCCCATCGTTCGTAATCCGTTGTCAAGATTGGAGTCGGGCATGAACTAGAAGGTAGCTGGCCGATGCCGTCGTCCAACTTATCCACGCTGAGGACGTTGATGAAGGAAAGGACTGCTTCTCATCGAGAACGAGGAATATGGGTTTATTTACAGTATTTATATCAGTCTAACATGACTGTTTGAGAAAGTACATCAGTCTAACATGACTGCTTGAGAGAGAGTGTCAATCCAACATGACTGCTCAAGAGAAGTGCGCCGAGCATCCGCACAACAGCAGCTTTTAAACACCCGGTCCTCCCAAGATACAAGGCGGCGCGAACGTTCGTTTGGTGATCGCAAACTAGCCGCCTCTCCGCAGGACGGTCTACACGCACAAAAGCACACACGTTCGAAGGTCCGGAACCGACTTTAGAGGGGCCCCGTAGAACTCGGAGCCGTTCCGGGTAGCGCGTTGGGGAGTTTGAGAACAGTTGGCAAAGTCGCAAAGTTCACAAAGTCGATTTAGTCAAGCTGTGGCTAGAAGTTGGCAGCGACGCTCCCGGGATGTTGCCGTCATAGTCGTAAGTGGGTGGCAATGTTGCAGTGCAGCTGGCCATTCTTAACAGCGCCGGGATGTTGCCATCATAGTCGTAAGTGGGTGGCAATCTTGCACTGCAGCTGGCCATTGTTAACAGCGCCTCCATGGCCCGTAAAATCTCGACTGTCTAGCGCTGACAACCGCTGGGCAGGAAGAGAACGGCTGGTGGTCAGGGGGTGATTGATGCCTTGGCTTGCAGCAACCACTTGTGTACTGATGTCACCACCCCAAAACATCCAACAAGGACAGGCAACTGCAAAATGAACCCCACAATACGGCTCTGCACCGAGATCACGTACATTGGCTCTCACCTTAGACCCGCTAGGCTTAAAAAAGCATAAGAGCAGAAACAAAAAAAATGCTGCATTTCGCTATGCCAATTTCTGAAGCGATTTCGTGCTGACAAACTCAGCAATCATGGAGGGAATTGTGCTAAATGAGAATAGATCTTCTTGACTTAAAAAAAATTAACACTAGTAACCCTAAAATTTAGGCGCGACCCTCAAACGCAGAATTCAAATTCGCCTGCTCAAACCATCCGCATTGCTATGCAACTTTCCCTTCTTATATCTAACGGAGAAGTTGTACTCTTGGAGAGTGAGGCTCCATCGGAGCAAGCGGCCATTTCTGTGTGACATTTGATTGAGCCACGTCAGAGGACAGTGGTCGGTCTCGAAGATGAACTTCGCTCCGTACAAGTAACACGACAACTTCTGAGCGGCCCAAACTAAACAAGCGCATTCCTTCTCTGAAGCGCTGTAGGCTTCCTCTCTTACATTTAGTTTACGGCTGACATAGAGGATAGGATGCTCCTCGCTATCGTCGCCGACCTGACTAAGTACCACGCCCATACCTCTGTCGCTTGCGTCGCATTGAACTATGAATTCCTTTGTGTAGTCTGGCGCGCGAAGCACAGGACGAGAAACCAATAGCGTTTTCAAATTTTGGAGAGCGTTCTCTTTGTCCTTATCCCAGTGTGCGTTGCTCGGTGCTCCCCTTCGGAGGGCGTCCGTTAATGGGCTTGCCATTTGCGAGTAATTTGGAATGTACCGTTGATAGTAGCCCACAAGTCTCAAAAATGAACGAAGGTCTGTTTTCGTGTGCGGCTGAGAAAATTCTCCAATCGTAGCTATTTTCAGCTCGGCCGGCCGTCTCATGCCCTGACCGACAACATGGCCCATATAAGTAACCTGCGAACAAACAAACCTACACTTTTCCGCTTTCATCGTTAAGCCGGCTTCCCTCAACCGTGAGAACACCTGTTTGAGGTGCGATACGTGTTGTTCCGAGCTGTCCGAAAAATTGCTACATCATCAACATAGGGCAAGGCTAACTCCTGCAAGTGTTTTAGGACAATATCCATTAACTTAGAGAAGCTAAACGGCGCACTCTTCAGCCCGCAGCTGAGTGCGAGAGGGCGAAAAGTGCCTACAGGTGAGATGAATGCGGCATAGCGGCTGGCACTTTCTGAAAGGGGGAATTGCCAGTACCCCCGCACGAGATCTATAGTTGAAATGTATTTAGCAGCGCTAACTCTTTCAATTCGTTCCTCAATGTTGAGTATCGGGTACAGCTGATCCCTAGTGATGGCATTTAACTTCCTGTAGTCAACACACGGACGAGGGTACTTGTTAGGGGTTTCGACCAGTATTAGCGGTGACGTGTAGTCACTCTCAGCGGGCTCAATACCTCCCAACTCTAGCATGCGCTGTATGTCTGCCTCCATAATCTCTCTGTATCTTGGAGATACCCTGTAAGGCTTTGATCTTACTGGTTCGGTTGATGTCAGCTCAATTTCATGCATTATTAGTTCGGTTCTACCCGGCCGATCGCTGAATCTGTCGAGATATTCCCCTAACACCTCTTTTAGCTCATGCAGCTGCTCGGGTCTTAGAGCGTGCGAGCTAACCGTGTGTTCTACTACTTCTTCTAGGCCGATTTCAGAGTTGGAGGTCGCCCTATGCTCCTTAAACTTGGTACTAGTGCCATCCTGCTCTTTGATGTTATAGCTAGACTCCGCTCCGCTCTATATACGGCTTCATCAAATTGCAGAGATATATTCTCACCTCCTTCCTGCGACCGGGCATTTTCAGAGCATAGTTAGTATCTGAAAATTTGTGCAATACTTTAACGGGCCCGTCCCAGTGAACTTCAAGCTTGTTCTTTCTTGACGGTTTGAGGATCACTACCTGGTCTCCAGCGTTAAATGTACGAAGCCTCGCATTCTTGTCGTAATAGAATTTGACGTTCTTTTGGGCTATTCCCATGCTCTTTCCGACTAGTTATTGGGTTGCGCTTAGCCGTTCCGGCAAATTTAGCACGTATTCAACCAGTGTTGCATTCTCCCCTCTTTCCTCCCACATCTCTCTTAACATTCTCAGTGGAGAACGAAGTGTCCTCCGATACACTAGTTCTGCTGGCGAGAACCCTGTCGCTTCATGTGGAGCCATTCGCAAAGCAAACAAAGTTGCCGGCAGACAGTTTTCCCAGTTCTCCTTGTGCTCGTAACAGAGCGCACGCAAAACTCGCTTAAGCACCGAATGCCACCGCTCTACACTGTTTGACTGAGGGTGATAGACTGTGTATTAACTTTACCCCGCAGTTCTGCAAGAATGTGGAAGTCAGTGCGCTCGTGAATACTGACCCTTGATCTGCCTGAATATCGGCTGGAAACCCAACTCGTGCAAACACTGTCAAATGTGCGTCTGCTACTGCGGTGGAGCTGAGCTCTTTCAAAGGGATTGCTTCTGGAAATTCGGTAGCCGGACACAGCATGGTAAACAAGTACCTGTAGCCCGATTTTGTTTTTGGAAGAGGCCCTACCATGTCTATTACAAGTCGTCTGAAAGGCTCTGTTATTAAGGGTACTACCTTCAGTGGAGCTTTCTATATCTCTCCTGGTTTACCAGAACGCTGGCAGGCGTCGCATGATCTTACAACGTTTTCTACGTCTTTGAAACAGCCAGGCCAGTAGTATTCCATAAGCAATCTTTCCTTTGATTTGTTTATGCCTGGGTGGCCGGACCACCCATTTCCATGACAGAGACTCAAAAAGTCCTCCCTGTACTGAGTAGGTACGACTAACTGATCTAAAATCCTACCCTTTCGATCTCTGCAGTTCCGATACAACAATCCTCCTCTCTCATGCATCGTCACGTTGCGCCTAGCAATGCCTTCTTTAGCTGTGTCATGCAATTTAGCTAAG
Source organism: Dermacentor albipictus (assembly GCF_038994185.2). Classification (NCBI taxonomy): domain Eukaryota; kingdom Metazoa; phylum Arthropoda; class Arachnida; order Ixodida; family Ixodidae; genus Dermacentor; species Dermacentor albipictus. Next base: position 134,146,216 of record NC_091829.1, on the reverse strand, counting down.
CTCTCATCATTCTTTTGCTCGGCTGCCAGTGACTCGCTATCCAAACGTAAGAGCTGATCAAAGTTCTTTGAGGCCGGTGATAATAACGACCCTGTCTCGCCTGTGAGTGCGTCAGCTTGCTCTTCCTGCAGGCTAGAACTTTGACACTCTAGTGCTACGCTCTCATAAGCTGGTCAGCTGGCAGGCTCTCCTCAACTGTTCTTTTGTTTCTCGCGCCTAGCTCGGATTCGGGTATTGAAGTTATCCCTTTTTTCTGCTTCCGCTGGAGGAGCTTGTGCATTTTCAGCGGAAAGCGCCGCGATCTTATGAGCTTGGCCTCAGGTCAATCCTTGTACTATGCCCTCTCCCAGATTGAGCCCTTTGTCACGCAGTAACTGATTCGAATGATTCGAAAAGATGTAAGGATACTGCAGTGACAAAAATTTGGAAACTGCAGCCTCAGTCTCTAGCTTCTCGAATGGTCCATTTTTTTAGTTTGGCCATGGGCAGACACACGCTGTGTTCTTCTACAACCTGTTTTATCCATGCTACTTCTCCGGTGAAGTCATCTACCGTCACGTAAGACGGATGGACAATGTCCATCGTGGCGGCACTGTCTCTTAGCACTCGGCATGGTTCTCCATTAACTTGCAGGTCGTGAAGATATGGACTTAAAGGTTCCATAATCTCATCTTTTTCCTCCGCGTAGGAGAAAACTACGCTAGGCTTCCCGCAGTTTACAGCTATATGTCCCAGTGTGTGGCATTTGTAACAGCGAATTGGTCTAAGAGATTCGAATTTCCTTTTCTGTTCTTTTTGTGCGGTTTCTCCGTTAAGTTTCTCCTAGCTCTTTTCTGCGGGCTTTTCCGCCTTGTCTACAGGCCCCGATCATCTAGTCTGCGCACCCCTCTTGAACGGAAATGGTTTCCGCGGTCCATTTCGATCGTCCAAGTTTCCGTCATCGGCGTTTAACTTTCTACGAGTTGCGTACTCTTCGGCTAATTCAGCCGCCCTTTCCACAGTGTTTACATTCCCTCTGTCTTGCACCCATAGTTTCACAGCTTGGGGGATGCTTTTGTAAAACTTCTCTATTTATTCAGGTACCTACAGCGCCCGTTGAGGGCATTTTTGTAAGGACGGTACAATTCCAAAACATACATCGTCATGCAGATGACACTGTGTAAACAACAAACAACAAACAGTAAAAATACAACGCATTCCAATACAGAGGAAAATGATAACAAGAGAAACATGAAGGCAAGATGGATGGATGGATACAACTTTCTTGTACGTCCGGCAAGGTTTTACGTGACCCGGGCTCAGGTCTCCCACGGAGGAACGTCAAGGCCCTGCCTCAACGCCACCTCACGGGCTTGCTGGACTGCGCACGTCTGGATTCCGAGGTCTGAGCTGCGCAGAGCGGCGGCCCACCTCGACGACAGGGTCTCCGGAGTAACTGCCATCCCTCCTATAACTACATTGCACTCCCACAGCATGTGTTTGAGTGTTGCTGGTCCTTCCTGCCACAATTTGCGCGTGTTGTCCTGATGCTTATCTGGGAAGATACGTTTGAGACGGAATGGAGTAGGGAACGTGTTTGTCTGGAGTTGTCGCCAGGCGACGGCCTACCTCCTGTTCAATTTGGGACTCGGCGGTGGGTATATCCTTCTGGCGTTCAAATATGCACTGGTGATGTCATTGTATCTTGTGAGCCTGTCCCGTTCTGCTCGAGAACCGTTCGCTATCGTGCGAGAGGCGTTGCCCTGTTCGGCGCGGCGGGTCATGTCTCGCGCCGTCCGGTGCGCCATCTCGTTTAGATTCGGAAGCGCGTCGCCTTCCGTGGTGACGTGCGCGGGGAACCATATGATCCTCGAGCTTGCGGTTTCTGATCTGCCCGCTTTGGCCAGAATGGACATGGCTTCCTTGGCAATTCGACCTTTGGCATAATTCTTAACTGCCGTTTGCGAGTCACTTAGTACGACTTCGCATTCCTGTTCTGTGAGGGCCAGCGCAATCGCTACTTCCTCCGCTGTTTCCAAGTGTTTTGTGTATACACTGCATGTGGTTCTGATTTTTGATTCTGCGTCTTTGACTACGGCGGCGTATGTTTGGCCGTTCGCATATTCGGCTGCGTCGACAAAGCGCGCGTTTCTGTCCCTGCAGAATGAACGGAGCAGAGCCTCGGCTCTTGCCTTTCGTCTACCTCGGCTGTAATCGGGGTGCACCTTTCTTGGCATGGTTGCCGCCATAATGGTCTTTCTGAATTTGTTGGGGATTTGCATTTTCTGGCCGTGCTGGTTGTGGTACGTTATGCCGAGCGTGTTCATAATGTGTCTTCCAGTCGTGGTGGTCGACAGGCGTTCGAGCTGCGAGATGCGTTGTGCTTCGGCTATTTCTTCTATGGTGTTGCATATGCCCAGCTGAGTCAGGAGCTCGGTGCTCGTCGATTCCGGTAGGCCCAGGGCTACGTTGTACGTTTTCCTTATGAGCGTGTTAATCTTGTTCTTTTCCGCGACGTACCAGTTGTTGTAGGCGGCTACATAGGCGATGTGGCTGACAACGAATGAGTGGATCAGTCAAATGACGTTGTGTTCCTTCATGCCCGCGTGTCTATTGGTTATCCTCTTTATGAGTCTCGTGGCGCTGATGACTTTGCCGTCGATCTTCCTCACGGTTTCACCGTTAGCTCCATTGGCCTCAATGATCAGTCCGAGGATTTCGATCTTATTTACTTTGGCGATTGCGTTTCCGTCTTGGGAGTACAGGCGGATTTCCTCGTACTCCCGGGGTCCTTTGTAGCTCTTTGGTGGCATGCCTCTGCGCGTTGACCGGCATAGGAGTAGTTCGGACTTGCTCGGGGAGCATTTGAGGCCCGTTCCTTGGAAGTACTCTTCCACTTTGTGAATGGCCGTCTGTAGTGCGTGTTCAATTTGCCCATCACTGCCGCGGTCTGCCCATATCGTTATATCGTCTGCGTATATACACTGTAAACGAAAATATACCCACCTGGGAGTTTTTAAGAGGTGATGTGCCCTAAAACCTCCCCTCTCAAATATTTACTCCGATGTATGGGAGCAAAACAGCGCCATCCCCTCGTTTCACTCCTCTGGCTAGCTGCGGGAGTATTAAGGCGACATGACGCGATTTTACTCCGCTTAAAAATCTTGTTCTCCCGTGAAACTCCGACAGGGAGTTTTAAAAACTCCCCTCCGCCGATACAGTTTGGTCACGTGGCGGTTCCCATGAGGCTGTGCGCCTCGCCAGCGACCGGGCGCGTTCGGCGGAGCGGGCAGTGCTCATGGCTGACGGTTTGTTTACGTCTGTGAAGTGTCGTTCCGTGACAGCGTTTCGTCAATTTGTTACCCGTATTTCCTTCCAGAAAGTGTTATAGGCATGCCTGAAGCTCACTGTATCTCAGCATCAAGTACATTAGCTGTGATCGCTTTGCTGACAACGATGATTGCAAGAACTACATTTTCAAGTGCGGGAAAAGGCTTAGGTATACCTCGAAGCTGCTCACTGGCTCGTGATGTCGGCTCACGTTCTGGCTGTGTTTTCGTGCTGCGTCACCCTGTGTTGTGTTCTTCAGTACGTGAAATGAGACTTCTATGTCCTTTTAGTACATGCTGACAACGTCCAGTGTAGTGTTTGAAAGGACCGCGTAGCAATGGCAACAGTAGCCACTGTTCGAGCGACGACATCCGTGCTAGTCGCGCATGAATGGCGTAACCCAAGTTCGTTGCGGTGCTGTGTTGCCAGTGAGAAAGACCGGAGTGCAAGCAACTGTTTTTTTGTATCTGTGAACGGATATCCTCGCCCGAAGAAAAACGGTAAGACATAAGTATGCGTACTGAAAATAAAGCTTCTTATTGAGCGATGTGAATCGAATTGTTATCGCGCATATATGTTTTGGTCACGTCGTTGCTTCCTATATTGCATTAACATTACGCTCTATCCGAGACACTGATTTAGACGCATGCCTGCTGGCTCCGAGTTTAGGGATTCACTCGACAGATCAGTGATGTAGCTCCTTTTCGCAACCGAGACAGATTGCTCGGACGCAGAGCAAGTAGTGCGGTGTACAAAATGTATGACTGCGCATTTCTCGGTGTTAATTATGTCGGCTGCTGCGGGTCATGCTCAAACGTAATAATTTCTTGCTACGCTACCACTATATCGCAAAAATTTAATTTTGCTATGCAACACATGCACTTACATTTTTCTTGCTTACAGTAACTAACGCACTACTTTTTGGCCGCGAACGCCGGCAGTGTGCGAAGTCGCTTCAGCACTCACAGAATGGCATGATAATTTTGAAAAATTACGCCATTAACCTTTTTTCTCTCACTATTTTGAATTAACAGTTTTGTGTTGCTTAAGGTATTCTGTTAATTTCAGAGAGAGAGAGATCTCGTATGGACGAGCATGTGAGTCGTAATTCTGAAAACAGCACAGCTGCTCTCTAGGCGGTTTCGAGGCACACAATATCGTGGCTATATATATACTGGCACCGTTGCTTCTTGAGTATCGCGTGTACGTGGGATGTCTTTCAAATTTCTGCATTGGGCGTTTCTGAAATGTTTATGTATGTCATGATATATGTGCTTTCATTGACTTGTTCCGTCGAATTCGACGCGGTCTCCTGTGCATATTTCGAAATTTGACCAGCAGCCTCTGCATGTAAACATGTTCGCGCAAACTCACGCGATGGCTCTTTTTATACTCCCGTTGCACCTCGAAAATACTCCGTCAATAGCAAAGCAAAAAAATAAAGAAAAGACAGAAACAAACTCCCATAATTCCATGCGAAAATTCCGCTCGTACGGAGTAAAAATTCTACTCCGATCATACGGATAAAAAAAAAACTCCGAACCGGGGGGTCGCTATAGGACAAGCAGTATACTCCCACCTCGGAGTTATTTCCGTTTACAGTGTAGCGTGGTGGATTCCTTCGATTTCGTCCATTTCGCGTAGTTTGCTGGGGAGACCCAGCATGATTAAGTTGAAAAGGAGCGGAGATATAACTGAGCCCTGCGGGGTACCTGCACTTCCCTGGGTTCGTTCTTCGGACTCGAGGTCGCCAACCGTGAGGGTGGCTTTGCGATCGTTCAGAAAGTCCCGCACGTAGTTGTAGGACCTTTCCCCCAGGTTCAGATTAGACACTTGTTTAAGGATCGACTCGTGAGCGACGTTGTCGAATGCTTTCTCCAGGTCTAGTCCTACACTGTAAACGGAAATAACTCCGAGGTGGGAGTATACTGCTTGTCCTCTAGCGAACCCCCGGTTCGGAGTTTATTATGCTCCGTATGATCGGAGTAGAATTTTTACTCCGTGCGAGCGGAATTCTTGCGTGGAATTATGGGAGTTTTTTTTCTGGCTTTATTTTTTTGCTTTGCAATTGACGGAGTTTTTTCGAGGTGCAACGGGAGTATAAAAAGAGGCATCGCGTGAGTATACGCGAACATGTTTACAGGCAGAGGCTGCTGGTCCAATTTCGAAATATGCACACGAGACCGCGTCGATTTCGGCGAAACAAGTCAATGAAAGCACATATATCATGACATACATAAACATTTCAGAAACGCTCAATGCAGAAATTTGGAACACATCCCACGTACACGCGATACTCTAGAAGCAACGGTGCCAATATATATAGCCACGATACTGTGTGCCTCGAAACCGCCTAGGGAGCAGCTGTGCTGTTTTCAGAATTACGACTCACATGCTCGTTCATACGAGATCTGCCTCTGAAATTAACAGAATACCTTAATCAATACAAGACTGTTAATTCAGAATAGTGAGAAAAAAGTTGATGACGTAATTTTTCAAAATTATGATGCCATTCTGTGAGTGCTGAAGGGACTTCGCACACTGCCGGCGTTCGCGGCCAAAAAGTAGTGCGTTAGTTACAGAAAGCAAGAAAAGTGTAAGTGCGTGTGCTACATAGCAAAATTAAATTATTGCGATATAGTGGTAGCGTAGCAAGAAATTATTATGTGTGAACATGACCCGCAGCAGCCAACGTAACGCCGAAAAATGCGCAGTCATACATTTTATACACCGCACTACTTTCTATGCGTCCAAGCAATCTCTCTCGGTTGTGAAAAGGAGCTACATCGCTGATCTGTCAAGGGAATCCTTAAACTCGGAGCCAGCAGGCATGCGTCTAAATCAGTGTCTCGGATAGAGCGTAATGTTAATGCGATATCGGAAGCAACGACGTGACCAAAACCTATATGCGCGATAACAATTCGATTCACATCGCTCAATAAGAAGCTTTATTTTCAGTACGCATACTTATATCCTACAGTTTTTCTTCGGGCGAGGATATCCGTTCACAGATACATAAAAACAGTTGCTTGCACTCCGGTCTTTCTCACTGGCAACACAGCACCGCAACGAACTTGGGGTACGCCATTCATACACGACTAGCACGGATCTCGTCCTTCGAACAGTGGCTGCTGTTGCCGTCGCTACGCGGTCCTTTCAAACAGTACACTGGACGTTGTCAGCATGTACCCAAAAGGACATAGAAGTCGCATTTCACGTACTGAAGAACACAAGCCAAGGTCACGCAGCACGAAAACACAGTCAGAACCTGAACCGACATCACGAGCCAATGAGCAGCTTCGAGGTATACCTAAGCCTTTTTCCGCACTTGAAAACGTTTCTCTGGCAATCATCGTTGTCAGCAAAGTGATCACAGCTAATGTACTTGAAGCTGAGATACAGTGAGCTTCAGGCATGCCGATAACACTTTCTGGAAGGAAATACGGGAAACAAATTGACGAAACGTTGTCACGGAATGACATTTCACAGACGTAAACAAACCGTCAGCCATGAGCACTGCCGGCTCCGCCGAACGCGCCCGGTCGCTGGCGAGGCGCACAGCCTCATGGGAAGCGCCACGTGACCAACCTTTTTCGGCGGAGGGGAGTTTTTTAAAACTCCCTGTCGGAGTTTTACGGGAGAACAAGATTTTGAAGCAGAGTAAAATCGTGTCATGTCGCCTTAATACTTCCGCAGCTAGCCAGCGGAGTGAAACGAAGGAATGGCGCTGTTTTGCTCCTATACATCGGAGTAAATATTTGAGCAGGGGAGGTTTTAGGGCACATCACCTCTTAAAAACTCCCAGGTGGGTTTATTTTCGTTTACAGTGTAGAATGTTTCTGGTGTTTCTTGTCTTGTCGTCAAGGATCTGGTTATTTAGTTGTAACATGACGTCCTGCGTGGACAGGCGGGATTGGAAGCCTATCATGGTGTGGGGGTAGGCTTCCGTCTCTTATAGATGGCTGTTGATACGGTTCAGGAAGGCGTGTTCCAAGACCTTACCCACGCACTACGTGAGAGAGATTGAGCGTAGGTTCTCCAAAGTCAACGGCTTTTCGTGCTTGGGTATGAGGATAGCCTTGGACCTCTTCCACTGCTCCGGGATGCGGCCTTCTCTCCAGCACTTGTTCAAATAGCCCGTGATTTTGGTAACAGATTTGTCGTCCAGGTTTTTGAGCGTTTTGTTGTTAACCCTGTCCGGTCCTGGGGCTGACTTGCTGTTGAGTCCTTGAAGTGCCGTTCTGATTTCCGCCTCACCGAAGTCTTCATCTAACTTGGGACTAGGACTGCCAGTGTACCGGCCATGCTCGACCGTCGGTCATTGCGGGAGGCAAGAAAGACGTAAATATTGTCATATGAAGAACCGTATACAAAGAATTAAAAACACACAGCAACACAACACAAAAAAATTAATTCAACAATATTTAATTCAACAAAACGCGTGTCAGAGCATTTTCAAAAGAAGATTGCGAGACTAAGACAGCTTCTTCTGGCAATTTATTCCAGTCATGCACTGTTTTGGGAAAAATGAGTTTTTAAAGACATTTATATGGCACTGGTATTCTTGTATCTTTAAATTGTATTGTATTGTATTGGGTTTTATGGCGCATAAGCTACTTAGGTTATCATGCCTCAAACGCATGGTATAACTTATTTCGAAAATTGGGTATCCTCAGCGAGGTCCTTGTCCGGACAAGGCCTCTGAGGAGCCCAACAAACCAAATGAAGACCTCAGCCTTCTTCTCATAACTGAGAAAATGGGTGAGGTGCATCATAAGATGCGTGAAAAAACCGGGTAATAATTTTTAGAATTAGTACTTCTGTGATACATTATATTTCGTTAAGGATCGCTGCGTCTTTCAAAAAACTAAAAGCAGATGAAGTTTCTACTAGTGGGTTATCTCCTAAAAGCAGTCTGGGATGGAAGGGAATGCGTTCATTGTAAAATACAGTAAAATGTTTTTTCCTTAGCCATTCGAGTTGTGTGCACGAGAATAAAATGTGATTTACAGTGAGTTCATCTCCACGTTTCTCACATAAGGGTTTGTCTTGTTTTGTGAGTAAAAAGTTATGTGTTAGGTGTGTGCGTCCGATGCGCAGGCGGCATAAAATTACTTCTATAAAACGTTCCTGATGCCTGCATGATCTCCATTTTCTTAGAAAAGGTTTTACTAAATGTAGTTTCTTATTTTCTTCGTTATTCCATGTACACTGCCATTTTTCTTTAAGCCTGTTTTTTACTAACTTCATGCAATCTGCATAGGGTATATTTACAGTACTGACATCCTTATGGCAGGCTTGAGCGGCGCACGCGTCAGCTCTCTCGTTCCTTGATGGCTCGGTATCCAACAAAGCTTAATTTCATGTCCTTGTGTTTGAGCAGGTATTATGTTAAGCATTATATTTCCTATTAAAGGTGCCCTTACGTTTCTGGCTTTCAGTGCTGTGATTGCACTCAGCCAGTCCGTGTAGATAATGCTGTTTTGAATGTTCATCTCGACTATTTTTGATACAGCCACCGAAATGGCATGACATTCGGCTGTGAAAATTGACGCGCACTGAGGCAACCTGACTACCTTTTCACATTTATCTTGCACTACAGCACTTCCGACGTAAAGTGATGTATTAGAACCATCAGTATAAAATGTTGTGTGTTCTTTGCACTTTTTGCATAGCGCCTAAAATTCTTGTATTAGATGTTCACGTGGAGTTTGCTTTTTATTAAATTGTGTCAGTGTGTAGTCACCTACACTGGGAAAGGTGTGCCAAGGTGGTAGAGGTTCGGGTCTCTGGGTAACATCGGGCAGTGTGTCTAGTATACCTAATTCCTGGCAAATTTCTTCAAATCTGAGAATAAGGGGTCTCGTCGCATTCGGTTTCTTCTTAAAAAGCTTCTTGACGGGCACTTCGTAAATATGGAGCAGCAGAGATGTTTTGGTATTGAGCGGGTTTTTAGGACACATGCACATGTGAGCATGGCTCTTCTATCTGCGAGGGCTGGTTTGTTACATTCGACATGTAGGCTGTTTATGGGTGATGCCCTGTATGCCTCACTTGCAAGGCGCAGACCTGAGTTATGAACTGGATGTAATTGCTTCAGGTAGGATGGTCGAGTTGAGTTGTATACTATGAACCCATAATCGAGGCAAGAGCGAACTATACTGCGGTAGATGTGTAAAAGGCAGGTCCTATCAGCGCCCCAGCGTTTATGTGAAAGCACCTTTAACATGTTTAATGATTGGGACGTTTACTTCTTCAGGTTCCTTATGTGCGGCAAGAAGGTCAGTTTCCTGTCAAAAGTTATGCCCAGAAATTTGCGTTCACTTTTTACCGGCAATTCCGCTTCGTTCAGGTATAGTCTTGGATCTGTCTGTAGGCCACGTTTGAGTGAAAAAAGGATGGCCACTGTTTTCTGTGGGGAGAAGCGGAAACCAGTTCGGTCAGCCCAAGTTGAATGTTTATTTATTGTTAACTGCACTAGTCTTTCGCATGTTGTTATGTTTGAGGATGTGCAAGCTATCTGAAGATCGTCGACATAGATTGGATACATAATTGACCTTGGGATTATTTTACTGATTGAATTCATTTTAACAACAAAGAGAGTCGCGCTTAAAACACTCCCTTGGGGCACTCAATTTTCTTCAATGAAAATTCTCGACAGGGTTGAACCGAGGCGTACATAGAATGAACGGTTTGACAGGAAGTCTTTTAGGCAGTTCAGCATCCTGCCACAAATGCCAAGTTCAGCCAAATCGTGAAGAATGAAGTACCTCCAGGTTGTGTCATCAGCTTTCTCTAAATCGAAAACGACAGCGAGACATTGTTGTTTGTGTATGAAGGCTTCACGGACAGTATTTTCAAGACGAACCGGGTGGTCTGTTGTGGAGAATGCCTTTTTGAAACCGCACTGATGGACATCGAGAAGCTCACGGACTTCTAGCACGAAGGTTAATCTCATATTCACGATACTCTCAAAGGATCTTGCGAGGCAGCTGGTGAGCGCTATGGGCCTGTAACTACTGGCAGAGGTTGGTGGTTTTTCGGGCTTTAAAAATGGAACGATGATGGCCTTCTTCCAGGCTTCGGGTAGTTTATCCGATACCCACAGGTTATTAAAGAAACTCAAGAGTGCCTCTACGGCCGGTTCAGAGGGCCGGGTGCAGTCTGTTTACCAGCGCACAAGACTGTGTTGATTTCATGAACTGCGAATAATTTATTATATGGTTCATTTGTTTATCCACTTCTAGGGAGTCTGTTTCTCGGCTGTGTTTTTGGACGTAAGAAATGATTGTGTGTAGTTTGATGAGCTGGTAACTGCTGAAAAATATTCACCTAAAATGTCTGCCTGTTCTTCGATGTTTGTCTGTTTACCAGGGGCTGTTAGAAGGGGAAGTGTGGAAGGGGAGTATTTAACATCTAGCTTTCGTACCTTCTCCCACAATTCTTTCGATGCGGTTGAGCTATTTATGGAAGTCACGTAATTTTGCCACGAAGTCTTTTCGGTTCTACGACGAATATATCGGGCTTGTGCTCTTGCCTTTTTAAAGTCTATGAGATTTTTCTGCGTGGGGTACCTTCGACAGTTTCCCCATGTTCTGTTCTGTTTCTTTTTTGTTAATCTACATCCTTTTATATACCAGGTTTTGTGGTTTTGTTTCACCACTCCAGAAGAATAAGGTATGGCCAGGAGCGCGGGAGAAATAAAGTAGTTTGTGACTATTTCATTAAGTTCATCTATACCTAAATTATGTAGATCTATTTTTTCTAAGCTGGCATTTTCTTGAAACAGCGCCCAGTCGGCCAAATTGAGCTTCCAACGTTGTGGTTTTGTAGGAATTATATGCGGAGATGATGTTAGGTTGATAAGAACAGGTAAGTGATCGCTACCATACGGGTTGTCCAAGACATCCCATTTAAAAGCATTAAAAAAAGAGAAGGCGACGTAAGAGACAAATCTATGGAGCTGCCTTTTCCTGAGCTTGGAGAGCAGTATGTGTGTTTGCCCCTGTTGAGCAGGCATTATTATTTCAGAGAATAAAATCTTCTAAAATGCGGCCTCTAGTGTCCATTTGTTCCCTTCTCCACAAATTGGAGTGAGCTATAAAATCGCCGACTAACCAATATGGCTCTGGTATTTCTTTTAAAAGGTCTTCTAAGTCATGGAGCGTTACTGTCAGGTGTGGTTGGACATATATGGAGCATACTGTAATTGTTTTAAAGTGTACTACAGACACTGCAACGGCTTCAAATCTAGTCTGAAGCTTGACTTCACGAGTAGCCACACTGTTTTGAACAACTATGGCAGTACCTCCAGAGAGCCTATTTGCTTGCTCTCGGTCGTGACGACAGACTTTATATTTACTGAAAATATTTTTATGTTTTGATCACAAGTTGGTCTCCTGGAGACACAAAACAACCGGGGAATATACAGAAAGAATATCTTTTATGTCATCGTAGTTTTAATATACCTCGACAGTTTCAGTGAATTAGGAACGCCATATCGAATAACTTTGACGGATGTATTTCAAAAGCTATGCTTCCGGTTTTGTGGGGCCCGTTATTGAAGTTTTTCCTCCTTTTTTGTAATCAAGGGTGTTGCGCCGCCGCTGATGCGGAGGCGCGCTACTGCTTATATCCATCGCCTCCAGCGAGGTGATGGGTTTCCGCGGGGAACCCGCGCAGGTACGATTTCTGGCTTCTCCCGATGGGGGGAAGCCCTGTGGCCTACCGGCTCAGGGGCCAGCGAGCCTTTCTTGTGTGGTAGTATGGCAGCCTTGGCTGCACCTGTCATAGTTGTGGATGGCCCTGCCTGGGCAGTGGCCTGAAGTTGGAGTGGTGTGTCGCCACTCCCACTAACTTTCGTTGCGCCAGAGGCCGCTGGCAGGTGCACTTCCGGGATGTCAATGGTGCCGACACCGGAGTGCCGTTCGGGTCGGGGACGGGGCAGGCATACATCAACAATGGTGTACTGTGTGCCTATTGTCACCTGACGCCGCCCGGCCCCCCGGCGCACGGCATCAACATATGACCTGGATGTCTCTTGAGTGAAATTTTTCCTTGCCTCAGGGTAAGATATGTTTTCTCGTACTTTTAGATTGATTATTTGTTTTTTCTTTTTTGAATAGTTCACAGGTTCGTGAGTACACTGCATGTGGACCGTTGCAATTTGCACACTTTGTTTCACTTGCTCCGCAGTTGTCAGTATTGTGCTCGGTTTCGGCGCATTGGGCACAGGTCTCCTTGCCTCTACATGTGTTGCTGCCATGCCCATACCTTTGGCATTTGAAACATCTCCTAGGGTTAGGGATGTATGGGCGCACTGGGCACCTGATGAATGCAACCCGGACAGACTCGGGCAAGCGAGTGCTGCCGAATGTTAGTACGATGTGAGGGGTTGTTTTTTCTTCCCTGTTGCGCCTTATACTTATGCGGCGAAGGGACGTTACTCCTTGGTCTCGCAAATCCTCGAGGAGCTCATTTTCGTTCTCCGTCATTAGGAGCCGCTCAGAAATTACTCCCTGAACGCTGTTCAGGCTTCTGTGAGGGGTTAGAGTAACGGTAAGGTCAGCATGCTTCTCTTGTGCGAGTAGCGCATCACTTTGCTTTTTGGATTTGACTTCTACAAGCAGATCTCCAGAGGACAGTTTTTTTGCTCCATATTCTTCGCCTATGTTAGCTACTAGCCATTTCTTTATTACATACGCTGATTGAGTGGTGACGCAGCAGAGGGGGCTAAGAATCACTGGCTCCGGACAGGCCGCCATTGGAATATGAACCTGGCAACGTTTAACGCTAGAACGTTATCTAGTGAGGTGAGTCTAGCAGTGCTATTGGAGGAAGTAGAGGGCAGTAAATGGGATATAATAGGGCTCAGTGAAGTTAGGAGGCCAAAAGAAGCATATACAGTGCTAAATAGCGGGCACGTCCTGTGCTACCGGGGCTTAGCGGAGAGAAGAGAACTGGGAGTCGGATTCCTGGTTAATAAGAATATAGCTGGTAACATACAGGAATTCTATAGCATTAACGAGAGGGTGGCAGGTCTTGTTGTGAAACTTAATAAGAGGTACAAAATGAAGATTGTACAGGTCTACACCCCTACATCCAATCATGATGACCAGGAAGTCAAAAGCTTCTATGAAGACGTGGAATCGGTGATGGGTAGAGTGAAAACTAAATGCACTATACTAATGGGTGACTTTAATGCCAAGGTAGGCAAGAAGCAGGCTGGAGACAAGGCAGTGGGCGAATATGGCATAGGCACTAGGAATAGCAGGGTAGAGCTATTAGTAGAGTTTGCGGAACAGAATAATATGCGGATAATGAATACCTTCTTCCGCAAGCGGGATAGCCGAAAGTGGACGTGGAGGAGCCCGAACGGCGAGACTAGAAATGAAATAGACTTCATACTCTGCGCTAACCCTGGCATCATACAAGATGTGGACGTGCTCGGCAAGGTGCGCTGCAGTGACCACAGGATGGTAAGAACTCGAATTAGCCTATACCTGAGAAGGGAACGGAAGAAACTGGTACATAAGAAGCCGATCAATGAGTTAGCGGTAAGAGGGAAAATAGAGGAATTCCAGATCAAGCTACAGAACAGGTACTCGGCTTTAACACAGGAAGAGGAAGTTGGTGTTAAAGCAATGAACGACAATCTTGTGGGCATCATTAAGGAGTGTGCAATGGAAGTCGGTTGTAACTCCGTTAGGCAGGATACCAGTAAACTATCGCAGGAGATGAAAGATCTGATCAAGAAACGCCAATGTATGAAAGCATCTAACTCTACAGCTAGAATAGAACTGGCAGAACTTTCGAAGTTAATCAACAAGCGTAAGACAGCTGACATAAGGAAGTATAGTATAGATAGGATTCAACATGCTCTCAGGAACGGAGGAAGCCTAAAAACAGTGAAGAAGAAACTAGGAATTGGCAAGAATCAGATGTATGCGGTAAGAGACAAAGCCGGCGATATTACTAATATGGATGAGATAGTTCAAGTGGCTGAGGAGTTCTATAGAGATTTATACAGTACCAGTGTAACCCACGACGATAATGGAAGAGAAAATAGTCTAGAGGAATTCGAAATCCCGAAGGTAACGCCGGAAGAAGTAAAGAAAGCCTTAGGAGATATGCAAAGGGGGAAGGCAGCTGGGGAGGATCAGGTAACAGCAGATTTGCTGAAGGATGGTGCACAGATTGTTCTAGAGAAACTGGCCACCCTGTATACGCAATGCCTCATGACCTCGAGCGTACCGGAATCATGGAAGAACGCTAACATAATCCTAATCCATAAGAAAGGGGACGCCAAAGACTTGAAAAATTATAGACCGATCAGCTTACTGTCCGTTGCCTACAAACTATTTACTAAGGTAATTGCAAATAGAATCAGGAACACCTTAGACTTCTGTCAACCAAAGGACCAGGCAGGATTCCGTAAAGGCTACTCAACAATAGACCATATTCACTCTATCAATCAAGGGATAGAGAAATGTGCAGAATATAACCAACCCTTATATATAGCTTTCATTGATTACGAGAAAGCGTTTGATTCAGTCGAAACCTCAGCAGTCATGGAGGCATTACGGAATCAGGGTGTAGATGAGCCATATGTAGAAATACTGGAAGATATCTATAGCGGCTCGACAGCTACCGTAGTCCTCCACAAAGAAAGCAACAAAATCCCAATAAAGAAAGGCGTCAGACAGGGAGATGCGATCTCTCCAATGCTATTCACAGCGTGCTTACAGGAGGTATTCAGAGACCTGGACTGGGAAGAATTGGGGATAAAAGTTTATGGAGAATACCTTAGTATCTTGCGATTCGCTGATGATATGGCCTTGCTTAGGAACTCAGGGGACCAATTGCAATGCATGCTCACTGACCTGGAGAGGCAAAGCAGAAGAGTGGGTCTAAAAATTAATCTGCAGAAACCTAAAGTAATGCTTAACAGTCTCGGGAGAGAACAGCGATTTACAATAGGCAGCGAGGCACTGGAAGTCGTAAGGGAATACATCTACTTAGGGCAGGTAGTGACGGCGGATCCGGATCATGAGACGGAAATAATCAGAAGAATAAGAATGGGCTGGGGTGCGTTTGGCAGGCATTCCCAAATCATGAACAGCAGGTTGCCATTATCCCGCAAGAGAAAAGTATATAATAGCATTGTCTTACCAGTACTTACCTACGGGGCAGAAACCTGGAGGCTTACGAAAAGGGTTCTACTCAAATTGAGGAGGACACAACGAGCTATGGAAAGAAGAATGATAGGTGTAACGTTAAGGGATAAGAAAAGAGCAGATTGGGTGAGGGAACAAACGCATGTTAATGACATCTTAGTTGAAATCAAGAAAAAGAAATGGGCATGGGCAGGACCTGTAATGAGGAGGGAAGATAACCGGTGGTCATTAAGGGTTACGGACTGGATCCCAAGGGAAGGGAAGCGTAGCAGTGGGCGGCAGAAAGTTAGGTGGGCAGATGAGATTAAGAAGTTTGCAGGCACGGCATGGCCACAATTGGTGCATGACCGGGGTTGTTGGAGAAATATGGGAGAGGCCTTTGCCCAGCAGTGGGCGTAACCAGGCTGATGATGATGATCATGATGAACTGGAGCGTTTTGCTGAACAGCGTGAACTACCAGGAACTATGGAAAATTCTCAGCGCATTTCTGATTTGCAACATTGATTGCTACGGCGCGGTACCGTTTCCGGTTCCGATCGTTTTTTTAGAGGGTGAAATTGAGAATCCATGCGGCATGTATGGATTAGGGGTTCCTCTTGTGTCACCTGTGTTTCACCCTTATAGGCACAAGAAGTTCCCAGAGTCCCCCGGTAAACATACGGGGAGCCCGTCGGCTGGGGCTTGACCATGGCTCCGACCGCCACCGTTCATGGTTTCTACCCTTCACCTTACAACCTGTCGCCACGGTGCGGATTACAGCTCCGGTATGGGGGCTATGGATCCGTGGTGGTGCCTAGCACCATCAGCTTGAGTCTCAAGGTGCCCTTGCGGGTTGTATCTTTAAAGAATAATCTCAACGGGAGGATATATATATATATATAAATATATATATATATATAGCTGGGAGGTTTCATGTATGAATCTTTAGACTAACCTGTTGCGCCTATAAAGATACTATAAAATAGCTTAAATCTAATTTACTTGCGTCTGTCTTACAATAGAGGCCAGCCCAAATTTTTGCACGTCTGAGAGCTGCTTTTGGTGATACGATCAGTCGACGCGCGGCCAATGCAGAACCCAAGCGCCGGATTTGGCGGTGTAATCCAAGGCCTCGGAGAACTGACACATGCTGACACATAGACACATGCATTCAATGATCATGCCTCTGCTGTCGTACGCTTCCACGCTTTTAAGCCACTCGACTAGGTTGGTCTTTAAGCTATATGCAAACTCCGGATATCTCTCGCTATCTTTCTTGCTTGTGCTCCTAAACCTTTGCCGAAAAGCTTCGGCTGAAAGGCGGTATTTCTTCAAGAGACTAGCCTTAACTTTTGCATAATCATATGCATCCTGTGCACTCAGTCTGGCGGCTACATCCACCGCCTCACATGGCAACATAGACAGCAGCCGCTGTGGCCATGCACTCGGGTCGAAGTTCATCTTTTCGCAAGTCCTTTCAAAATTACTTAGGAACAAGCCTATGTCGGTGTCAACCTCAAATGCTTTAATAGCCTGTCCATGCGGTAGGATTCTGCCTCACTTGATCGTCCCAGAGCGCCTTCGCTTCCTTGAGACAACTCCAAAGGTTTGCTTTCAAGTTCCAGTTGCGTTTTTCTTAACTCGCGATCTTTATCGCCTTCCTGTCTCTCTCTCGTTTTTCTTTGTCCCGTTCTTCTCTTTCGCTTTCCCATTTCTCTATCTTTTTGAGAAGTTGCAATCCCATTTCAACATCTTCCTCACTGGCCTGATTGGAAATTAGCTTCAATAATTCCGATTTTGGCATTTCCTTCCGCACATCTAGGCCCACTTCCTCAACAACAATCAACAATTCGCCTCTCAGCAGTGCCCTTAACTCCATGATTGCTGCTTTACTGCCTTGATCCTGATCTCTAAATCTAGCTAGGAAAACACCACCTAGCTAACACTCACCAATCTAGCTTCCCTACTTTTCTAAACAGAACAACCACAAAATGAAGCCTAGAGAGTCAAAGCAAGAACCAAGCATTCACTGCAGTCACAGCACCACGTCTCAAAGTCCATCTCACTGATGTCAGCCAGTTGTCAGGATTGGGGGCTCAATCCCATCGTTCGTGATCCGTCGTCAAGATTGGAGTCGGGCATGCATTAGGAGGTAGCTGTTCCAAGCCGTCATTCAACTTATCAACGCTGAGGACGTTCACGAAGGGAAGGACTCCTCCTCTTCGAGAACGAGGAATATGGGTTTAATTACAATATTTATATCAATCTAACATGACTGTTTGAGAAAGTACATCAGCCTAACATGACTGCTAGAGAGAGAGTGTCAGTCCAACATGACTGCTCAATGGAAGTGCGTCGAGCATCCGCACAGCAGCAGCTTTTAAACACTCGGTCCTCCCGCCATACAAGGCGGCGCGAACATTCGTTTGGTGATCGCAAACTAGCCGCCTCTCCGCAGAACGGTCTACACACTCAAAAGCACACACGTTCGAAGGCCCGGAACCGACGTTAGAGGGGCCTCGTAGAACTCGGAGCCATTCCGGGTAGCGCGTTGGGGAGTTTGGGAACAACAGTTGGCCCGCCGAACTCATTCCGTCACAAAGTCGATTTAGTCACGCTGTGGCTAGAAGTTGGCAGCGACGCTTCCGGGATGTTGCCGTCATAGTCGTAAGTGGGTGGCAATCGTGCATTGCAGCTGGCCATTCTTAACAGCGCCGGGATGTTGCCGTCATAGTCGTAAGTGGGTGGCAATCTTGCATTGCAGCCGGCCATTCTTAACACCGTGTACTTAGATTTAGGTGCACAGTAAAAAACCCCAGGTGGTCGAAATTTGCGGAGTCCTCCACTACGGCGCGCCTCAAAATCAGAAAGTGGTTTCGGCACGTAAAACCCCATAATTTACCTTAAATTTTTTTTCATCACTCACACCTATCTGATGTTACATCCGGTGTCCCCCAGGGAGCAGGCTTATCCCCCCTGTTATACTTAATCTATAGCAATGACCTGCCTTGTAATACAAAAACCAGACTGACTTTTTGCTGATGACTGCGTCATCTACAACGCCATCCGTAACCCTGGTGATTCCATTGACCTACAAGAAGACATAGACACTATCGTTTCATGGTGTGAAAAATGGTTCATGCCTCTTAACCTTAATAAGTGCCAATGTACGTCCTTTTCCCGTACGCGCAGCATTACAAATTACGCGTACCGCATAAGCTCAACTACAATACCACGAACAGACTGCTATAAATATCTAGGTGTTCATTTGACATCGTCATTTTCGTGGGTTATTCACATTGAACCAATGTGTGCAAACGCCTCACGCACAATTGTTTTTTGCGTCGCAATCCTAAATCTGCATCGCCCGCTATTAAAAAACTTGCATATCCGACATACGTTCGGCCGAAACAGGAGTATGCATCGTCTATCTAGCCCCCCTCGCGAGCATATCTCGCCTACGAATTAGAAGCCACTCAGAATCGTGGTGCACGCTTTATCATGTCACACTACTCAAGTAAAGCCAGCATAACTGTAGCAGGGAAGAAGTTAGGGCGTGCTGGTGGGATACATACAAACTGGGATACATACCGCAAGACTAGACAGTGTTAGTATAGCGTAAAGCGGCAAACGCAAAGAGTTAGCGTTAGCGTTAGCGTTGCGTGCACCACACTACGCATGCGCTCTACGTAAACGCTGCTGGAGCTCTTACGTACGGACGCTATTTTCAGGATTTAGCGGGGAACGCTAAGGCACGCAAAGGGAGCCTTACCTACGGCAACATGGCGGTACCAGTCGAAGTGAGAGCTGTCCACTTCGGATCTATCGAGTCCTCAGCCTGCAGTGTTCGG
The DNA here is from genome assembly GCF_038994185.2 of Dermacentor albipictus. Classification (NCBI taxonomy): domain Eukaryota; kingdom Metazoa; phylum Arthropoda; class Arachnida; order Ixodida; family Ixodidae; genus Dermacentor; species Dermacentor albipictus. Next base: position 134,126,900 of record NC_091829.1, on the reverse strand, counting down.
CTCATTCATTCCAAACTAATACTCGTGTTTGCTTTAGATTTGCGTGATGATGCTTCGACAATGGCGTACTGGTGACATATGGATGCTGTTTACGATATACGTTCTCGTTTAGCGGCACAGTAGGCTTAAAAAGCAGGTTTGCCATGGAGGAAGGAAACTGAGGAGAGGCCTTAACCCCTCCACGCGCTAGGAAAAAAGTGTGGAGGAAATGACGTAATAGGTTCTCTTTCTTCCTGTTTGTTTTTATTTCTTTGCTGTAGCAGCCACGCCTTTCGGGCCACAATGGCGGCTTTGTTATGGTTATGTGCGCTCACACGTGTTGCTCCGTAGGTTTCGTACCATGGCAAAGGCGCCGTGCGGGCAGGTTTGCGTTGGCCTCCGTGTTTTGTTGCGCTGTGTTATCTGGACCTAGCTCTACCGGATGTTGCTGTGGCCAGGTGAGACAGGAGGAACTAAAATTCATGAAATGAGCGCGCATGCAACGCTATACGCAATGTACCGCCCCACGGCAATGGCTACGGACGAAGGAATATCCGCGGGAAATGTTGCCCTCTTTCGCGGAATCATGCTAACGTGCTAACGATTGCTTAGTATTGCTGCAGAGTGCGCGGGTCCGAGCAGCAAGGTTGCGCGCAGCGCGTTGTGGTTTCTCAAGAAATGTAAACAAGAGAGGAGAGAGGAGAGGAGAGCAACGCCATGAGCAACGCCAACTTCCGGCTTCACTTTAGCTTCACAAAGAGTGACGTCAGGGTCTCTCCTTAGTTTCCTTCCTCCGTGAGGTTTGCTCATGTTAGCTCATGTTTGCTGTATCCACCTAGAGATGGCGCCCAAGTGTATTTCGCTCTAGAGTCCCTGGAAAAAATTTCAGAGTACCGCAAAGGTCGGGATTTGACTGGCAACACTGAGCGGCCACCGCCATGTACCTTCCAAGCCGACTGCGTCGCAGGAAGGCCGCCGTGTTGGAAGAGCATGATATTCGGTGACACATCGGGTTCAGTGTTTACTGAAGTACAAATACTTTGTACCCGGAGATAATGGTCGCTAAGGGCAAAATAAAATGTTTTGTGCGAAGTAATGCAGCCGGTGGTTGTTTTGCACGCCGATCGGTTTTACTGCTGGAACTCTGCTACGATTGTGGGCAGCAGCTTAGCGCTGCTATCGGAAGCTTAAGCACGCGTTTTTTTCCCCTTCCGCGGAGCGAGCTACGAAGGAAACATTTCGTCACCTCGAGCTGGAATGAGACAAGCTGGTGCTTTTGGGCATGAACAACGTGGACCACCGTCGGCTTGTATTGAATGTTTCCAAGCAGGACGAAACTAACACCTGACAGTGTCACAGGCACGTACTTCACATTGTATAATTTCCCAAGCTAAATCGGATACATTTAATTTAGTTTGCGAACGGATACCGCGTGTTCTCGATTTCGCCGGGCGACTTCGTCCGCCGTATACGCACGACACACTGCGACTGCCGTGTGCGCACCGGTGCTTGGCCGTGATCGTAAGACTATCTGTGCACAGCAGGCGTAAGAACCGACTTCGATGACAATTTTGTGCATTAAATCGTGTGGAAGGCCAATATGAGACATTTGCGTGATTACAGCAACGTTTATGTACTTCTATACACAGATAGTGAGCGAGAGTTTGCTACATTGCGATTCATGAACGCGGCTGTCTAGTGCGTTCCATGAGTGGTACTCTTCTCAACTTATTTATGACTGTTTTATTAGACTGCCAAGATTTGCTGCCTCTGTAAAAAAAAGCAGAAACGCCCGCTGGTGACGCAGCACTTTTTTCTACGTTACATAGGCGATGTATAAAATTCCTGTGCTTTTAAAGCGGTTTATGTAACATGCATAGTGACAGAGTCAAACTAAAGCTACTGGGTGTTCTGTTGTTTTGTATCTCTTGTTATGCGTCAAGCACAACAATATTTTGGTATGCACCGTAGCAGTTCAACATAAAACATAATATGTATGCTGACTTCAGTTAATTGCATGTGCTCGGCTTACAAGCTCAAAATTTGAAGCATGTGTTGTGAATATCACCTGGCCATTGGTTTCAAGCTCGAAATTCGTATGTATAAATGAGCAAAGGATAAGTGGAAGAAAGAAAGTATCATGGGCCTCGCATTGACCATGTTTTTATCGACTGCGATCGTCACGATCTGCGAAAAACAAGTGCCATATGGGTCGAGTGACTCGACGCGAGAGCGCGCTCACGTGTGCGCAGAAATCATGCGAGTACCTGGTGCACGGGAGGACGCGGAATTCTCGCTTGACAAGTGTGCCCTCGCGTGCCACGCGCACGGATTAACCGCGTGTGTTGAGCAACAAACGCGTACACGGGTACCCGCGTCAAGCGTGCAAGACGCGAACGATGATGAACTATTTTCGTAGCGTCGCTAACACCCCGTGCACTTCGCTTAAATATCTTCTAAAATAGTGCCGAAAAGCTCAAGCAAGGTGTACTTAAATTAGGAAGGAACAGCGCCAACTAAGACGATCACAAGAGCGGAAAACGACACAGGACAAGCGCCAGCTTCATCTAACTTTATTCACCGAAAATTCAGCAAATATAGGAAAAACACAGACACTCGCACAATGACCATCATGCGTCATCTGCCAAACCGTTCCAGATATGACATTTCGCTTTTGAAGAGGGTCACGGAAGTATCACTAACACAGTTTTTTCCTCTTTTCTTTATATGGAATGCTTCTAAAACCTCACGTGCCTTAGTTTCCCTACTTCTGCCAAGAATCTTTATCTCTCCGAACCGTGGTTCACACTTCTTGCAGTACTGGCATTGTTTTTGTGGCGAATGTTCTGCCGCTTGGTCACACACGGTGCAAGTTGCGCAATGTTGCGAAAGATGCGCACCTCCTTCTTTCAGTGACCTCACATGTTCAGCAGCACGGTCGTTCACGCATCTGCCCGCTTGGCCCACATAGGTTTTCCCGCACGTCAAAGGTATTTCATATACCACACCGGTGCAGCACTTTACAAACGGCTTTCCATGTTTTTTGGTGCAGTTGCTCCTCGTACCCTCGCTCGCGACGCGGGCGCAGAGCTGAGCTTGTTTTCGAGGAGCCGAAAACACGACTGGGACGCCGTGTCTGTTTGTCACCTTTTTCATATTGTGGGCTATCCTATGTACGTACGGAACCACTTCCGGCTTTGCAGCTAGTCTTTCTTGTGCGCACGGTTTCTTGACCATGGCACCTTTGATATTTTGCAAGATCACTTCAGCCACTGCTGTGATAACCGTGCTTGGGAACCCCGCCGTAACCAACCTATCAACCTGCTTGTCAAAGCTCGCACTCATTGCGTGGTGACACGACTTCACGAGAACAGACTCAAGACAAAGTTTTGCAATCGAACGTTTTACGGTTTTTGAATGCGCCGACGCATAAGGAAGAAGCTCCTTTTGTGCTCTAGGTGCGTACTGCCGCGTACTGCTGCGTACTCTAGGTGCGTACTGCAAGAAGGAGGTGCGCATCTTTCGCAACATTGCGCAACTTGCACCGTGTGTGACCAAGCGGTAGAAGATTCGCCACAAAAACAATGCCAGTACTTCAAGAAGTGTGAACCACGGTTCGGAGAGATAAAGATTCTTGGCAGAAGTAGGGAAACTAAGGCACGTGAGGTTTTAGAAGCATTCCATATAAAGAAAAGAGGAAAAAAACTGTGTTAGTGATACTTCCGTGACCCTCTTCAAAAGCAAAATGTCATATCTGGAACGGTTTGGCAGATGACGCATGATGGTCATTGTGCGCATGTCTGTGTTTTTCCTATATTTGCTGAATTTTCGGTGAATAAAGTTAGATGAAGTTGGCGCTTGTCATGTGTCGTTCTCCCCTCTTGTGATCGTCTTAGTTGGCGCTGTTCCTTCCTAATTCAAGTATGCACCATCTAGCCCAAATGAATGTTCTCCTGAAGGTGTACTTACACCTCGCGCATGCGCATGTTTTTTGGGTTCTCCCCGGCCAATTCTGTGTAACCACGCAGAACGACGCTTTCGGTCATTTTTCCCGGTCGGAACTCGAAAAACGTCTTTCCAGACTCAGTTCGGTTGCTGCATCTGAAGGCGCAGCAGCCAATCATGGTTTACTTGCAGTCAAACGCGAGCGCGACAATCGGAACACAAAAACACGTAGGGAACCTGCGCTGCCTGCGCTATAACTCAGCCGCCCCACCCGGCGCTTGGAAGGTATATGGCACCCCAACGTCACGTGATATGGTTGGTCCAATGAACGCGTCAGCGGCGCGGCGAAAACAAATGCGGTACTCTGAAATTTTTTCCAGTGACTCTATTTCGCTCGTTCGCTTGCTGTAAAGCCGCATGTCAAGCCGATGCATGTCAGGTTTTCCGCGGCAAAAGAAAGTAGTGTGGTCGGTGCTGTCGTCACAATGCGTGTGCGCTTTACTAATGACGATGATATGAACCTCCTGAACGAGGGTTTCGCCTTGAACTCATTCCGACAGACGTCAAGATGGGCGTCTGTTGCAAAAAAGTGGAAGGAAGTGGGACATCCGCTATCTGGAAGCGAAACTGCCGGCAAAACGTTCCCTCCGTAATACACCTCGATATTGAGCAAGCCATCTCTTGAGAACACCTATAACCTGCGCGGTCGCTCTCGTTCCCGAAGCATGAGGGCGTCTATGTCATCCCAACCTAAATACAGGTAATAAGGGCCCCACAGAACACTCGATCGCGGCATGCTAAGAATAATCGGTGTGTTTCTCGACTCTCGAAAAAACAACACTGAAACCAAACACCTGCATGCGCAATTAATGCAGTGACCGTGGCTTTGGAAGAGCTTGACTTAGGGACACACTTGCGGATTCGGCATTGGATTAGCGCGACATTTCTTGTGGATTTGGCTTTCCAGTATTTCGTGTTTTTACATCTAGACGGCGCCGTATATGTTTGTATCAATGTGAGTGTTTTAGAATTGCGGAACGGAGAAAAGCGATACCTTGTGCCGCCTTTCTTTGTGTTAGCATTGCGTCGCACGCTAACGCTAACGGAAGCGTTTTACGCTATACTAAAGCTGTCTAATAATGACACAGGACAAGCAAGAACACGGGACGAGTGCTAACTTTCAAGAATTGATGTATTGCAGCTGGAGAGCGCATATATATATATATATATATATATTGTCACGTGGTCGTGACGGTGAATAACACAGTAGCAGTACTGTGAACGACAAAACTAACTTTTATTGGGCGAACCTGTGCCCACAAAACAGACTACACTTATAGCACAACGATAGCGGCGAACACGCTCGGCGATCGTCGAAAATCTGATGAGCGGGTCAAGCGCGTCGGCTTTTATACAGCAGTCATCGAATGTTCCAGACTAATCGTTGGGACCCGCATGCCTTCTACAATGTTCTACACCATTCGCGTCAAGCGATGAAATCAGATAACACAAGGTACGGCGACAACAGACAGCGGATAGAAGCATCGATAACTTTCCAGAAAGTTCGGATACATGCAAGCGCGTCCCGCGCTCTGCGATAACATTTGTTAGGCGGCTAAACGTGGTCGCCCGATAAAGATAAGTGCACGTGTCATTACCCCCCTCTTAAAAAGCATCGACCCGATGCTGCAAACAAACGAAAGTAATAAATAAGCACTCGTAGCAGTGAAAACAACAAAATAAGGGAAGTTCGTTAGCGTCCGTAAAACGGTTTAAGACGCACCACGTGGACCACTTCAGGTCGTGCGCGGCGCCGCTGTGAATGCGAGATGCCGTCTGGCACGACCTCATAGTCCAGTGCGCCAATACGCCGAATGACCTTGTAAGGTCCGAAATAGCGGCGCAATAGCTTCTCGCTCAGTCCTCATCGGCGTATAGGGGTCCATACCCAAACACGGTCGCCGGGCTGGTACTCGACGAAGCGTCGTCGGAGGTTGTAGTGTCGGCTGTCCGTACGCTGCTGGTTTTTGATCCGTAGGCGGGCGAGTTGTCGGGCTTCTTCGGCGCGCTGGAGATAGCTAGCTAGCGACGTCAACATTCTCTTCGTCAGTTACGTGCGGCAGCATGGCGTCAAGCGTCGTCGTCGGGTTCCTGCCGTAAACCAGCTTAAACGGCGTGATCTGTGTTGTTTCCTGCACCGCCGTGTTGTACGCAAAGGTTACGTACGGCAGGACGGCGTCCCACGTCTTGTTTTCGACGTCGACGTACATTGCTAGCATGTCGGCGAGGGTCTTGTTCAGGCGCTCCGTGAGACCATTCGTCTGCGGATGGTAGGCAGTTGTCCTCCTGTGGCTTGTCTGGCTGTACTGCAGAATGGATTGGGTAAGCTGTGCTGTAAAAGCCGTTCCTCTGTCGGTGATGAGTACTTCTGGAGCACCATGTCGCGACAGGATGTTCTCGACGAAAAATTTAGCCACTTCGGCTGCGCTGCCTTTCGGTAGAGCTTTAGTTTCAGCGAAGCGGGTGAGATAGTCCGTCGCCACGACAACCCACTTATTTGCGGAAGCTGATGTCGGAAACGGTCCCAACAAGTCCTTCCCGATCTGCTGAAAAGGTCGGTAAGGAGGCTGGATCGGCTGCAGTAATCCCGCTGGTCTTGTCGGCGGTGTCTTGCGTCGCTGACAGTCGCGGCATGTCTTGACGTAACGGGCGACATCGGCGGTTAGGCGCGGCCAGTAATACTTTTCCTGTATTCTCGACAGCGTCCGGGAGAATCCGAGGTGCCCAGCGGTTGGATCATCGTGTAGGGCGTGCAGTATTTCTGGACGCAGCGCTGACGGTACAACAAGAAGGTAGCTGGCGCGGACTGGCGAGAAGTTCTTCTTCACGATTAGGTTGTTTTGAAGCGTGAACGAAGATAATCCACGCTTAAATGCCCTTGGGACAACGTCGGTGTGCCCTTCCAAATACTCGACTAGGGCTTTAAGCTCCGAGTCTCCTCGTTGCTGTTTGGCGAAGTCTTCCGCGCTTATTATTCCATGGAAGGCGTCGTCATTCTCGTCATCTTGCGGCGGCGGGTCAATGGGGGCGCGCGATAGGCAATCGGCATCTGAGTGTTTTCGTCCGGACTTGTAAGTTACAGTGATGTCGTATTCTTGTAGCCTGAGGCTCCACCGTGCCAGCCGTCCTGAAGGGTCTTTTAGGTTAGCTAGCCAACACAACGCGTGCTGATCGCTGACCACCTTGAATGGCCTGCCATATAGGTAAGGGCGAAATTTCGCTGTGGCCCAAACGATGGCGAGGCATTCCTTTTCGGTTGTAGAATAATTGCCTTCTGCTTTTGACAATGATCGGCTAGCGTAAGCTATCACGTGTTCATGTCCATCTTTTCTCTGAACTAGGACGGCACCGAGGCCTAGGCTACTGGCGTCAGTGTGTATTTCGGTATCGGCGTGCTCGTCGAAGTGCGCAAGTACGGGCGGCGACTGCATGCGTCGTTTGAGTTCTTGAAATGCGTCGGCCTGTGGCATTTCCCACGTGAACTCGACGTCACATTTAGTTAGCTGTGTCAGCGGCTCAGCGATGCGTGAAAAGTCCTTGACAAATCGCCTGTAGTAGGCACACATGCCAAGAAATCTACGCACTGCTTTCTTGTCGGTGGGCTGCGGGAACTTTGCGATGGCAGCTGTTTTCTGCGGGTCGGGGCGTACTTCGGATTTGCTGATGACGTGGCCTAGGAATTGAAGCTCATCGTAAGCGAAGCGGCACTTTTCTGGCTTCAGAGTGAGCCCTGATGACTTGATGGCCTCTAGTACTGTGGCAAGCCGCCTAAGGTGATCGTCAAAACTTTGGGCGAATACAACGACGTCATCCAAGTAAACGAGACAGGTCTGCCACTTCAATCCTGCTAAAACCGTGTCCATCACGCGCTGGAACGTTGCAGGCGCCGAGCACAGTCCGAATGGCATAACCTTGAACTCGTAGAGGCCGTCTGGGGTGATGAAGGCGGTCTTTTCACGATCTCTTTCGTCGACTTCTATTTGCCAATAGCCAGACTTGAGGTCCATCGACGAGAAGTATTTAGCGTTGCAGAGCCGATCCAATGCGTCGTCTATCCGTGGGAGAGGGTATACGTCTTTCTTCGTGATCTTGTTCAGACGACGATAATCGACGCAGAAACGAAGGGTTCCGTCCTTTTTCTTCACCAGGAGAACAGGGGATGCCCACGGGCTTTTCGACGGCTGGATGATGTCGTCGCGCAGCATTTCGTCGACTTGTTCTCTTATAGCTTCACGTTCTCGCGGCGAAACTCGGTAAGGGCTCTGGCGAAGTGGTCGAGCGTACTCCTCGGGAATTATGCGATGCTTGGCGACTGGTGTTTGTCGAAGCCTCGATGACTTCGAAAAGCAGCTTTTGTATCGCCGGAGCAGACTTCTGAGCTGCTGTTGCTTAATCACAGGGAGACTTGTATTAATGTCGTAGTCTGGTTCGGCAACCATGGTCGTCGGGGTAGATGCGGCGGAATCCGAGAGGACAAACGCATTGCTGTTTTCCAGAATTTCCTCGATGTATGCGATCGTCGTACCCTTGTTGATGTGCTTGAACTCCTGGCTGAAATTTGTCAGCAACACTTTCGTGTTTCCTCCGTGCAGTCGAGCGATCCCTCTTGCGACGCAAATTTCACGGTCTAGCAGTAGACGTTGGTCGCCTTCGATGACACCTTCTACGTCAGCGGGTGTTTCGGTGCCGACGGGAATAACGCTGGAGCGAGGCGGGATGCTCACTTGATCTTCGAGCACGCTCAAGGCGTGGTGACTACGAGGGTTCTCCGACGGTATCGCATGGTTTTCCGACAGAGTTATTGACTTCGACTTCAGGTCGATGACTGCGCCGTGTTGGTTGAGGAAGTCCATGCCGAGAATGACGTCTCGTGACCACTGTTGGAGGATAACGAAGGTGACAGGGTAAGTCCGGTCGTGAATGGTAATTCTTGCCGTGCACATTCCAGTCGGCGTTATGAGGTGTCCTCCGGCGGTACGAATTTGAGGGCCTTCCCACGTAGTCCTAACTTTCTTCAACTTGGCGGTGATGTGTCCACTCATGACGGAGTAATCAGCCCCTGTGCCGACTAAGGCGGTGACTGCGAGGTCGGTGGCTCTTTGTCTTGCATTACAGTTCGGTCTTGGCGTTGGATCACGACTGCGTCGCGTTGACCTGTGGCTGGTATGTGACGTCGTCAGGTCGTCTTTCGTCGTCGCATTCTTTCCTTCCAGACTTCGTCGGGACGGCGGCGCGTCGTTATGTCGTCGAGGTAGTTTCTTCGGCGTCTTCGTCGGCGGCGGAGGATCTTCGACAGTTCGACGGACAGCAACCGCACCTCCATCGGTTGCTGCTTTTAGTTTTCCGGATATGGGCTCGCTGACCGGCCCCGAGGTGCGCCAGTGTATGGTCGGGGCTGCGGCGACAGGTAGCGGCCTGGTGATGGTGAACGCGACGCTCGTCGAGAGCTCCACTGAGTAGCCGCGAGGTAGTCAGCGAAATCGCGAGGGCGTTCACCTTGCTGCGGGCGCGGAGCGTTGACGGCGGAACCTCGCAGTCCCATTTCCCGGTATGGACATCGTCGGTAAACGTGACCCGCTTCCCCGCAGTGGTAGCAGAGCGGGCGGTGGTCAGGAGCGCGCCAAACGTCGGTCTTCCTCGGGTAGCTCCGCTGGGCGACGGGTGGGCGCGCTGTCGGCGGGGGCGGCGGACGACGGAATTGCGTCGTTGCAGGGCCCTGGCGTGGTCGCTGAGGAGGGCCTTGACGGCGTACCACGGCGGCATATGTCATCCCTTCGGGTTGGGGTTGCGGTAGTTGAGGTTGCACCTCCGGAACTCCAAGCGACCGCTGAACCTCATCTTTGATGATGTCAGCGATCGAGGCCACTTGGGGCTGCGACGACGGGAAGATCTTCTGAAGCTCCTCTCGTACGACTGCCCTGATAGCCTCGCGCAGGTCTTCGGAGGCCAGTGATTGAACTCCAGCATAGTTTGTAGCGTTGGTGCGGCGGTCAAATTGCCGGTTTCGCATCTCGAGTGTCTTCTCGATGCTAGTGGCCTCGCGAAGAAACTCGTCGACAGTCTTCGGTGGGTTTCGTACCATACCGGCGAAAAGTTCCTCCTTAACACCACGCATTATTAGCCGGACTTTCTTTTCCTCGGACATTTCCGGGTCGGCGTGGCGGAATAGGCGGCGCATTTCTTCTGTAAAAATCGTGGTGGTCTCGTTGGGCAGCTGCACTCGGGTTTCCAGTAGTGCTTGGGCTCGTTCTCGTCGTACGACGCTTGTGAATGTATGCAGGAAGCCGCTTCGGAAAAGGTCCCAGGTCGTTAACGTGGCTTCTCTGTTCTCGAACCACGTCCTGGCAGCGTCTTCCAATGCGAAGAAGACATGTCGCAGTTTGTCGTCGCTGTTCCAGCTGTTAAATGCAGCGACCCTCTCGTACGTCTCGAGCCAGGTTTCCGGGTCCTCGAATGTTGAACCGCGGAACGTGGGGGGCTCCCTGGGCTGCTGCAGCACGACGGGGGATGCTGGGGCCGCCATTGGGGAGGACATGGTGGCAATCTTCCTGCTCGTGTCAGGTAGGAGTCCGTGCTCTGGGGGCAGTCCTTGCAGCCGGCGGCTAGCTCGCTGGTTTTGGGCGACGTTGGTTTTGTCCTCGGGCTTCGGGCTTGGATCGCGGCTTTGCGGGGGCGTTCGGTACATGAACGCACAAGCACCTCCACCAAATGTCACGTGGTCGTGACGGTGAATAACACAGTAGCAGTACTGTGAACGACAAAACTAACTTTTATTGGGCGAACCTGTGCCCACAAAACAGGCTACACTTATAGCACAACGATAGCGGCGAACACGCTCGGCGATCGTCGAAAATCTGATCAGCGGGTCAAGCGCGTAGGCTTTTATACAGCAGTGATCGAATGTTCCAGACTAATCGTTGGGACCCGCATGCCTTCTACAATGTTCTACACCATTCGCGTCAAGCGATGAAATCAGATAACACAAGGTTCGGCGACAACAGACAGCGGATAGAAGCATCGTTAACTTTCCAGAAAGTTCGGATACATGCAAGCGCGTCCCGCGCTCTGCGATAACATTTGTTAGGCGGCTAAACGTGGTCGCCCGATAAAGATAAGAACACGTGTCAATATATATATATATATATATATATATATATATATATATATATATATATATATATATATATATATATATATTCTCTGATGGGCATAGATGGGCATCTGGCTGCCCGTTGTAGAAAAAGAAGGGAGGCGAAGGCAGCATGCTTACCTCTCTTAAACTGTTGTTGTCTATCGCCACAGGAATAAGATAACGAGGGGAAATGTCGGAGCAGCTGAGATAGCCAGAGCAGGTGACGATTGCGTTAGCACGCCGTCTATTCTTTTATCAAAGAAAGAGCTTGAATTTTTGAGCATCGTAGTCACATGACTGCTTTTGCTACTTCCCTTCAGTGTGTCTGTTGCAGTGGCGTCCCAGTGAGTATATATATGCTCACCAGCTGCAATAAATCAATTGTTGAAAGTTAGCGCTCGTCCCGCGTTCCTGCTTGTCCCTGTGTCATTCTTGCGCTATGTACCCCAGTTTCTATGCAGCATAACTGAACTAAAACGCACACTCGATCTTCCCAGTCTTTAATCACGTCGTATCATATCGTGACTCTGCATGCTCCACTATTTCTACTATCACCCAATAGCCAGACACCCTCGACTACAACCACCGCCCCGCTTAACCACAGCTGTCCAATCGCGCACATTCAGTGCCGCATGTCTTCGATGAAGAATTCTTTTTTTCGAAATGCAATAGCGCTGTGGAACACTCCTCCCGACTGTATTGTCTCTTCCGCGGACCACACGATTTTCCTAGAGAAACTAACAATACACCGCACCTACAATGTTTTGATGGAAATACATTTGCTACTTGAGCCCGTTTAAGTTTTAAATTGATAGGGATTCCTTCTCATGCATAGTATGTATTTAGTAGTATTTATGTAGTATGTACTTTGTTGTATTTATAGTTTTTTACAGTGATTTTGATGATAGTGCCACCTGCTCAGTTCCCTCCTGCGCGTTGTTTCCTTTTCTATTCTTCGTTTTCTTTCTTCCTCCTGCCCTTCCTTTGCATGATGAAGAGTTCCCCACACTTTGTTTGCCCCCGGTTTTGTAATGCTTCCAGGCCTTTAAGGCTTCAATAAATGAAATGAAATCAAATGAAATAATAAGCCGTAACTACCAGCTGAACAATTTTGTTGACTGAACAAAAAAAAAACTGAGAAGCTATGCAAATACAAATATTCCTTTACTCCTTTAAGTTTACCTTGATTGGGCTACTTACTGAACAATCCTATTCAGAAAAACCTCGACCGTGGACAGCAGCGGTACTTTCGCTACAAAAAGATGCAGGACGCTTAAGCTTCGCCTTCAAAAGTGTAACGCGATAGCATTCAGTGATCCTGAACTGCTTCTCACGCTTCCCGACAATTGGAGCGTATATAACCTAGTGTTTACCGGGAAGCGCTGGCGGCGACCGCTGTGCATGAACACGCGCTTTCTAGTAGAAACGCGGCCTCTTCTGTGGGCCGCGATGCGGCAGAGGCGAGCGCCATATAGAGGCATTGCAATAAACGGGGTGTGCCTACCCGTGGCCTCATACATACTTAGACGTCGGCGCGTGTAAATGGCGGACGCCATGGCCGATGTATGTATGGTAGAAACACTTGAAAAGGGGTTTCTTCGAGTTTTAGCGCAACAGAATTGTGTTATCTCGTATGGTCAAATTACAATCGGGCGCCATCACGTCTGTAGGTTGTGTGCAAGTCGTACTTTACATTTGTTTGACTTATTTTAGCTTGAGAAATTCAATTAGTTCAGTACCTTCGTTGCGCCACAAGGAACGCCTCGGCATGAGCGGTTTGAAAATCTTTTTGTCGGAATGACGTCCGATACCGAATTTTCTGCGGCACGGCGCCCTTAACGGTATCGCGTTAAAACAAGCAGGCATCGTTATCTTCTTAGCGCACGCGGTGGTCTTGCCACTGCGAATTTTTTCCGTTTTGTTTAAGCAAGTCCTTTTATATTATCTTCATGGAGGTGCATCTAATGAACACAGACTGATTTTGTCTGAGCAGGTACCAAACACCAGTCTTAGACCATTTGCATTGGACCTGGCAGCTAAACGTTATTTTTGACATAATCTCACTTACTTTTTCGAGAAAAGTTCTTATATTTTATTGGTATGTGCTAGTGAAATATGAAAAAAAAATATTATGCAACGAAAATTAACGGCCCATTATTGAGAGGAACGAACTTCAAGTTGGCTCAACGCAAAATTTAAGTAGTTTCACCTCCAATTTTCAAGTTTGCCGGACTCATAGTTGGGAGCGAGTCAACCTGAAGCTTCATCTTAAATTTAGGGGTGTGTCAACATGAAGTTTGGGAGTGGGCGCTGATACAAGTGAAATTTGGTGGTGGGCGAACATCAATTTCAGTGTGGGCCCACTTGAAATTTGGGGTTGGCACAACTGAAATGTGAGGTTTCACCAACTTGTCCCTTTGAAGGTGAAGCTAACTAAATTCAGCGGTCGGCTACCCTGTAGTTTGGGTGTAGGCCAACTTAAGATTTTGGAGTAGACTAGTGTCCAATTGAATGCTTTTGAGCGTCCTTCGAGTTATGAACACCTCGCTGGTAAGCAAGCGCGTTTTGACGCTTGCCGCGTTTTCATTGGGCCTTACCAAAGCGCAGTAAGTACGCAGGCGAGAATTTGCGTGGACAGGGAACGCTCGCATAAAACAGGGGTGCGATAGCTACAGCGAGAGTGACTATCTGTGACTATCAGCGAGAGTGACTATCTATCAGTGGACGCCATTGTGGCAACTACGACAAGAAGAAGGATTGGACAACGTGCGCTTCATGAACAAGTCCAAGGAGACAACGAAAGCCCTCTGACGGGCTCCTCTGGCCATGTGCGCGCCGTCATGCGAATTCTGGACATCTATTCCAGCCGGCGGGACGCCACCAGCAACCGCCATCTACGCCAACGCGACATTGTGTTGATCCGAGAGCTAGCACGCGAGTGGCTATGAGTGAATGAATCCAGCCACACACCGCATTGGCATAGACGAAATGCGTATGCCAACGCACACGCGGCGCCATCTAGTGGCATCACCATAATGCCCACGCGTGGTGCTACGTCAGAACTTTTAAGCATTATTTCGTCGTTGAAAAGCGACGCACAGGCACCGGGAAATACACAGTTACTCATCATCTGCCTGGCTACGCCCACTGCAGGGCAAAGGCCTATCCAATAATTATCCAACTACCCCGGTCATGTGCTAATTGTGGCCATGTTGTCCCTGCGAACTTCTTCTCATCCACCCACCTAACTTTCTGCCGCCCCCTGCTACGCTTCCCTTCCCTTAAAATCCAATCCGTAACCCATAACGACCATCGGTTATCTTCGCTCCTCATTACAAGTCCTGCCCATGCCCATTTCTTTTTCTTGATTTCAACTAAGATGTCATTAGCTCGCGTTTGTTCCCTCACCCAATCTGCTCTTTTCTTATCCCTTAACGTTACACCCATCATTCTTCTTTCCATAGCTCATTGCGTCAACCTCAATTTAAGTAGAACCCTTTTCGTAAGCCTCCAGGTTTCTGCCCCGCACGTAAGTACTGGTAAGACACAACTGTCATACACTTTTATCTTGAGATATAATGGCAACATGCTGTTCATGATCTGAGAATGCCTGCCAAACGCAGCCCAGCCCATTCTTATTTTTCTGATTATTTCAGTCTCATGATCCGGATCCGCAGTCACTACCTGTCCTAAGCAGATGTATTCCCTTACCACTTCCAGTGCCTCGCTACCTATCATAAACTGCTGTTCCCTTCCGAGACTGTTAAACATTACTTCAGTTTTCTTCAGATTAATTTTTAGACCCACCCTTCTGCTTTGTGCCTCCAGGTCAGTCAGCGTGCATTGCAATTGGTCCCCTGAGTTACTAAGCAAGGCAATATCATCAGTGAATCGCAAGTTACTAAGGTATTCTCCATTAATTCTAATCCCCAATTCTTCCCAATCCAGGTCTTTGAATACCTCCTCTAAACACGCTGTGAATGGCATTGGAGAGATCGTATCTCCCACCTGACGCCTTTCTTTATTGGGATTTTGTTTCTTTCTTTATGTAGGACTATGGTGGCTGTTGAGCCACTACAGATATCGTTCAGTACTTTTACATACGGCTGGTCTACACCCTCATTCCATAATGCCTCCATGACTGCTGAGGTTTGGACTGAATCAAACGCTTTCTCGTTATCAATGAAACCTGTATATAAGGGTTGGTTATATTCTGCACATTTCTATGTCACCTGATTGATAATGTGAATATGGTCTATTGTTTAGTAGCCTTTACGAACTCCTGCCTGGTTCTTTGGTTGACAGATGCCTAAGGGGTTCCTGATTCTATTTGCGGTTACCTTAGTAAATACTTTGTAGACCACGGACAGTAAGCTGATGGGTCTGTAATTTTTGAAGTCTTCGGCGCCCCCCTTCTAATGGATTAAGATTATGTTGGCGTTTTTCCAAGATTTCGGTACGCTCAAGGTCATGAGACATTGCGTGTACAGGGTGGCCAGTTTTTCTAGAACAATCTGGTCACCATCCTTCTACAAATCTGCCGTTATCTGATCGTCCCCAGCTGCCTTCCCTCTTTTCATAGCTCCCAAGGCTTTCTTTACTTCTTCCGGCGTTACTTGTGGGATGTGAAATTCCTCTAGACTATTCTCTCTTCCATTATCGTCGTCGGTGTCATTGGTATGCAGAAGGGTTGAAATCTGGGCCAGTTGGTATATACTTGAACGAAAAAACCAGTCAAAAACACAAAGGAGAAGAGGAGAGGTTCACACCACATAGTCCAGTTGATAGTCCAGTCGTTGTGGTGTGAACCTCTCCTCTTGTCCTTTGTGTTTTTGACTGGTTTTTTCGTTCAAGTGTGTCATTGGTACGGTGTAAAGCTCTGTAGAACTACTCAGCCACTTGGGCTATCTCATCCATATTAGTAATGATATTGCCGGCTCTGTCTCTTAACGCGTACCTCTGATTCTTGCCGATTCCTGGTTTCTTCTTCACTGCTTTTAGGCCCCCTCCGTTTCTGAGAGCATGTTCTATTCTATCCATATTATACTTCCTTATGTCAGCTGTCTTGCGCTTGTTGATTACCTTCGAAAGTTCTGCCAGTTCTATTCTAGCTGTAGGGTTAGAGGCTTTCATACATTAGCGTTTCTTGATGATATCTTTTGTCTCCTGCGATAGCTTACTGCATGGTATCCTGTCTAAAGCAGTTACCAACGACTTCTATTGCACACTCATTAATGATGCGCGTAATATTGTCGTTCATTGTTTCAACACTAGGGTCCTCTTCCTGAGTTAAAGCCGAATACTTGTTCTGCAATGGCTATGAGTGGAGCCGATTCAACCCCCGCCAGCTGGAGAACTTCGCAAACGAGAACGATGAAACTCTGTAGAAGTTTAGAAGCCGACGTGATGTCACTATCATCATCAATGATTTCGTCCGTTTCTTGCGGGCGGCAGTGTGTTGTGAACAGAAGAAGAAGCGCGTCATCACCACGGCCGCGGGCTGGAGAAAGGGCGTTCCATTAAAGCGGTCGCACCGACCAACCGTAACCGACAGACACGCAGTCGTTCCGTTCCTTACACATGCCGCCATTGTCGACGTCATTTTTTCTTTGTCATTCGATAGTCCTTAGTTCGTCGGCGTCATACAGTCGTTGTCACGCCATCATTTTCAAGCCTCACTATCGCAAGCGAGGGCCGTAGCACATAGGAGGATACCGGATTACGCCACATACAACCAAAGCAACGGAAATCTCAGACTGGCAACTACAGATGTTAAACATACTTGACTTCCGAAATACGGCGTGCCGCTACTTGTCGGATGCTGATCGTATCACAATGAACAGTCATCGCGAAATGAATTCTGCCATAATTTTTTTTGCGCTGCTCGCCTAATTTCTGTTAATGGTACTTGTTGTTTTGTTTCTTGAAAAGTATTTTTTGACATTTCAAAGTTGCCATTTCAGGTTTTGATGCATATATGTATATGCATGTCTATATATATATATATATATATATTGTCACGTGGTAGTGACGTCACAGAACACGGTACCAATACTGTGAAAGGCAAAAACTAGTTTTTATTGGGCGAACCTGTGCCCACAGAACAGGCTACACTTAAAGCACAAGGAGAGCGGCGAACGCAGTCAGCGATCGTCGTAAATCTGATCAGTGGGTCAAGCGCATCGGCTTTTATAGAGCAGTCATCGAACGTTCCAGACTAATCGTTCGGACCCGCGTGCCTTCCACAAAGTTCAACACCATTCGCGTTACGCGATGAAATCAGATACCACAAGGTTTGGCGACAACAGACAGCCGGGTAGAAGCATCGATAACTTTAAAGAAACGTCGGATACATGCAGGCGCGTCCCTCGCTGTGCGATTAGAGTTGTTAAGCGGCAAAACGTGGTCGCCCGATAAAGATGAGTACACGTGTCAATACCCTCCTCTTAAATAGCATCGACCCGATGCTGCAAACAAACGAAGGTAATAAACAGAAGCATTCGTAGCAAAGAAAAGAACAAAAAAGGCGAAGTTAGTCAGCGTCCGTAAAAGGGCATAAGGCGCACCACGTGGACTACTTCTGATCGTGCGCGGCGCCGCTGTGAATGCGAAATGCCGCCTGACACGACCTCATACTCGAGAGCGCCAATACGTCGGATGACCTTGTAGGGTACGAAATAGCGTCGGAGTAGTTTCTCACTGAAGCCTCGTCGCCGTATCGGGGTCCAGACCCAAACACGGTCGCCAGGTTTGTACTCGACGAAGCATCGTCGGAGGTTGTAGTGTCGGCTGTCGGTCCTCTGCTGGCTCTTGATTCGCAGGCGGGCGAGCTGTCGGGCTTCTTCGGCGCGCTGGAGACAGCTAGCGACGTCAACATTCTCTTCGTCAGTTACGTGCGGCAGCATGGCGCCACGCGTCGTCATCGGGTTCCTGTCGTAAACCAGCTTAAACGGCGTGATGTGTGTTGTTTCTTGCACCGCCGTGTTGTGCGCAAAGGTTACGTACGGCAGCACGGCGTCCCACGTCTGGTGTTCGACGTCGACGTGCATTGCTAGCATGTCGGCGAGGGTCTTGTTCATGCGGTCCGTGAGACCATTCGTCTGCGGATGGTAGGCAGTTGTCTTCCTGTGGCTTGTCTGGCTGTACTGCAGCATGGCTTGGGTGAGCTCTGCTGTAAAAGCGTTCCTCTGTCGGTGATGAGGACTTCTGGGGCACCATGTCGCAGCAGGATGTTCTCGACGAAAAATTTCGCCACTTCGGCTGCGCTGCCTTTTGGTAGATCTTTAGTTTCAGAAAAACGGGTGAGATAGTCCGTCGCCACGACGATGCACTTATTCCCGGATGTTGATATCGGAAACGGCCCCAACAAATCCATCCCAATCTGCTGGAATGGGCGGCGAGGAGGCTCGATCGACTGTAGCAATCCTGCTGGCCTTGTCGGTGGTGTCTTGCGTCGTTGACAGTCTCGGCATGTCTTGACGTAACGGGCGACGTCAGCGGTCAGACGCGGCCAGTAATACCTTTCGTGTATTCTCGACAGCGTCCGGGAGAATCCGAGGTGCCCAGCTGTTGGATCGTCATGTAGGGCGTGCAGTATTTCTGGACGCAGCGCTGACGGTACAACAAGAAGGTAGCTGGCGCGGACTGGTGAGAAGTTGTTCTTCACGAGCAGGCTGTTTTGTCGCGGGAACGAAGACAACGCGCGCTTAAATGCCCTAGGTTCAACCCCGGTGTTCCCTTCCAAATACTCGACGAGGCCTTTTAGCTCCGGGTCGGGTCGTTGCTGTTTAGTGAAGTCTTCGGCGCTTATTATCCCAAGGAAGGCGTCATCGTCCTCGTCGTCTTGCGGCGGGGGATCGATGGGGGCGCGCGATAAGCAGTCGGCATCGGATTGTTTTCTACCGGACTTGTATACTACCGAGACGTCATATTCTTGTAGTCTGAGGCTCCACCACGCCAGCCGTCCTGAAGGGTCCTTCAAGTTAGCTAGCCAACACAATGCGTGATGGTCACTGTTGACTTTGAATGGCCTGCCATAGGGTGGAATTTAGCTGTAGCCCAAATGATGGCGAGGCATTCCTTTTCAGTCGTAGAATAGTTCCTTTCCGCTTTTGACAGCGACCGGCTAGCATACGATATCACCCTTTCAAGTCCTGCTTTCCTCAGGACTAGGACGGTACCGAGGCCTAGGCTATTGGCGTCAGTGTGGATTTCGGTATCGGCGTCCTCGTCGAAGTGTGCAAGTACCGGCGGCGACTGCATGCGTCGTTTGAGTTCTTGAAATACTTTTGCATGCGGCGTTTCCCACTTGAACGCGACAACACATTTGATTAGATCTGTTAGCGGCTCCGCGATGCGTGAAAAGTCCTTGTCAATGCGCCTATAGTAGGCACACATGCCAAGGAATCTGCGCACTGCCTTCTTGTCGGTTGGCTGCGGGAACTTTGCGATGGCAGCTGTCTTCTGTGGGTCGAAGCCTACTCCTGATTTGCTGATCACGTGGCATAGGAACAAAATGCTCACCGTAAGCGTAATGGCACTTTTCCGGCTTCAGAGTGAGCCCTGATGACTTGATGGCTTCTAACAATGTCGCAAGCCGTCTAAGGTGATCGTCGAAATTTCCGGCGAAGACAATGACGTCATCCAAGTAAACAAGGCAGGTCTGCCACTTCAGTCCGGCTAACACCGTGTCCATGACGCGCTGAAACGTTGCAGGCGCCGAGCACAGTCCGAATGGCATGACCTTGAACTCGTAGAGGCCGTCTGGCGTGATGAAGGCAGTCTTTTCGCGATCTCTCGTTGACTTCTATTTGCCAGTAGCCAGACTTGAGGTCCGTCGACGAGAAGTATTTAGCGTTGCACAGCCGATCCAATGCGTCGTCTATACGTGGAAGGGGGTACACATCCTTCTTCGTGATCTTGTTCAGTCGACGATAATCGACGCAGAAGCGTAGGGTTCCGTCCTTTTAGAGCGCAGCTCTTTGGCGTCCGTTCCTGGGTTTGGCGTCGTCGTCGGCGTTGTCGTCGGCCTCGTAACCAGCTCCGCCCCCCTTTCATCCCCCCAGCGCTAGCAGCGACCGACTGATACCGCTGGACGCCGCTGACGCCGCTAGAGAGTCAAGATAACGTGACTGCATAGAACACCGTCGCCGCCATGCAGAAAGAGGAGGAAAGGGTCCCCCCCCCTGTTCTTGTGTGGCGGATAGGGTGCTCTTCAGTTGCCGACGCGCCGGTTATTTCACGTAGGCCCCGGCACGTCGACGAATACGTGACCACCTTCTCACGGCTAGACCTGGTTCTTAGCGCTGCGGAAGCGAGGGTATCATATTGTTTGTGTCGGCATTGGCGGCGTTGTCCCTGAAACCAACTCCGCAGCTGGGGTTGACTCACTATCGGCGTCAGCGGCATCAGTCAGTCGCTGCTATCTCTTCCCTCCTCCCTTTATCGTGTTGTCCGCTTGCTGCGCGCGCTTCTGCCCCCATCGTTTGCCGCTGGGTGTACACGCCGCCCCCCTCCCCCCTCTTCCTGCGAGTCTCCGGTTGTCAAAGCGCCGGCTCGAACTTAATTCCTTTCTTCGCTCCTCCTCCAATGCAACCCCTGTGCGGTGGCAATCAGAGGGCCAGATCGGTGGCGGCGGATCTGTATATGTGCACCGCCCGAGCCGAAATTGCCGCTACCGTTCGCCCTGTGCGGTGGCAATCAGAGAGCCAGATCGGTGGCGGCGGATCTGTATATGTGCACCGCCCGACCTGAAATTGCCGCTGCCGTTCGCCACTGCGAAATTATCTGCCAGTTCTTTCTGAGCCATGAGCGAGACGACCGATGGTGTACCAAGTCGAACATATATCAGTCTATTTCTCCGACCACAAAGCTTCCTTCATGACTGTCAAGAACTGTTAGTGGAGTCTTTGTTAAAGGAATACGTGTGAAAATAAAAAAAAATTATGTGATAGCGCATACATGTGTTGCTCGATTTCTTTGCCTCAATCTATCGAAAAGGTGAAACAGCTTATTTGCTGCGCTCAAATTTCGCATTGGGAAGTAACGTAATCGTCGGTAATTTTTTCTTTACCAGGACTACAGGAGAGGCCCACGGGCTTTTCGATGGCTGGATGATGTCGTCGCACAGCAATTCGTCGACTTGTTGCCTAATAGCTTCACGTTCTCGCATCGAAACTCGGCAAGGACTCTGGCGGAGTGGTCGAGCGCTCTCTTCGGTTATTATGCGATGCTTTGCAACTGGCGTTTATCGAATGCTCGATGACCTCGAAAAGCAGTCTTTGTATCGTCGGAGAACACTTCTGATCTGTTGCTGCTTACTCATAGGAAGACTTGGATTCACGTCGAAGTCTGGTTCGGGGACAATTCTCATCGGGGTAGATGCGGCTGAATCCGAGAGGACAAAGGCATTGCTGGTTTCCACAATTTCCTCGATGTATGCGATTGTCGTGCCCTTGTTGATGTGCTTGAACTCTTGGCTGAAGTTGGTTAGCATAACTTCCACTTGCCCTCCGTGGAGTCGAGCGATCCCTCTTGCGACGAAAATTTCACGGTTGAGCAGTAGATGTTGGTCTCCCTCGATGACGCCTTCTACGTCAGCGGGTGTTTCAGTGCCGACGCAAATAATAATGCTGGAGCGCGGCGGGATGCTCACTTGATCCTCAAGCACACTCAAGGCGTGGTGACTACAACAGGTCTCCGGCGGTATCGCTTGATCTTGTGACAGCGTTATCGATTTCGACTTCAGGTCGATGACTGCGCCATGTTGATTCAGGAAGTCCATGCTGAGAATGACGTCTCGTGAACACTGTTGGAGGACAACGAAGGTGGCAGGGTAAGTCCGGTAATGAACGGTAATTCTTGCCGTGCAGATCCCTGTCGACGTAATGAGGTGTCCTCCAGCGGTCCGAAATTGGGGGCCCTCCCATGCAGTCTTATCCTTCTTCAACTGGGCGGCGATGTGTCCACTCATTAAGGAGTAATCGGCCCCTGCGTCGACTAAGGCAGTGACTGCGTGGCCGTCGAGAAGAACGTCGAGGTCGGTGGTTCTTTGACTGGCGTTGCAGTTGGGTCTTGGCGTCGCATCACAGGTGCGTCGCGTTGAACTGAAGCTGGAACGTCGCGTCATCAAGTCGTCTTTAATCGGTGTAGTCTTGGCTTCCCGATTTCGTCGGGACGGCGGCGTGTCGTAATGTCGTCGAGGTAGTTTCTTCGCTGTCTTCGTCGGCGGCGGAGGATCTTCGTCAGTTCGACGAACAGCAACCGCACCTCCATCGGTTGCTGCTTTTAGTTTTCCGGATATGGGCTCGCTGGCCGGCCCCGGGCTGGGCCAGTGTATGGTCGGCGCTGCAGCGACAGTAGCGGCCTGGTGATGGCGAACGCGACGGTCGTCGAGAGCTCCACTGAGTAGCGGCGAGGTAATCGGCGATATCGCGGGGGCGTTCACCTTGCTGCGGGTGCGGAGCAAGGTGAAAAAGATGAGTCCCATCTCACGGTATGGAAATCGTCGGTAGACATGACCCGCTTCTCCGCAGTCATAGCAGAGCGGGCGGTGGTCAGGAGTGCGCCAAATGTCTGTCTTCCTCGCGTAGGTGCGCTGGGCGACGGGTGGTCGTGCTGGCGGTGGCGGCGGCGGATGACGGAACTGCGGCGTGAAAGGGCCCTGGCATGGTCGCGGAGGTGGACCTTGACGGCGAGCGATGGCGGCGTAGGTCATCGCTTGCGGCTCAGGCCGGGGCGATTCAGGGGCTACTCCAAGTTGTTGTTGGAGCTCCTCACGCACGGCGACGGCATTCGAAGCCACTTGAGGCTGTGATGGTGGGAACAGCTTTTGTAGCTCCTCCCGCACGACCGCTCGGAGAGTCTCGCGCAGGTCGTCGGTGGCCAGTGATTGAACTCCGGCGTAGTTTGTCGAGTTCATGCGGCGGTTGAATTGCCGGTTTCGCATCTCGAGTGTCTTCTCGATGCTGGTGGCCTCGCGAAGAAACTCGTCGACGGTCTTCGGTGGGCTTCGCACTATTCCTGCAAAAAGTTCTTCCTTCACAACACGCGTCAGCAGGCGTACTTTCTTCTCTTCGGGCATTTCAGGGTCGGCGGGGCGGAAGAGACGGCTCATTTCTTTCGTGTAGATCACGGTCGTCTCATTAGGTAGCTGCACCCGGGTTTCTAATAGCGCTTGGACTCGTTCTCGGCATACGACCCTTGCGAATGTCTGCAGGAAGCCGCTTCGGAAAAGTTCCCAGGTCGTTAAGGTGGCTTCTCGGTTCTCGAACCACGTCCTGGCCACATCTTCCAAAGCGAAGAAGACATATCGCAGTTTGTCGTCGCTGTTCCAGTTGTTAAAGGTAGCGACTCTCTCCTACGTCTCAAGCCAGCTTTCCGGGTCCTCGAAAGTTGAACCGCGGAACGTCGGAGGCTCCCTGGGCTGCTGCTGCACGACGGGTGACGCTGGGGCTGCCATTGGGATGGACTTGGTGGCCATCTTCCTGGTCGTCTGAGGCAAAAGTTCGTGCTCCGGGGGTAGTTGTTGAAGACGGCGGCTTGCTCGATGGTCCGGAGCTACGTAGGTGTTGTCTTTGCGTTCCGGGCTTGGATCACGGCTTGTCGGGGGCGTCCGGTACATGAACCAAAAGCACCTCCACCAGATGTCACGTGGTCGTGACGTCAAAGAACACAGTACCAATACTGTGAAAGGCAAAAACTAGCTTTTATTGGGCGAACCTGTGCCCACAGAACAGGCTACACTTAAAGCACAACGAGAGCGGCGAACACAGTCGGCGATCGTCGTAAATCTGATCAGCGGGTCAAGCGCGTCGTCTTTTATAGAGCAGTCTTCGACTGTTCCAGACTAATCGTTCGGACCCGCGTGCCTTCCAGAAAGTTCTACACCATTCGCGTTACGCGATGAAATGAGATAACACAATGTACGGCGACAACAGAGAGCCGGGTAGAAGCAGCGATAACTTTCCAGAAACGTCGGATACATGCAGGCGCGTCCCTCGCTGTGCGATTACAGTTGTTAAGCGGCGAAACGTGGTTGCCTGATAAAGATAAGTACACGTGTCAATATATATATATATATATATATATATATATATATATATATATATATATATATATATATATATGTGGCTGTGAATATCTATCTTAACCTGCGCTCGAGTATGCACTACGAATACCTTGCCATGTTGCTGCCTGTTGTTCACGGGGACGTGCGACTAGTCAAGCTGCCGTTATGCAGCTTTTATCCTGCCATCCCCACCACTTGCCATCCTTATCCTGCCATCCCCACCGTACATATGTGGTAAATAAACATCTGCTTCTTCTCTTCATGAATGGAATACCATCTTACTCATTACCTGCGCATTGCAGTACCTGCTATACTTGAACTTCTTCCTAAGGTAAAGGTACTGGGCAAAATTAAACGAGAAGAAAGGGGGTTAAACGAGGGGCCCACTTTTAATTAGTCAGATCAAAAGAACCCAACAAACACTAATACCAAGGGACACCTACGGGAAATTACTTGTGCCTAATAAATGAGATAAAGAAACGAATAAATATAGGAAATGAAAGTGGATGAAAAACCACTTGCCGCAGGTGGGTAACGATCCCACCTGCGGCAAATTGTTTTTTCATCCACTTTAATTTCCATTACCTTTTCGTTTCTTTATTTCATTTATTAGGCACAAGTAAATTTCCCTACGTTGTCCTTGGTGTCAGTGTTTGTTGGCCTCTTAAGGTGTGGGCAGAATTAGTGACACGTTAGCACGAGAACTGTTGGATGCTTGTCACATTAGCCCGTAACTGGCAGCTCGACAATACTGTTAACCGATCAAAAAAAAGACTGAAAAGCTAGACAAATCCGAATATTCCTCCATTCTTCTAAATCTACCTTTTTTGGCTATTTCCTAAGCAATGCTATTCACACAAATCTCGACCGTGGACAGCAGCACTTTTTTTTTGGCGACAGAAAGGTGGAGGAAGCTTAAAATGTAACACGATAGCATTCAATGATCCCTGACTGCTTCTCACGTTTTCCGGCAACTGGAGCGCACATAACTGTAATGTACACCGCGAAACGCTGGCTGCGAACGCTATGCACGAAGGCGTGCTGTCTGCTTGAAATGCGGCCTCTTGTGTGCGCCGCAATGCGGCAGAGGTGAGCGCCATCTGGAGGTACTGCACGGAACCGGGCGCATCGCTCCGTGGCCTCCGATATACTCACGCATCGGCACGCGCAAATGGCGGACGCCGTGGCCGCTGTATCAATGGTAGAAACGCTGAAAAAGGGGTTTCTTCGAGTTTTCGCGTAAGAAAATTCTTTGTCTTATAGTCAAGTGACAATCCGACGCTGTCATGTCCGTAGATCTGTGTATATCGTATTAATACTTGGACATATTTTAGCTTCAAAAATTCAATTATAGCAGTAGTTTCCTTGCGCCACGAGGAAGACCTGGGTATGGGTGGTTTGAGAATAGTTTCGCCGGCACGACGTCCGACGCCGTATTTTCTGCGACACGGGGTCCTTAACGCTGTCGCGTTAAAACCAGCAGGCATCGTTGTTCTCAGTAGAACTTCATTTGGGCCTAGTTGGTACATAATTCTGAACTTAACTTTACAGCGCAAACACGTAAGACGAACCACAAACGGAAGACACGACACACACAGCGCCAGTGTGTGCCGTGTCTTCCTTTTGTGGTTCGTCTTAGGTGTCTGCGCTGCAACGTTAAGTTCAGAATCATTGTTCTCTTCTTAGCGCAACCGGCGGTGTTGCCACTGTTAATTTTTGCCCTTTGTTTAAGGAAGTCCTTATATATTATCTTCATGGAAGTGCAGCTAGTCAGCATACACTGACCTTGCCTGAGCAGGTACCAAATACCAGTCTTGAACCATTTACCTTTTCCTGGCAGCTCAACATTATTTTTTAGTTACTGTATCTCACTTAGTTTTACAAAAATGTCCACAAGAAAAGTTCACTCAGGCTCACTCACAAATTATATTTTTACTTAGAGATCACACAGACTCAGACTCACAGATATTCTACTCAGCCGGATTTACTCAAACAAAGGTTTGTGGCGACACACTCCTCGCATATTTATGCGCACCCTCCGTCTTCTTATCATCTGGCCCAGCATAATACAGCTGCACACTGGACTGCATGGTCGATAAAACATAGCGCCACCGCCGCGTCACCCGAGGTATGCGTCACCGACGGTGGCTATAAAAAAAGGCTGCCTGACTGAGAAAGCCCGCTTTCTACCTTCCGCTACTGGGACGAACGTAGCGTTGGTATGCCCGTCCGCTGCCATCGTTAGTCGCACAAAGAATCGTTACGTTTTTACGTTGGGATTCGTCCTTCGGCAGACATGACATCCCACAGGTTCACGGGTGAGCGTGGGTTTGAGTGAGTCGGCTTATGAGTGAGTGAGTTTTCCGACCTATGGCTAGACGTGCCGCGTTCCGCGAGCAATGGCGATAAAGTAGTGTCGCTTTACTTGTAAAGACTGCAGATTACCTGAATCCCGGGCACGGCGGCTGCATTTAGATGGGGGCCAAATGCGAAAACACCTGTGTACTTTAATTTCGATGCACGGTAATAAAGTCCAGGAGGGCCAAATTTTCGGAGTCGCCCACTACGGCGTGCCTCATAATATGTCATGGTTTCGGCAAGTAAAACTGCATAATCTTAGTCATCTGCAAAGAATTTGTGTTCGTGGTGTGAGCCTGTGATTTAAAACTTATGAACAAGCACGACATGACTGGTTGTACGCTAACTGTACTTCAGATGCTTCGCATTGCGAGACCTCACTGTAAAATGTACAAATGAGGATGACCCTACCATCTTGATATACTTTTGATGAATTTCGCAGGATATTGTAATAAAATGACGGAAATCTCACACATTTTTTGATAGTGTATCATAACTGTATGCACTACAGAGCTATTGTTACTGTAATACGTTGACCGATTGCTTGCTTTAGCAAGTCCGTCTTTTGTCCAACTGTACATTCTCAGAGAATCAGCAATGCAGACCAAGGACCAAGAGTTACAATGCGGACTTGGTCATATATGTATTCTCGAAGTAATTGTGTAGCATCATCAAGACGAGGACACAATAGAAAATATGGACAGCAGACACATGAAATAACGACATGGGTGTGTGTTCAAGTTATCTTCTGTTTTGTCGTGGTACTTGCATTGGACTATGTGCAAAACGAGAACAAGGTGAAAGCGGGAGCCAACGTCTTGAATTGCCATCTTCCGCCTTCCCTCTGTTTTCCTTGCATTGAACTAGCATTTCGAAAGAAACCGGGAGCATATACGCGACGCCAACTTGTGACTTGACCGCGACATTCACAAGCATCTGTCGGCTGCATTTTACGATGCCGTCTCTCTTAAAAGCGGCTCCCGATAACCCCACAAACTGTATCGAAGGACGCTCCTCCAGAGACGTGCCGTGCTCACATTTGGCCTTGTCTGGTATACTTGTCCCCAAGCGACCCGGCGGAGGCACCCGTCACAATGGCCGGAAAACCTGCAAATAAGCAGTATTAAATATTCCGTGAAGGAAATATGTGTGAAAAGTAGCTGCATATGGAGTCTTCCGGCATAAAATTGGTTCGTAAGCACAAGTAAGAAAAGCCGTCTATTTACTTGTCATTGTAAATATATAGCACGTTACCTGTCACCGAAGGCTGTATAAGTGCTAATGAAAAAAAAAATCGCTTGGTTTATCGAAACATTGGTTTTTATCACCTTCATGAAAACTTGATAAACAATGGCTGACACCTCAAATAATATGTATTAGCACACAGGCAAAGGGCTTTGCCAGCAACAAATTTAATCGCATATTGACAGGGCTGCACACGCCTATAGCCGCCTTCAACTCCGAACAGAGCCTCCTGAAGAACTAAGCTTAGGTCGTATATTTGGTCTACAATACGATTGTTAGTGCAAGGCAACAAGAACACTTGTGTAATTTGGACGAATCAGGCGAATGCTATGCATACCCTACGCAGTAAGTTTTTGCTTAAGCTGGAAAAGTAGTTTGTTTGCTGCAATGAGCGGTGCCATGAAATGTTTTAGGCGTGATGATAATAGACGGGAAGTTAGCGATGTTGATTAGAGAGCGAACGGGGAGAGCTCATATTCTGGTCTCCATTAAGAGGAACAAGTCGTGCTGGGCGGACCATGCCGTAAGGCAGAGAACCGCAGGTCTGTTGCAGTTTCAGAATGGGTGCTAAGGGAAGGGAAGCAACGTCGAGGACGGCTGAGAATAAGGTAGGCGTGATGGAAGTAGAAAATTTGAAGGCACGTGGAACCAGCAGTTAGCACAAAGCAGGAGTAATTGGAGATCGCTTGAGAAGCTTTCGTTCTGCGATGGACATCAAAATAGGCTGATGACGAGATCGGACGACATCCATGCTAGCTTCGTGGCATGTCATTCATGTTATGTCATGCATGCGTGTAATGGACGTCCTGATAGCTCAATTGTGTCGATTGCGGGGAGGATGGGGAGTAGCGGCGTAGCCAAGGGGGCATGCCGGGCACTTGCAAGGCTTATTAACAGTAAGATTTTTGCTAGTTTTGGCACTGGCCCAGCTCCTTTCCCCTCCACGCTCAATTAGGACCCCCCGTCCCGTCCCCAACCACACACGAAAAATTTTCTGGCCACGCCCCTTTGGAGAGGGAGTGTAAAGTTCTTCTCGACCCCTCACCCTAACTTCTCAACAAAAGCGGGAGCGGGGAGGGGAGCTGCCGCCGGGCCAAAAACCATAGGCAGCCCAATTACCTGTTGCATTTTCTTTTGGACGTGAATACTGCTTTAATGTCATTACACAGGAGGACTCATGGCGATTCCAGGGCATGCCACAATAAAAAATCTACATACAGCCTGAGCTTAGTCTTAGCTTGAGCAGATCTTTGGGAGCTGGGCAAGAATCTCATAAAAAGAAAAGCTTTACCCCCTCTTACATGCATTGTCAGGTCTGGATCACCACCGACTGCACTTTTCCGATAAAAAAAATCACACAGAAACTCCCCTGGGAGTTGCCTAAGTATGCGTTAGCATTGTGACACTGGCTTATCGACACGCAGTCCTATGTCATCATCAATGTTATGAAGCTTGATCCGACGAGTGTAACCGACAGCGCTGCGGTGACACGAGCTGCTGTGGTCGGCGGCGCAAAGTGAATGAAACGAGCAAAGTACTGCCAGTGGCAGTGCCAGGTGCGCTGATGACGTTCCATTCATTTGGAGCCGTTATCGCTCATTAGCACTTCACTCATCCGCGTCGAACCATTATCAAGCGTTCTCCGGCGGTGGCTGCTAGTGGCACGGCCGCGCGAACCATATCTTGAAAGCGAACTGCAATGCGGACAGACTGTGCCCACTTCTTCGCCGTTTACTTAGCTTTGAAAACAGACGCGCGTGCAGTTATCTTGAAAGTGATCTGCAAAAAGTGCATAGTGCGGCATGTTCTGAGAGCTTCGTGAGCGCTGTGTTCTCGCCGCTTCGGTCGCGTTGAAGTGAGAATTAGCATGAAGGTGAATGCACTCGCTGCTGTGGGTTCTATTTTGAAAGATATCGTACGGTACGATATTGACGGACGCATGGTTTTTCTTGCTCGGTAAGTACAGAAATGCTTACGTATTAAAAATCGCTGGGCCCACGAATTTCGCGATAACATCCAAGACCAACCTACTCTCCCGCCCGCCGCTGAGCAATGCCATCTTGGTCACCCCCTCTCCACCCCCGGGAAAAGGGACACTACGCCTCTACCTCAGGTAAAGAAACGATGATGAAACGATAACGACGACAAGAACGACGTTTCCTAACGCGTTGTCTCATGGCCTTCGAGATTTGCACGTGAAAGCGGCGCGCGCGAATCTTGCAGGCCATCATTGACCACTTAATGGCGCGAAAATGCAGGAAAATATTGTCAAGCGACACAGCACAAAAAAGGTAAAGAGAGCACTGATCTTACACATATTGTTTGGGGAAAAGAAATAAAAATTAGCTCCAACACACGCCACTACAGCCACCACCGCTGGCATAATGTCGGAAGGAACAGCTGGCAACCTTTAACATATCTGCTTCGACTGCGCAACAGGCCCCGAACACTCTCAAGTTCGTAAAATGGCCACAGAGGGCGAAAACATAGACCGCGCGGTGCTGCTAAAAAACACAGCCATAGTACACCAACGAAAAGGTTCCCCCGTGAGCGCAATATCTCCCGCTAGGGGCACCGTAGTAAGCGCCATTTTAACCTACAAACTTTCCTCAAGAATAAACGAAGCATTTTTATTACATGACAAATAGAACAAAATTATCATTCCTTATTTTATATTGTACTCTTTAGTACCAACTTTGTTGTTTTTTGGTATTTTAAAAGCAAAATAGCGTTCAGCATCATCGACATCCCACATGACCTGAGTGAGTGAGTGAGTGAGTGAGTGAGTGAGTGAGTGAGTGAGTGAGTGAGTGAGTGAGTGAATAAACTTTATTGTAGGTCCAGCGAGGATGCGAACTCGTCGCGCACCCGGCTAATCCCACGTCGGGACCGGCAGGTCTAGCCCACCAGCCCGGTCGCGGGCACGCCGGACGGCCAGGATTTGCTTTTCTAGAGCGGGGCTACGCAAAAGCGAGTCCCACTCCTCCTTGATGAACTTGGGGTATGTCGATCCGCACTCCCAGAGCATGTGAGGTATAGTGGAGGTGTGGCCGCAGGCATTTAAAATTTTTACCGGTATGTTTGCGTGCTCGGTAGGTACGGATTCTTTGCTTCGTACATCGGTTGGCTATTTTGTGCTAACACCAGTTTATTGCGCTTCAATATGTCGCGTTATTTAACTTCAGGTGTAAGCCCGAAAGCTAGGTTTCAGTCGTGAGCCTATTCGAACACGTCTGCATCGAAATGGGAGCCGAATCCTGCTGCCACTGGGAACGGAAATACCGGTGAGTCGTTTAACTTCGCTGCTTCCATCGCTATGTAATATTGTCACGTGGTAGTGACGGTGACGAAAGAAGCAGTACGGTGGAATACAAAACTAGCTTTTATTGGGCGAACCTGTGCCCACAAAACAGGCTACACTTATAGCACAACGAAAGCGGCGGACACGCTCGGCGATCGTCGAAAATCTGATCAGCGGGTCAAGCGCGTCGGCTTTTATAGATCAGTCGTCGAATGTTCCAGATTAACTGATGGGACCCGCGTGTTTTCCACAAAGTTCTACACCATTCGTGTCACGCGATGAAATCTGATAACACAAGGTTCTGCGACAACAGACACGCGGATAGAAGCGTCGATAACTTTCCAGAAACGTCGGATACATGCAGACGCGTCCCTCGCTGTGCGATTACAGTTGTTAAGCGGCGAAACGTGGTTGCCCGATAAAGATAAGTACACGTGTCATTACCCCCCTCTTAAAAAGCATCGACCCGATGCTGCAAACAAACGGAATTAACAAAGAAAAGCACTCGTAGCAAAGAAAACAACAAACTAACGAAGTTCATCAGCGTCCGTAAAATGGTTTAAGGCGCACCACGTGGACCACTTCAGATCGTGCGCGGCGCCGCTGTGAGTGCGAAATGCCGTCTGGCACGACCTCATAGTCTAGTGCGCCAATACGTCGGATGACCTTGTAGGGTCCGAAATAGCGTCGCAGCAGCTTCTCACTGAGTCCTCGCCGGCGAATCGGGGTCCATACCCAAACACGGTCGCCGGGCTGGTACTCGACGAAGCGTCGTCGGAGGTTGTAGTGTCGGCTGTCGGTACGCTGCTGGGTCTTGATCCGTAGGCGGGCGAGCTGTCGAGCTTCTTCGGCGCGCTGGAGATAGCTAGCGACGTCAACATTCTCTTCGTCAGTGATGTGGGGCAGCATGGCGTCGAGCGTCGTCGTCGGGTTCCTGCCGTAAACCAGCTTAAACGGCGTGATCTGTGTTGTTTCTTGCACCGCCGTGTTGTAAGCGAATGTTACGTACGGCAGGACGGCATCCCAGGTCTTGTGTTCGACGTCGACGTACATCGCTAGCATGTCGGCGAGGGTCTTATTCAGCCGCTCCGTAAGGCCATTCGTCTGCGGGTGGTAGGCCGTGGTCCTCCTGTGCCTTGTATGACTGTATTTCAGAATGGCTTGGGTAAGCTCCGCTGTAAAGGCCGTTCCTCTGTCGGTGATGAGGACTTCTGGGGCGCCATGTCGAAGCAGGATGTTTTCGACAAAGAATTTCGCCACTTCGGCTGCGCTACCTTTTGGCAGTGCTTTAGTTTCAGCGAAGCGGGTGAGGTAGTCTGTCGCCACGACGATCCACTTATTTCCGGTTGTTGACGTCGGAAAGGGTCCCAGCAAGTCCATCCCGATCTGCTGGAATGGTCGGCAAGGAGGCTCGATTGGCTGTAGTAATCCGGCTGGCCTTGTCGGCGGTGTCTTGAGTCGCTGACAGTCTCGGCATGTTCTGACATAACGGGCGACGTCGGCGGTCAGGCGCGGCCAATAATACTTTTCTTGAATCCTCGATAGTGTCCGGGAAAAACCGAGGTGTCCAGCGGTCGGATCGTCATGTAGGGCGTGCAATACTTCTGGACGAAGTCCTGACGGGACAACAAGAAGGTAATTGGCGCGGACTGGTGAGAAGTTCTTCTTCACGAGTAGACTGTCTTGAAGCGTGAAGGAAGATAATCCGCGCTTAAATGCCCTGGGGACAACGTCGGTGTGCCCTTCCAAATATTCCACCAGGCCTTTTAGCTCCGGGTCTGCCCGTTGCTGCTCAGCGAAGTCTTCTGCGCTTATCATGCCAAGGAAGGCGTCGTCATCTTCGTCATCCTGCGGCGGCGGGTCAATGGGGGCGCGTGATAGGCAATCGGCGTCTGAGTGTTTTCGTCCGGACTTGTATGTTACAGTGATGTCGTATTCTTGTAGTCTGAGGCTCCACCGTGCCAGCCGTCCTGAGGGATCCTTTAAATTCGCTAGCCAGCACAAGGCGTGATGGTCGCTGACGACTTTGAATGGCCTGCCATATAGGTAAGGGCGAAATTTCGCTGTAGCCCAAACGATGGCGAGGCATTCCTTTTCGGTTGTAGAATAATTGCCTTCCGCTTTTGACAACGACCGGCTAGCGTAAGCTATCACGTGTTCATGTCCATCTTTTCTCTGGACCAGGACGGCGCCGAGGCCTAGGCTACTGGCGTCAGTGTGGATTTCGGTATCGGCGTTCTCGTCGAAGTGCGCAAGTACGGGCGGCGACTGCATGCGTCGTTTGAGTTCTTGAAATGCCTCGGCCTGCGGCGTTTCCCACTTGAACTCGACGTCACATTTAGTTAGCTGCGTCAGCGGCTCAGCGATGCGTGAAAAGTTCTTGACAAATCGCCTGTAGTAGGCGCACATGCCAAGAAATCTACGCACTGCCTTCTTGTCGATGGGCTGTGGGAACTTTGCTATGGCAGCTGTCTTCTGCGGGTCGGGGCGGACTCCAGATTTGCTGATGACGTGGCCTAAAAATAGAAGCTCCTCGTAAGCGAAGCGGCACTTTTCCGGCTTCAGAGTAAGTCCTGATGTCCTGATGGCCTCTAGTACTGTTGCCAGCCGCCTAAGGTGAACGTCGAAATTTTCGGCGAAGACGACGACGTCATCCAAGTATACGAGACAGGTCTGCCACTTCAATCCTGCTAAAACCGTGTCCATCACGCGCTGGAACGTTGCAGGCGCCGAGCACAGTCCGAATGGCATAACCTTGAACTCGTAGAGGCCGTCTGGAGTGATGAAGGCGGTCTTTTCGCGATCTCTTTCGTCGACTTCTATTTGCCAATAGCCAGACTTGAGATCCATGGACGAGAAGTATTTAGCGTTGCAGAGCCGATCCAATGCGTCGTCTATCCGTGGCAGGGGGTATACGTCCTTCTTCGTGATCTTGTTCAGACGCCGATAATCGACGCAGAAACGTAGGCTTCCGTCCTTTTTCTTTACCAGAACAACAGGGGATGCCCACGGGCTTTTCGATGGCTGGATGATGTCGTCGCGCAGCATTTCGTCGACTTGTTCTCTTATAGCTTCACGTTCTCGCGCCGAAACTCGGTAAGGGCTCTGACGGAGTGGTCGAGCGCATTCCTCGGTGATTATGCGATGCTTGGCGACTGGTGTTTGTCGAATCCTCGATGACGTCGAAAAGCAGCCTTTGTATCGTCGGAGCAGACTTCTCAGCTGCTGTTGCTTAATCATAGGGAGATTTGGATTAATGTCGTAGTCTGGTTCGGGAACCATGGTCGTCGGGGTAGATGCGGCGGAATCCGAGAGGACAAACGCATTACTGGTTTCCAGAATTTCCTCGATGTACGCGATCGTCGTGCCCTTGTTGATGTGCTTGAACTCTTGGCTGAAGTTTGTCAGCAACACTTCAGTTTTCCCTCCGTGTAGTCGAGCGATCCCTCTTGCGACGCAAATTTCACGGTCTAGCAGTAGACGTTGGTCGCCTTCGATGACACCTTCTACGTCAGCGGGTATTTCGGTGCCGACCGAAATAACAATGCTGCAGCGAGGCGGGATGCTCACTTGATCTTCAAGCACACTCAAGGCGTGGTGACTACGAGGGCTCTCCGGCGGCATTGCTTTATCTTCCGACAGCGTTACTGACTTCGACTTGAGGTTGATGATTGCGCCGTGTTGGTCCAGGAAGTCCATACCGAGAATGACGTCTCGTGAACACTGTTGGAGGATAACGAAGGTGGCAGGGTAAGTCCGGTCATGAATGGTTATTCTTGCCGTGCAGATCCCAGTCGGCGTGATGAGGTGTCCTCCAGCGGTGCGAATCTGAGGGCCTTCCCATGCGGTCTTCACTTTCTTCAACTGGGCGGCGATGTGTCCACTCATTACGGAGTAATCGGCCCCTGTGTCGACTAAGGCAGTGACTTTGTGGCCGTCGAGAAGCACGTCGAGGTCGGTTGTTCTTTGTCTAGCATTGCAGTTAGGTCTTGGCGTTGGATCACGGCTGCGTCGTGTTGAAATGAAGTTGGAACGTCGCGTCGTCAAGTCGTCTTTCGTCGGTGTAGTTTTGGCTTCCAGACTTCGTCGGGACGGCGGCGTGTCGTCATTAGGTCGTCCAGATGGTTTCTTCGTCGTCTTCGTCGGCGGCGGAGGATCTTGGTCAGTTCGACGAACAGCAACCGCACCTCCATCGGTTGCTGCTTTTAGTTTTCCGGGTATGGGCTCGCTGACCGGCCCCGGGCTGGGCCAGTGTATGGTCGGCGCTGCGGCGACAGGTAGCGGCCTGGTGATGGCGAACGGGACGGCCGTCGAGGGCTCCACTGAGTAGCGGCGAGGTAATCGGCGATGTCACGTGGGCGCTCGCGAAGCTGTGGACGCGGCGCGTTGACGGCGAAACCTCGCAGTCCCATCTCCCTGTACGGACATCGTCGGTAGACGTGACCCGCTTCTCCGCAGTGGTAGCAGAGCGGGCGGTGGTCAGGAGCACGCCAGATGTCCGTCTTCCTCGCGTAGGTGCGCTGGGCGACGGGTGGTCGTGCTGGCGGCGGCGGCGGCGGCGGACGACGGAACTGTGGCGTGACAGGGCCCTGGCGCGGTCGCGGAGGGGGTCCTTGACGGCGTGCTACGGCGGCGTAGGTCATCGCTTGCGGCTCAGGCTGCGGCGATTCAGGGGCTACTCCAAGTTGTTGTTGGAGCTCCTCACGCACGGCGTCGGCAATCGAAGTCACTTGAGGCTGTGATGATGGGAAGAGCTTTTGTAGCTCCTCCCGCACGACAGCTCGGATAGTCTCGCGTAGGTCGTCGGCGGCCAGTGACTGAACTCTGGCGTAGTTTGTCGAGGTCGTGCGGCGGTCGAATTGCCGGTTTCGCATCTCGAGTGTCTTCTCGATGCTGGTGGCCTCGCGAAGAAACTCGTCGACGGTCTTCGGTGGGCTTCGTACCATTCCGGCAAAAAGTTCCTCCTTCACACCACGCATGAGAAGGCGGACTTTTTTCTCCTCAGGCATATCCGGGTCGGCATGGCGGAACAGACGTTTCATTTCTTCCGTGAAGATGGCGACGTTCTCGTTAGGTAGCTGCACTCGGGCGTCCAGCATGGCTTCGGCCCTTTCCTTGCGCACGACGCTCGTAAAGGTGCGCAGGAAGCCGGTACGGAAGAGGTCCCATGTCGTCAAGGTCGACTCCCGGTTCTCAAACCACGTTCTGGCGGCATCTTCTAAGGCAAAGTATACATGCCGCAGCTTGTCGTCGGAGTCCCAGTTGTTAAAAGTCGCGATTCGTTCGTAGGTCTCCAACCAGGATTCTGGGTCTTCAGTCGCTGCTCCATGGAAGGGCGGTGGGTCCCGAGGTTGTTGTAGGATAACGGGGGACGCTGGGGCAGCCATTGGGGTTGTTTTGACCACGATCTTCTTCGTCGACTCAGGTAGAAGTCCGTGCTCTGGGGGCAGTCCTTGCAGTCTGCGGCTAGCACGCTGGTCTTCGGCGATGTTAGTCTTGTCCTCGGGCTTTGGGCTTGGATCGCGGCTTTGCGGGGGCGTTCGGTACATGAACGCACAAGCACCTCCACCAGATGTCACGTGGTAGTGACGGTGACGAAAGAAGCAGTACGGTGGAATACAAAACTAGCTTTTATTGGGCGAACCTGTGCCCACAAAACAGGCTACACTTATAGCACAACGAAAGCGGCGGACACGCTCGGCGATCGTCGAAAATCTGATCAGCGGGTCAAGCGCGTCGGCTTTTATAGATCAGTCGTCGAATGTTCCAGATTAACTGATGGGACCCGCGTGTTTTCCACAAAGTTCTACACCATTCGTGTCACGCGATGAAATCTGATAACACAAGGTTCTGCGACAACAGACACGCGGATAGAAGCGTCGATAACTTTCCAGAAACGTCGGATACATGCAGACGCGTCCCTCGCTGTGCGATTACAGTTGTTAAGCGGCGAAACGTGGTTGCCCGATAAAGATAAGTACACGTGTCAATATATTTGTCTCGTTAACTTACAGGCGAAGGCAAGTTAACAAACTAGATGCTGCATTAAATATGAGCAGTCAGGACCCTCCGTTGCTGTTTTCGAAATAAACTTTCACTTGCGAGGCCATCGTTATACACGCATTCACGAAAGAGAAAGCGATATCTGAAGTCTCGACACATGTTTCATCTCGTTGTAGCCATGGGTTACCGAGTAGCCTTATCAATATAGGTTTTTCAAGTCTGCGAGCAACTTCATTCGTTCACAGAACCGAATAACCCTTTGATAAACTGAAGCTAAAGTACTGAATGTAATCTATCAAACAGTTGCACGCACGATAATTCACCCATATTTCGTACCTGTTGGTTCCGAATCTTCCTGCTGTTCAGTGTGGTTAACCTCAGGACATTTATTTTTGCAGTACTGAATCGGTGCATCACGTTCATGCAGAAAAAAAAATGCATCCTTTCTAATAGCTTCATGCCTTTCATCTATTTCTTGCGAAAGCAGTAGTGTGATCTCCTCTAGTGTATACACTATCGCACAAATGTTCTCACATCAATTTTAGAGAGAGTAACAATACTTATTTACTATGCAGCTTAAGCACTTTAGAACAAACACTGTACATTTGCATGTGTTCTGTAGTCATAAACCATTACAATGTATATGTCGCACCTTTTCGCCTTTTCGCATTTTATATAGCAAAATTGTGCTCATTCAATTTCTGATGCAGTCAAAATTTCTGTTCCAGATATGCAGTAATGAGGACGGCACCAGTATAAACCAACACACTCCATGCACTACACAGAAGCTACTGCCTACTACAAGGTCATTGTATGGACTCTGGCTGCTACTACAAGGTAAACAAAACTTCATCATCATCATCATCATCATCATCATCATCATCATCATCATCAGCCTATTTACGCCCACTGCAGGGCAAACGCCTCTCCCATACTTCTCCAACTACCCCGGTCATGTACTAATTGTGGCCATGTTGTCCCTGCACACGTCTTAATGTCATCCGCCCACCTATCTTTCTGCCGCCCCCTGCTACGCTTCCCTTCCCTTGGAATCCAGTCCGTAACCCTTAATGACCATCGGTTATCTCCCCTCCTCATTACATGTCCGGCCCATGTCCATTTCTTTTTCTTTATTTCAACTAAGATGTCATTTACCCGCGTTTGTTGCCTCACCCAATCTGCTCTTTTCTTATCCCTTAACGTTACACCGATCATTCTTCTTTCCATAGCTCGTTGCGTCGTTCTCAATTTCAGCAGAACCCTTTTCGTAAGCCTCCAGGTTTCTGCCCCATATGTGAGTACTGGTAGCACACAGCTGTTATACACTTTCCTTTTGAGGGATAGTGGCAACCTGCTGTTCATGATTTGAGAATGCCTGCCAAACACACGCCAGCCCTTTCTAATTCTTCTGGTTATTTCAGTCTCATGATCCGGATCCGTGGTCACTACCTGCCCTAAGTAGATGTATTCCCTTACCACTTCCAGTGCCTCGCTACCTATCGTAAACTGCTGTTCTCTTCCGAGACTGTTAAACATTACTTTAGTTTTCTGCAGATTAATTTTCAGACCCACCCTTCTGCTTTGCCTCTCCAGGTCAGTGAGCATGCATTGCACTTGGTCTCCTGAGTTACTAAGCAAGGCAATATCATCAGCGAATCGCAAGTTGCTAAGGTATTCTCTATCAACTTTTATCCCCCATTCTTCCCACTCCAGGTCTCTGAATACCTCCTGTAAACATGCGGTGAATAGCATTGGAGAGATCGTATCTCCCTGTCTGACGCCTTTCTTTATTGGGATTTTATTGCTTTCTTTGTGGAGGACTACGGTGGCTGTCGAGCCGCTATAGATATCTTCCAGTATTTTTACGTATGGCTCATCTACACCCTGATTCCGTATGCCTCCATGACTGCTGAGGTTTCGACTGAATCAAATGCTTTCTCGTCATCAATGAAAGCTAGGGTTGGTAATATATAAGGGTTGGTTATATTTTGCACATTTTTCTATTGATATATTGATATTGATATTGATTGATAGTGTGAATATGGTCTATTGTTGAGTAGCCTTTACGGAATCCTGCCTGGTCGTTTGGTTGACAGAAGTCTAAGGTGTTCCTGATTCTATTTGCGATTACCTTAGTAAATACTTTGTAGGCGGCGGACAGTAAGCTGATCGGTCTATAATTTTTCAAGTCTTTGGCGTCCCCTTTCTTGTGGATTAGGATTATGTTAGCGTTCTTCCAAGATTCCGGTACGCTCGAGGTTATGAGGCATTGCGTATACAGGGTGGCCAGTTTCTCTAGAACAATCTGACCACCATCCTTCAACAAATCTGCTGTTACCTGATCCTCCCCAGCTGCCTTCCCCCTTTGCATAGCTCCTAAAGCTTTCTTTACTTCTTCTGGCGTTACCTGCGGGATTTCGAATTTCTCTAGGCCATTTTCGCTTCCACGATCGTCGTGGGTGCCACTGGTACTGTATAAATATCTGTAGAACTCCTCAGCCACTCGAACTATCTCATCCATATTAGTAACGATATTGCCGGCTTTGTCTCTCAACGCACACATCTGATTCTTGCCTATTCCTAGTTTCTTCTTCACTGTTTTTAGGCTACCTCCGTTCCTGACAGCCTGTTCAATTCTATCCATATTATAGTTCCTGATGTCCGCTGTCTTACCCTTGTTGATTAACTTAGAAAGTTCTGCCAGTTCTATTCTAGCTGTAGGGTTAGAGGCTTTCATACATTGGCGTTTCTTGATCAGATCTTTTGTCTCCTGCGATTATGAAATAAATATGCTTGATATTGACACGTGCACTTGTCTTTATCGGCCGACACGTTTCACCGACTAACAGATGTTATCGCAGAGTGCAGGACGCACCTGCACGTATCGGAAGTTTCTGGAATGTTATCGATGCTTCCATCCGCTGTCTGTGACCGAACCTTGTGTAATCTGATCGCATGTGTGCGCGACGCGAATGATGTAGAACTTTGTGGAAGGCAGGCGGGTCCCAGCGATTACTCTGGCACAGTCGACGACTGATGTATAAAAGCCGACGCGCATGACCCGCTGATCAGATTTTCTGCGACCGCCGACTGTGTTCGCCGCTATCGATGTGCTATAAGTGTAGCCTGTTCTTGTGGGCACAGGTTCCCCCAATAAAAGTTAGTTTTTTCGTTCATTGTGTTGCTACTGTGTTCTTCAACGTCATCACCACGTGGCATCTGGTGGAGGTGCTTGTGCGTTCATGTACCGGACGTCCCCGACAAGCCGTAATCCAAGCCCGGACCGCAAAGTCAACACCAACATCGTCCGGGAACACCGAGAAAGCCGCCGGCTACAGCAGCTTCCCCCGGTGCACGGACTTCTACCTGAGAAGACCAAGAAGATTGTGGCACTGGCAACCCCAATGGCAGCTCCAGCAACCCCATCGTTCTGCAGCAGCCCAGGGAGGCTCCGACGTTCCGCGGTTCAACATTCGAGGACCCGGAAACCTGGCTTGAGGCGTATGAGAGGGTCGCTGCATTTAACACCTGGAATGGCGATGACAAACTGCGACATCTCTTCTTCGTATTGGAAGACGCTGCCAGGACTTGGTTCGAGAACCTAGAAGCCACCTTAACGACCTGAGACCTTTTCAGAAGCGGCTTCCTGAAGACCTTCACAAGCGTCGTACGCCGAGAATGAGCCCAAGCACTACTACGAACCCGAGTGCAGCTGCCGAGTGAGACTACCGCGATTTTTACAGAAGAAATGAGCCGCCTATTCCGCCATGCCGACCCGGAAATGTCCGAGCAAAAAAAAAAGTCCGCCCACTGATGCATGGTGGAAAGGAGAAACTTTTCAACGGAATAGTATGGAGCCCACCGAATACCGTCGACAAGTTTCTTCGCGTGGCCACCAGCATCGAGAAGGTACTGCAAATGCGGAACCAGCAATTCAACCGCCGTGCGAACTCGACAAACTACGCCGGAGTTGACTCACTGGCCGCCGACGACATGCGTGAGACTATCCGAGCGGTCGTGCGAGAGGACCTATACAAGCTGTTCCCTTGATCACAGCCTCAAGTGGCTTCGATTGTCGACGCGGCACGTGAGGAGCTCCAACAACAACTCGGAGTAGCCTTTGAATTGCCGCAGCCTCAGCCACAAGCGATGACTTACACCACTGCAGCCAGCCGTCACGTACCCCCTTCGCGTCCAGGGCAGGGCCCAGTGACGACACACTTCCGTCGTCCACCACCACCCCCGCCGTCCGCACGCCAACCCATCGCCCCACGCAGCATTCCAATGAAGACTGATGGTAGGCGCACCACCGACCACCGTTCGCTTTAGTATCACTGCGGAAAAGCCGGGCACATCTACCGTCGACGCCCATACAGGGAGATGGGAATTCGAGAGTTCGCCGTTAACGCGTCACAACCACAGATTGGCGAACGACCTCGCGATATCGCCGACTACCTCGCCGCCACTAAGTGGAGCCCTCGATGACCGTCCCGTTCGCCGTCACCAGGCCGCTACCTGTCGCCGCAGCGCCGACCATACACCGGCCCAGCCTGGGGCCGCTCTGCGAGACGGTATCCGGAAAACTAAAAGCAGCAACCGATGGAGGTGCGGTTGCTGTTCATCGAACTGACGA
Source organism: Dermacentor albipictus (assembly GCF_038994185.2). Lineage (NCBI taxonomy): Eukaryota > Metazoa > Arthropoda > Arachnida > Ixodida > Ixodidae > Dermacentor > Dermacentor albipictus. The sequence continues at coordinate 134,085,175 of NC_091829.1, read as the reverse complement.
AGATCCTCCGCCGCCGACGAACTTTCGAAAAGACCATCTCGACGACATAATAACGACATGCCACCGTCCCGACGAAGTCAGAAAGCCAAGACTACAACGACGAAAGACGACTTGACGACGTGAAGTTTCAGCTTCAGTTCAACACGACGCAGCCGTGATCCGATGCCAAGGCCTAACTGCAACGCCACACAAAGAACCACCGACCTCGACGTGCTTCTCGACGGCCACGCAG